>NC_052490.1:18978489-19030264 GCF_009730915.1 Dioscorea cayenensis subsp. rotundata
CTTTTGATGAATTGATTAACATTAATTACCCAGAAATTTATTATTTATCCATGAAATAAATTAAGCTATTTAGCAAGGGTTTATAAAACTCGGTAAAGTATTACCCACGAGGCTATTACCAAAGGATGTTAATCCCCGAGATCCCCGCTAATGAATACCTAAGATTTAACAATTTTAGGTAGGAATTGTCCAGCTAATTGATTTTTTCTTGTAGTGAGGAGACATTCTCAAAATAAAACTTAGATTAGGGTTTTGATTAAAAACATTCCAAAAAAGAAAAACAGTATTGATAGATTTTTGATTGAAAATAGAGCATTAATATAAGAAAACATAGGACAATGGTTTTGACAAAAAATAATAGACATTAGAATAGAAAACATTGGATCTCAGTTTTGATTGAAAAGATAAGAGACATTAAGAAAAAGAAAACATAGCATTAGGATTTTATTAAAAATAGATAAGTATTTAAAGAAAACATAACATTATGGTTTTCATTAAACGTATGAGATATTCCAATCAAAACCCTAATCTTATGTTTTCAATCAAACATTACTATAATAAACATAGATTAGGTATTTATTAAAAACAAAAAATATATTGTAAGAAAATATAGAATTAATGTTTTGATTGAAAAATTGCAGACATTCGCAAAAGAAAAGATACCATTAGGGTTTTGATTTCAAAAATAGGAGATATTCCAAAAAGAAAACTTAAGATTATTGTTTTGATTAAAAAATAGTAAACAATCTCAAAAGAAAAATATAAGATTAGAATTTGAAATCAAAACCCTAATCGTAAGTTTTCTTTCAGAAATGTCCCTTATTATTTGGTTTTTAATCAAAACCCTAACTTATGTTTATCTTTAATCAGACACCTACTCTTGTGTCTCTTTCTTGTCGTAATACTCCTGTTTTGAATAAAAATCACTGAGTCCCTACATTTTCCTTTCGAGAATCTGTCCTTTCCTTCAATCAAGAAAGCGAGAATCTCATGTGTTGTCATCTACTATTTTAATCAAAACCTAATCCGATATTTTTCCCTAATAGTAATGACTCCCTGTCTTTCAATCAAAACCTAGTACGTTTTCTTTATTTCAAAATGTCTAGCCTCTTTGAATACACTAATCATATGTTTTCTTATAGTAATGTCTCCTATAAATCAGAGCACAATGCTGTGACGTTATGAGATTGTCTACTATTTTTGAATAAAAACCCTAATCCTATGTTTTGTACGCAATGCACTCCTCTGTTTTGAATCAATACCCTAATCCTATGTGCAGATGACTCCTATTTTTGAAAGTCAAAACAATAATAGTCTACGATTTCGTACTTAATGCTATACTGATATAATCATCGAAAACACGTAATAATAAGTTTTTGGAATGCCTCCTATCAATCAGGGCCCTAATCACCAGGTTTTTCTTTTGGGAATACTCGCTAGTGAATCAGACCCTAGTACATATTTTCTTTTCAAAATGGCCCGTATGGTTTTAGTAAAAGCAGTAAGTCCTTTGTTTTTCTTGTGGAGATGTAACTCCTATTTTTCAATCAAATTCTAATCCTATGTTTGCTTTTGAAATGACACATTTCTTTTCAATCCACAACCCCTAATCCTTTGTTTCTTTTCACATGATGCATTACTATGTTGTATCAACAACCTAATCTTATGTTTTATATTTTGGAATGCCTCCTATCTTTTCAATCGGCTGTCAATAATCCATGTGTTCTTCCCGGAATGTGTCCAAATCGGTTTGAATCAAAACCTAATCCTTTTGTGTTCTCTTTTGAATGTCTACTATAATCAAAGCTCACAGTCTGTATTTTTGTTTATGGAATGATCTACTAATTTTTCAATGAAAAACCTAGTAATTTCATTTTCTTTTTGAAATATACTGCTATGGTCCAGGCTCTAATCCTATGTTTTGTTTTCGAGACATGACCTATGTTTTCAATTTTTGAATTAAAACCTTAATCCTTTGTTTTCTTTTGAGGATGTCTCATAATCAAAGCAATAATCCTCACGTTTACTGATGAAATGTCAACTATAGCTTTTAATCGAAACCCTAATCCTAGTTTTTCTTTTTAAAATGTCTTTTGTTTTTGTAAAAAGAGACATGTCAAAACAAAACATTACTATCTCTATCTTTCAATCAAAACCCGAATCCTTTGTTTTTTCTTTTTAAATGTCCACTATTTTTGGTTTTTAAATCAAAAACACTATTCCTTTGTTTTCTTTTAGAATGGCTCCTATTTTCAATCAAAACCATAATCCTATTTTTATTTTTATTTTTGGAATGTCTACTAATTTCAAATCAAAACACTAATCCTATATTTTTTTATAGTAATGTCATCTATGAATTAAAATTCAAATCCTATGTTTTTTCTTTCCATGATTTCTCATTTTTCAATCAAAACCATAATCGTATAATTTCTTTTTGTAATTTCTACTATAAATAAAACCCTAATCATGTTTTCTTTTTAAATTTCTCTGTAAATCAAAAGCTAATCCTATTTTTCTTTTCGTAATGTCTCTATTTTTCAATCAAAACACTAATCCTATGTTTTTCTTTAGCAATGGGTACTATATTTGAATCAAAACCGTAATCCTATGTTTTCTTTTTGTAATTTGTCCTATTTTTGTGAAAAAGCGCAAATTATATGTTTTCTTTTTAATGTCTCCTATTAATCATTTTTCAAAATAAACAAAAAGTTATGAGTATTTTTATTTAAAAGTGATAATTGTATGTTTTTACTTTAGTAATGTCTCATATGTTTTCTTTTTGGAATGCTTCCTATTTTTTAATCAAAACCCTAATCTAATTTTTTCCCTTTTGAGAATGTCTGCTATTTTTGAATAAAAAATAATAATCATATATTTTCTTTTTGCAAATGTCCCTATTTTTGGTTTAGCCTATTCCTATGCTTTCATAGAGTAATGCCTCTATTTTCCCAATCAAAACCATAATCCAATGTTTTTAATGTCTCATATTTTTCCAATCAAAAACATAATTCTATGTTTTTCTTTGCTCGAATGCCTTCTATTTTGAATCAAAAACCCTAATTTTTATGTTTTTGCTTTTGAGAATGTCTGCTATTTTTGGATCTAAACAATAATCGTATGTTTTCTTTCCAGTAGTGCCTCATATTTTTTAATGAAAAGAAAAATCCAAAGTTTTTTAAATGACTCCTATTTTTTAATCAAATCCTTAATCTTATGTTTTCTTTTCCGAATGTCTCCTATTTTTAAACAAAACAATAATCCTATGTTTTATTTTCATAATGTCTCATATTTTTTAAATCAAAACTTAATCGTATGTTTTCTTCTTGAAATGTCTACTATTTTTTATTCAAAACTCTAATCCTATGATTTCTATTTGGTATGTCTCACAATTTTCATTCAAAACCCCAATCCTATGTTTTCTTTTCAGAATGACTACTATATTTCAATAAAAAAAAGCTAATCCTATGTTTTCTACTCGGAATATTTACTATTTTTTAATCCAAACCCTAATCCCAAATTTTCTTATAGTAATGTCTCCTATTTTCAATGAAACCCTAATCCTATGTTTTATTTCCAAAATGCCTACAATATTTGAATCAAAATCCTAATCCTATGTTTTACTTTTAGAATGTCCCATATTTTTCAATCAAAACCCTAATCCTATGTCATCAATTTTTGAATCAAAACAATAATCTATATTTTATTTTCATAATTTCAAATAATTTTTAGTTTGAATCAAAACCCTAATCCTATGTATTCTTTTTAGAATGTCTCCAATTTTTTTTATCAAAACCCAAATCCTAAAATTTCTTTGATGAATGTCTGCTATTTCTAAATGAAAGCCCTAATTCTATGTTTCCTTTTTGAAGTGTTCCCTACTTTTCTTTTTGAATCAAAACACTAATTCATTGTCTAATATTAATGTCTCCTATAATCAAAACCCTTATCCTATGTTTTTCTTTTGAAATTTCTCATACTTTTTTCAATCAAAACCTTAATCCTAGTTGTTTTGTAGCGTCTTCTATTTTTAATATAAACATTAATGCTATGATTCCTTATAGTAATGTCTATTATTTTTCATTCAAAACACTAATCATATCCTTATAGTATTTCTCCATTATTCAACCAAAACCCTACTATTTCTCCTACTATTTGAATCAAACCAGAATCCAACATGAAATGTCTCCCATCTTTTCAAATCAAAACCCAATCCTATGTATCCTTTTCTTAATGTCTCCTATATATCTGTTTTGAATGAAAATCCTAACCTATGTTTTATTTTTAGAATGTCTCCTATATTTCAATCAAAAACCTAATCATTTCTTTCCTTTTTAGAATATCTACTATTTTTGAATCAAAACTATAATCCTATGTTTTCCTATAATAATGTCTTCTATTTTCATTCAAAATCATAATCCTATGTTTTTTTTTATAGTAATATCTACTATTTTTCAATCAAAACCTTAATATTTTGTTTTCTTTTCTCCAAATGCCTCATATAATCTAAACTAGAATCCTATTTTTCTTTTCATAATATCTTCTATCTTCAACCAAAAACCCAAATCCTATGTTTTGTTTTCGTAATGTCCCCTATGGTTTTTGAATCAAAAACCTTAATCTTTTTGTTTTTCTTTTCACAATGTCTCTAATTTTGAATCAAAAACCCTATTCCATTCTCTTTTCTAGAATGTCTACTATCTTTTAACTTAAAACCCTAATCTCTAGTGATAAGTACATTTCATCATCATATTTATGTACCCTTAATTTTCATTTCTTTACTTGTCATTTAGTATACTTTTTTGTGCATATTCGGTGCCATTCTAGTATATTTTGTTTGTTTAGTACAGACTCAAGGCCTCAAAAGAAATTTGAGTGAAATCGGGATTAATCAACCAAAAGAATGAAGATTTTTCTTAATGCTCTCAGTTAAGTACACGGGAAAGACATGCGATCATGCTCGGGCCTCTCCGATTGTTTCAGCCTAAAATGACCTAGTGATAATTCAAGTAGGGGGTGCTTTCGTGCCATACTACGGTCCCAAGATGACCGAGCTCCTTCCCTTGATTTTCTCGACTATGACGCTCTACCAATCCAGGGAAGCAAGCTCTGGATGCTCATGCCACGATCGCGTGCAGTGCAAACCACAAGTGGAGCACGATCATGCTTCTCTCCCTAATTTTCCTAGGTGAGCACTCGCTGAATTCATTCAGAATGTCAACCAGAAATCAGTCCCAAGAACAATTGTGCTTAGGACCGTGGTCGAGCTTGAAATCACCCCTTTAATTCCATATTTCTGGTCTTTCAAACCACTTTTGTTTGGGGATTTTTCTTCCCCTACCAAGAGAACTTGACGAGGGAAATAACCAAGTGTCAACACACCATCTAAAGGGGGATCAAGACAAATAGAAGGCACAAGGGAAGGTTAGCATTGAAAGAAGCCTCGACTAGGAAGATTATCTTGAGAAGGAGTGGTAATGTCTTCTTTCCTTAGCCTTTTATTTATTCCTTCCATGATGTACCCATCCATGAGGGGTTAACCGTCCACGGTGGCGGAGACATGATTTATGACTTCTATATAGTTTGAATACTACGCTTTTTAATTGTCCACGGAGTTCTATTGTTTCTTTTGTGTAAAATCTTGAATTAGTATAACTTGATGTGTTTCATTTGCCAGCTTGGTGCGTGAAAACATGTGTGTGAATTGCCATAGTTGTAGTTGCCTTGTGTGATTGTAAAACCTCGATGTGTATGAAACACTCGCCTCCTTAGCAAAAACTTTGGTGCATTTGGAGAACCATAGATAAGACATTGCTTTTATACTACACAAGAACCGTATCGATGTATCCGGTAGGTAATAGAAGCTGTTAGTAGTACTACAACTCATGGGAATCATCCCGGGCATTGCTCTGTTATTGTTGAATTCTCGATCCTAGTCTCGCTTGATAATTCCACCTATTCTTTAATTTTACTTGTTTTATTTTACTTCATTAAACTAACCCAATCTTTTGTCCAACTAGAGATTAGAAGAAGAATTAGTAATTTTAAAGTCTAGTCCCTCCGCGTTCACGACGATCCTCACTCCTCCGTGTACCAATCGTGACAGTTTATATGCATAGACACACACATATCTGCGTGACAATCGAATCATGTGGCAACTGCTGTCGTGACCGCAACTTTAGGAGAGTTTGGATTCCGATGATTTCAGTTTGTTGAATTTTGTCTCATACTTGTGAATATCTATTTTCCCCTTTCTTTTTAATCATTCTTTTTAGCCTTATTTTCATTTTGATTCTTTGAATTCTTAAACTTAAATTGATCTTTCTTAACTCATGGAGGTAACTGCTAGTTACTTTAAGATGTCACCACGTGCACTCAATCTACCACAACGGGACACCGAGAGAGAAGCAATGGCGAACGCGCCAATCCTAATTGGGGATCGTGATCTTTATATACTTAGTTGTGAGAACGCCAGGCCAACGGATGGGATCCAAGAGAGAATGATTGAGTGAGCTACAAGAGTGTAACTTCCTAATCAAATCATGGGTACGGTCACCAGCCTGCGTATAGATTTACCACAACCATAGGAATAGCTATACAAATTATGAAATTAGAACATGACTTCTAATATTCCCTCAATCATAGCATGGTCTTCAGTGTTGAGATTATGGAATTGCATCAAATGGGGCCTGTCAAAGCTCTTTGATAAATTTGTCTGCATGTTGATCCTTTGACATGATGAATCGAACTTCCATTGTTTTGGCGACCACTTGTCTCATGAATAAAAGTGGAAATTAACTTCGACGTGCTGTAGAGTGTGTGTGAAACACCTGGTTGGTAGTGAGATAGGTTGCATCGAGGTTGTCACACAACAACATTTCATGCCATCTATCTTGAAATACCCTAAGCTCTTTCAAGAGCTACTATGAACCATATATTATCGGCACGTACACTGACTATGGCCTTGTATTAAGCTTTGGTGCTTGAGCTCGAGACCGGGTTGTTTCGTGAACTCTAAGACACTCAGATTTGGCCCAAGGAACACCGCAAACCTCTACTAGTCGACCACCGATCATCAGGCACTCAACCAAGTCTCGTACAAAGAACGACCGATCGAGTTGTAGTTGTTTTTGTACTTCACCATGGTAGAGAGTACCCTTTGATGAATCAAGAACTTTTGTGTCCGCCAATGTACATTTGTGGGAGATCAATATATCTGAATACACTGGATTGACTCGCAGACTTCTTTCTTTTTCAAAGTCAGCTCCCCTAATCTCCGCCTAATTTGTCACTTGATGATATTGGTGTGTAATTGCATCGCACTTCTCCATGTGTGCTCTCTTAAGTAAAATCATGAGCATATTGCTTTTCTGGGACAGAAGAACCCCATCTTTCTCTAGTTTTAATTTCAATGCCTAAGAAATAACTAGTTGGCTAAGATCTTTAACTACAAAATCATTATATAAAGCTATGGATGAGCTTGATTATAGTAGTCGATGAGGAGCTAACTATGATTATGTCAACCACATAAATCAACATATAAATTATAACCCTCCTCACTCGAATATGAATAGAGAGGCATCGACTTTTGGACGAGCTTTGAAGCCAAATTCCCTGGAGCTTTCTTATCATACCGTGAGTGCCGAGCCGAGAGCTCGTCTCGAGTCCATATAGTGACTTCTGAGATGACACACATGACTCGTGCCCAGCTAGGGATCCTCATAGCCCTTGTGGTTGCTTTATGTAGACCTCTTTCTTGAAGCACACAATGAAAGAAAGCATTTTGATGTCCATTTGGTACATTTCCACTCACATTCGTCGACAGTGACAAGATCACCACTAGCTATTGTTGGCTTGATGACTGGGGAGAATATGTATCCGTAATCAACACCATACTCGTGTTTGAACCTCCCTTGGCAATGAGTCGTGCTTTGAGTCTCGCTAATCTAAGCCGCCGTAGTTCTTCTTCACTTTGAAGACCCATCGCCTATCAATTAGATTCATGCCCTTTCCTTGATGGCACAAAAAATCCTGGTGTCATTCTTGATTAGTGCTTAACACTCATCATCCACGGTACTTTTCCACGCTAGACCCGACCTTCAATGCTTCTGTGCTGTCGGGTCAAGAGTCGCTTAAAAATTGCGCTTTAAATGTGTTGCGAACAAGCAACTGTGAACTCCATCCTGTGAAACTACCCGGCTTTTTAGAATATCTTTATGGTTCCACCGCTGGAACACCTTTGGGCTCGGACAATATTATCAGCGAAGTCTTGTAAGTATTGGATGTTTCCTAACAAACCTCATCAAAATGATTCTCAGTTCCGAGTTATTAATATGCTCGCTTGATTCAAAGTTGTCGAAGCCTGGTATCATGACTCCTGAAGTTTTTGAACTCGTGAGATCAAAATCATAAACATTCTCAAAAAGTACTCATCATCCATGGTACTTTTTCCATGCTAGCATCGACCAATGCTTCTTGTAGGTCACCGGGTTGAGTCGCTCAAAATTGCGCGTTAGTTGTCGACGAGCAACGCGAATCGAACTTGTGAAAACTCCTCGCATTTTTAGAATATCTTATGGTTCCATCGACTGAACACCTTGGGTCGGACAATATTATCATGAAGTCTTGTCGTCATTGGTGTTTTCCTAACAACCTCATCGAATGATTCTCAACTCGAAAGTATTAGTATGCTCGCTTGATTCAAAGTTGTCGAAGTTTTGAACAGACTCGAAGTTTTTGAATCTAGTTGAACGACAAACCTAATAAACCCGCAGAGGGGACATGCTAGAACTAGGAGACATCAGCAGTCAACAAGTGGATCGATAAGTCATTACTCATGTGAGAAACAATTAGAGCCGGATAAATTTGTGAGTTTCTTTGAATCAATGAGCCATGCTCATAGTACAGTGTTCTTGACTGAGTAGGCAAAACAAGGACTGGTGTGAGATTTCGGCTCAAGTGCTTCAGTGTTTGACGTTGGTCAAAAGGGAAGATTGTTTCATCAAACACTACATCACGTGGAGATATACACACTAACTAGTGGCTCTATCAATACACTTGTAATCCTTATGAGGAGGTCAGCATAGCCTAAGAAACACACTTTTTCTTTCTAAAGTTTTAATTTCCTAGAATTGTAAGCTCGTAGATTGGGCCGCAGACTACAATTGAAGATATGAGGAGAGAGTAGCTAGGTTCGTAGCCAAGGAGCTTGTGAATAGGTGTATACATGATCGATGGTGCGACTAGGCATCCTATTGATCAAGAAACAAGCAGAGGGATGGCTTAATCCCAGAATCGGAGAGGTATACTAGCTCGGACTAAAAGTGAGACCTATCTCAACGATATGTCCGTGTCTCTTTCAATTGTGCCATTTTGTTGATGTGTATGATGACAAGAAATGCTACTGGGTGATGCCTATCCGTCCCAAAGTGGTCGTGTAGTCGATTATATTCACCCCCAATCTGACTAAACTATTTGAATTTTGGAGTTCGTAAGAGTTTCTAGATGCTTTTGAAACTCAAGAAAAATAGACTCAACTTCAGATTACATTTCAGGAAATAGATCCAATCAAACTTGCTGTAGTCATCAACAAAGGACATATAATATTTTGAATTATGCATTGACAAAGAGGTCCCCAAATATTAGTGTGAATTATTTGATGGGGAGCAAAGTGGATACATGCAAGGAGGTAGAATAAGGAAGTCGATTTCGCCTTTTCCTACCGATGTATCATCACAAAACTAAAAAGATCTACTGCTTTGAAACTACAACAATTTGTTATTCTCAAGAATTCGAGGGACAAACTCAAGAGTTGGATATCCTAGTCTCATGATGCCACCGCTTTTTGAGAAATCTTGCAGAAAAGTGTAGTATTTGACTAGGTCTCTTCTTTTGAAGCATGTAGAGGCACATCTTTACACATTCCACGAGAAGAATGGCTCTCGTGTCCTCGATCCTTTGACAAAGAATGAGTTGGGTGAAATTCATCAAATGCATGATTGTATGGCCATTTTCGTACGTAAATCAGATTTATTAATTTTAGGAGCATGTAAAACATGATTCGTATAAAGTGGTCGATTTATGCCGGATATAAATGAATTCTCAACATAAGTAATAGACATGCCTTCACCATTTGCGGCACCGAACTTCATCTCCTCTGTATCATGTTCGCGTTATCTAATGATCGAGATCATTGCGAGGTGGTCTCTGGGCGCCATTGTCGATGTACTAATTAGGAGTTTGACGGAAACTAGCCATTGGTGATAGCAGAGAGCAACCTTTGTTGGCATCTTTCAAAGTTGGTAATCGTGATCAAACTGCACCAGCAGTTGAGCGCCATGGCCTGCCTTGTTGCAAACTTGGCACAAGACATCATGATCAGTGCACGGATCTTGATGACCGACCATCGACCACCGCGACCATCCCCGTGATCCGCCATTACGCAGGCTTTAGCCACAATTGTTTTGTGGCCACCTCATTGACTCCACGCCTGGTTCCTACCCGACATGATTAGCCAAAGACACCTGACGCCGTAGTTGTTTTTGTTCAATGCGCATCTCATAGCTCAACATGTGAGCATACACATCATTGATAGTGGAGTGGTCGGTACGCATGGTGATGCTTGTCACCGTGAGTCGAGTCACTTTCTAGAGATCACAAGCAATAGATAGGCGATCACCTCTTCATCTTCGAGTGGCTTGCCCTAAATGAGCGAAAGAGGGTATCGACGAGATACTTCATCTTACGGTAGTACTCAAAGAATGGACATGTCCTTCTTCTTTAATGTGGCAACTGATCGTGATTTCCGCATGATGCCCTACGCAAGCGAGCTTGACGCATACATGTTCTCTAAGATGCGTCATGCATGCACGCCGACGCCATCACCCCAACTAGGTTCCCCGAGCATTTCCTCCATGAGAGAGAGATGATCGTGCTCGAACTCGCTGGTCTTGATGGTACCAGGTGTTGAAGTCTGGATTGACGGTGACTCAATAGGAGCCACCCGCTCTTCATCGACACATGACGACCGATTTTCGGGTGCGCGGTGGACCCATTACCGTAGCCGAGAAGGCCTTAACCCTTCAGGTTGGGAAGCATCTGCCTCCACACAGTAATTTTTCACGTAGCTCCATATGGATCATGTGAGCGAAGGGCATGGTCTAGCGTTGACGAGCCAGGCAAAGGCGGAGTTGTTTGTGGTAACATATTCGCGGTGATCCGATACATGGCAAGAGCTCAAAGCTTTTAGATCATGGCTCTGATAGCATGAAAAAGAAGCGGATGCTAAAACACTACCAATCCCAATTGGGATTGTGATCTTTATATACTCAGCTGTGATAACGGTGTACAATAGATCGTGATCCTAGAGAGAAGGAGTAGTGGATCTAGAAGAGTGTAACTTCATAACAGCCGTGGGTGCGGTCACCACGCTGCGTGCGTGGGACCTCCTTCACCTCAAGGTATAGGAATAGCTATACAAATTATGAATTACAAATAATAATTCTAAGAGATGCCACTCTATCCGGATGACAAGCAAGGCTTAGATGAGTGATATCAAACTTTTGTAAGCAAAACATCATAGTGGAGTCAGTTTATGAGTCCGAGATGGATCATTACCAAGAGAGCCAGAGAACAAGAGATGAGTATGAGCCGGGGCAATGTCCATCTCGGTTGAGTTCACTAAGGACACACGAACAGGAGAAATTAAGGGATCTGTAGGTTCGAGTGATGAAGACTTCACCCACATTGGTAAACTCTGAGAATGGTATTTTAGCGGCAACCAATCGATATTAAAAAGAGAGATATGGTAGATGCGACTCAAGAACCAATAGTGCTCCGCTCTCCGCGAGAAAGAGCTCAAAGAGCTACCTACACATTGAGAATACACATTTTTAGTTGGGAATCCCTAGATGTTGTCATCATTTCATCCACACTCGATGCATGTCAAAAGGAAAAATTGGTGGAAACATCGTGAGTACATAAAATGGCCATCGCTGGAGTATTTCTAGACATCAAGAGCATTAATTCATCTTTTTGCACGCATAAAATTTTGATGGAGGATAACATTAGACCCAAGGTTCAACCTCAACATAGATTGAACCACAGCATGATGGAGATAGGTCAAGAAGGAGGTGAAAAACTTCTGACATTGGAAATAATTTATCCAATCTTAGATAGCCCATGGGCTAGTCAGTAGATTGTGCCAAAGAGGGAGGAATGACGGATTTTTAAATGAACGAATGAGTTGATCCACTACGAAAGAACGGATATCGTGGTCCATAGATGATCGGAGCTAAATGATGCTACTCAGAGGGGATCATTTTCCTAGCAATTTATTGATCAAATGTTGGAATGGCTTCGGGTCCTCACTATTTCCTTGATGGGATGTCTGATACCTTTTAGATTCTAGTCGGCTCAAGATCAGACTACTGTATATGTGCAGTATGGTACTTTTGCTTACAGATGAGAATGTTGTCTTCGGCTTGTGCAGATAAGAAAAATATAGGATTAGGGTTTTTGATTAAAAACAAAAAGTAGGGGATATTTCTAATGAAAACCCATAATCCTAATCCTATATTTTTCTTTTTGAAATATAACCAATATTTTTAATAGGAGGCATTTTGAAAAAGGAAAAGAATATGATTAGGGTTTTGATTGAAAAAATAGGAGACATCTGTAAAAAGAAAAACATGTAAATGGGTTTTTGAATCAAACCCATAATGCTATGTTTTCTTTTTCGAAAACTATAACATTCTAGTTTTTGAAAGATAGGATTCGGGTTTTGATAGAAAGATAGGAGACATTCGAAAGAAAACCTATGATTAGGGTTTTTATTGAAAAATAGGAGGCATTCTAAAAAGAAAACATAGAATTAGATTTTGAATAAAAATATGAGACATTTAAAAAGTAAAAATTAGATTAGGGTTTTTGATAAAAAAATTTAGCGACATTCCCAAAAACAAAAATAGGATTTGATGTTTTGATTTATGAGACATTTTGACAAAAGTATTAGGGTATTGATTCAAAAATTGAAAAATAGGAAGAAAACATAGGATTCAGGATTTGAAAGATAGGATTCGAGTTTTGATTGAAAGATTTGAGATATTTGAAAAGAGAACATAGGATTATTGTTTTAAGAAAAATATAATAGGCATTCTGATGTTAGAACATTTCTATAATAGGAGTGGGTCCTATTATGCAAATGTCTCATATTTTTCAATCAAAAACAAAATCCTATGTTTCTCTTTCGAATGGCTCTTTTAATAAAAACCAAAAATCTTATGTTCTCTTTTCGAATGTCTCCAATCTTTCAATCAAAAACTCTAATCCTATGTTTTTTTAGAAAATATCTCATATTTTTAGTGAAAACCCGCAAATCTTAAGTTTTGTAGAATGGATCTTTATTTTTAAATCAAAACCCCAATCCTAAGTTGTTTTTGGAATGCCTCTAATTATTTAATCAATACCCTAATCTTATGTGTGTGGAATGTCTAATACATTTTTAAATCAAAACAATAATCTTATTTTTTGTTTTAGTAATATCTCATATTTTTCTATAGAAAACCTTATCCTATGTTTTGTTTTAAGAATGGCTCCAATTTTTGAATCAAAACCCTAATCCTTTATTCTCTCTTGAGAACGTCAGCTTCTTCTAATCAAAATTCTATTCCTATGTTTTATTTTGGAAATGCCTCCTATTTTTGAATCAAAACAATAATCGCATGCTTTCTTTTCGAAATGTCTCCTATCTTTCAATCTAAACCCTAATCCTATGTTTTCATTGCAGAATGCTTACTATATTTGAATCAAAACTCTAATCCTATGTTTTCTTTTCGAAATACCTCCTATTTTTTGAATCAAAATCCTAATCCTCCTCTTTGCCTTGGAAATGTCCCCTATGTATCATTTTTAAATATAAAATGCAACATATGTTTTCTGTTCTGAATGTCTACTATTTTTAATCAAACCATTAATCCTATGTTTTCTTATAATAATGTCTCCTATCTTTCAATCAAGATCAAAATCCTATGTTTATTTTTTATAATGCCTTCTGTTTTTGAATAAAAATCGATAATCCTATATTTTCTTTTGAAAAGTGGCTCCTATTTCTTTTGAATAAAAATCAAATCCTATGTTTTTCTTTGAAAATGTCTCCTGCTTTCAATCAAAAACCCAAATCATATGTTTTCTTTTCTTAATGTCTCCCTATTTATTAGTTTTGAAATCAAAACCTATCGTATGTTTTCTTCAAAAAGTGCCCTAGTTTTTGGGTTTTAATCAAATCTAATTCTTATGTTTTCTCTTTTTGAATGCTCTCATATTTTTTCAATCAAAATCTTAATCCTATGTTTTCTTTTTGGAAATATCTTTCTATTTTTCAATATAATAAAAGCCAAATCCTTTCTTTTCTTTTCAGAATGTCCAATATTATTTAATCAAAATGCCTAGTACTATTTGTTTTCTTTTTAGAATGTCTCCTATTTTTCAATCAAAAATCTAATTCTATGTTTTCTTTTCAATGCTCTACTGAATCAAAACCCCGATCTAATGAATTTTCTTTATGTTAATGTCTCCTATTATTCACTCAAAAACCCTAATCCTATGTTTCCTTTTGTAATGCTACTATATTTCTATCAAACAATAACCTAGCTGTGTCGAATGTCGACTAAAATTAATAGTATCTTATATTAATCTCTCTATGTTCAATCAAAAACCCAAATCTTTGTTTGTCTTTTTGAATGTCTACTTATCAATCAAAAACCGTAATAATATGTTTTCTTATATGTAATGTCTCTGCCTTTTCAATGAAAACTCCTAATCATATAAGTTTTCTCAAAATGTCTCATACTTTGAATCAATGCACTAATCCTATGTTTTGAATAGTCTCCCATTCCTTCTCCAAATCAGTGAGGATTAGGACTTTTTCAAATTTCTATGCAGGCTAGTGTGCCTTAAATCAGAAGTACTTAAAAGAAAATAGCAGCTTTGAGTGTTTTCATTGAAAACTATGAGGCATTAAATTACTATAAAGAAAACATAGGATTAGAGATTTGTTCCAAAAATCGCGTACATTCCAGCAAAAGAGGATAAGATATTGAAATATCGGCGGCAATATTTCAAAAAGACATGTAGGATTAGGATTTTCCGTTCATATGCGGATGTTCATAGAACATAGTATTTAGGTTTTGATCTAAAATATCGAGACATTTTACTGAGACAACATGACAGAGTTTTGGATTAAAAGCTAGAGCTGTTACATGTAATAAAACATAGGATTAGGGTTTGCAGGTAAACATACGACACATTCAAAGATACATAAGATTAGAATTTTCAGTCCAAAATATTATTAGAGATCTGAAAATAAGAGCATTTCCGAAGAAAACATGTGGTCAGGATACGATCGAAAATATGAGACATTGCTCAGAAAACTAGCACCATTAATGCTGTCAGAAAAATTAGTGAGACATTTCCAAAAGACAAAGATAGTAGTAATGTTTACTGAAATAAAATGAACTTTAAAAGAGAACAGATTAGCTCTTGATCTAAAACCCAAATGCAGTATATGACTCAAAAGAAAATATAATTAGGGTTTTCGATAATAAATAGCGGTAATACAAAAGAGAAACATAAGACTGGGACTTTTGATAGAGGCTGGTAGACATTATCAAAAGAAAATATATAGGATCTAGAACTCTGATACAAAAAGCGATAAATAGACATTGAGAAAACAAAACATCCGATTGCCTTTGTACAGTAAATAAGAGACATTTACAGCAAGAGAGCGAGGATTAGTGTTTTGAACGAAAACAGGAGGACATTTGGCTATAAGAAAACATAGGATTAAAGTTTTGATTAAAATTTCTAGGATATGGGACACATCGAAAAGAAAGATAGTATTAGGGCTCAATCTCCGAGTCATAGTAAAGCCAGGTCCCAAAAGAAAACATATGCATTAGGATGTTTTGATTGATAGAGAGCATTCCTAAAAGAAATACATGAAATTAGCGGATTTTTATTGAAAAATAAGGGATGCGTTACATATAGCATTAGTGTTTTGATTCGAAAAATAACAGACACCTCGAAAGAGACACTATAGGATTAAGGTATTTGCTTAAAGATATGAGACACTACTATATAAAACATGGGACTAGGACTCGTTCTCAGCGAGACATTCCAGAAAATAAAAGTAAGGATTAAGGGTTTTTGATTGATATGAGTATACTTTTGAAATGGAGTGAGGATCTAAGTGTTTCATTGAAAAGATAGGATTAAATCTTTCTCGAAAATGTGTCCCATTTCTCAAAACATAGGATTCGAGTTTTTGATTTGAAATAGAGGAAACATATCCAAAATACATAAAAGATCCATGGTTTTGATTTGATACAAGACCTTTCCAGAAACATAGGTTAGGGTCTTGGATTGAAAAATAGGAGACATTCCGAAGAAAACAGAGGATTAGCATTTAATTGGAAAGTAGGACACATTATGATTAGGGTTTTGATTCACATTGCGATTAGGGTTTCTGGTTCAAAAGATTAGCAAACGATTCCTAACCCTAATCCATATGTCTCTTTTCCACAATGCCACCCTATTTAGGGATCAAAACAATAATAATACTGTGGTTTATTTATCTCACAATGTCTCCATTCACCTTCCATAGAAATCTAATGCTAAGTATTCTTTTCTTCATGTTTGTAATTTACTGGTTTTGAATAATAATCGTAACCCACTAATACATTGTTTGCTTTTTTGGGATGGCTCCTATTTTTCAATCAAAACCTAAATCTTTCTTTTCTATTTCGAATGTTTGCTATTTTAGAAACAAAACAATAATCCTATGCTTTTTTTTGGAATGTCTGCTATTTCTGAATCGAAACTTTAATCCGTTGTTTCCATTTAGAAATGCCCCCTATTTTTTTGGCTTTTAATCAAAACCCTAATCATTTGTTTTCTGATAGTAATGTATCCTATTTTTCATTAAAAACCCTAATCCTATAATTTCTTTGCAGAATGACTACTATTTTTTATTCAAAACATTAATCCTATGTTTTATTTTTGGGATGTCTCATATTTTTTAATAAAAACACTAATACTAATTTTTTTTTAGAATGCCTCTTGTTTTTTTAATCAAAGCCCTAATCCTATGTTTTCTTATAGTAATGTCTCTTATTTTTCAATCAATACCATAATTCTATGTTTTCCTTTTGGGAAAAGTCTGCTATTTTTTATTCCAAAAAATGTGACATCCCAAAAACATATTTTAAGTAGGGTTTATTATTTTTTTTGGGAATGTCTACTATTCCTTTTTAATGAAAACCCTAATCCTATGTTTTCTTATAGTAATGTCTCTTATTTTTCAATCAAAACACAAATCCTATGTTTTCTTTTCAAATGTCTACAATATTTAAATCAAAACCCTAATCCAATGTTTTCTTTTCATATAAAAAAATAATCCTATGTTATTGATGCAAAAATAGAGGATTGAAAAGCCTAAACCTATGTTTTGTTTGTAAAATAAGAGACATTCTGAATTATTGTCTGAAATGGCTCCAATTATTTTGAATCAAAATCCTAATCCTTTGTCCTTTTACAAAATGGTAATGTCTCTTATTTTACACTTAAAACCCTAATCTTAAGGTTTTTTAAGAGTAATGTCTCATATTTTTCATTCAAAACCCTAATCTTATGTTTTCTTTTGGGAATGTCAACTATTTTTGAATAAAAAAAATAATCACATATTTCTTTCTGTAATTCACATATTTTTGAATCAAAACATTAATCCTATGTTTTCCTATCAGAATGTCTCCTATTTTTTAATCAAAACAATAATCCTATGCTTTACTTTGGGAATGTATGCTACTTTTGAATCAAAACCCTAACCCTATGTATTATTTTGAAAATGTCCTCTATTTTTTTGTTTTTAATCATGAACCTAATCCTATGTTTTATTATAATAATGTCACCTATTTTTTAATCAAAACCCTAATCCTATGTTTTCTTTTCAGAATACCTCCTATTTTTTAATCCAAATGATAATCTTAAGTTTTCTTCTGTGAATTTCGGCTATTTTCGAATCGAAAATCTAATCCAATGTTTATTTTTTAGAATGTCTCATATATTTTTTACTCAAAACCATAATCCTAAGTTTTTTTGGAATACCTCTTAAATTTTAATCAAAACCGTAATCTTATTCTTTCCTTTGAGAATGTCTCCTATTTTTGAATCAAAACAATAATCATAAGTTTTCTTTTCATACTGTCTCATATTTTTCAATCAACCCCCTAAACCTATGTTTTCAGTTCTTAATCAAAACCCAAATTCCATGTTTTCTATTCCTAACCCTTTCTTTTAAATCAAAACACTAATCCTTTGATTTCTTTTCTTTTCGTATGTCCCCTATCTTTTGTTTTGGAATGCTTGCTATTTTTGAATCAAAACCCTAATTTGAATGTGTCCTAATTTTGATTCAAAATCCTAATCCTATATTTTCTTTTTGGAATATCTCCTATTTTTCAATCAAAACCCTAACTGATGTTTTATTTTGGAATGTCTACTATTTTCCAATCAACACCCTAATCCTACGTTTTCTTTTCGAAATGTTATTAAAAAATATGATTCATCATGAAAAGTTTCAAAATGTCTCTTATTTTTGAAAAAAAAGGAAAAATTTATAAAAGAAAACATTACTAGTCCTATCTTTCATTCAACCCCGAATCATATGTTTTCTTTTCGAAATGTCTTCTTTTTTTAACAAAAACCCTAATCCTATCTTTTAAAATCCAAATCTTATGTTTTGTTTTTGTAATGTCTTCTATTTTTGAATCAAAATTCTAATCCTATGTTTTTTGTTTTTTGGTAATGCCTTCTATTTTTCAATCAAAACACTAATTCTATGCATTCTTATCCGAATGTCTCCTATTTTTTAATCAAAACCCTAATCCTCTGCTTTTTTGGAATGTTTGATATGTTTAATCCAAACCCTATTCTTATGTTTTCTTATATTAATGTTTCATACTTTTCAATCAATTCCCTAACCTATGTTTTCTTTTCAGAATGTTTCCTATTTTTCTTTCAAAATCCTGATCGTATGTTTTTTTTTAATGTGTTCAACTTTTGAATCGAACCCTATTGCTATGTGTTCTTTTCGGAATGTCTCCTGTTTTTTAGTTTTGAATGAAAAGCCTAATCCTTTGCTATCTATTTAGAATGTCTCCTACTTTTTTTAATCTAGACCGTAATCCTATGTTTTCTTTTCGATATGTCTCCTACTTTTCAAGTTAAACCGTAGTCCTATGTTTTCATTTCTGTGTGCCACCTCAATTTCGGTTTTCAATCAAAAACCTATGTTTCCTATTATTTCTTCTCAGAATATCTTATAGTTTTGAATCAAAACACTATCCTATGTTTTCTTTGCGGAATGTCTCAAATTTTTTGTTTTGAATCAAAACAATAATCATATATTTTCTTTTCAGAATACTTAATTTTTTCAGTTTTTAATCAAAAATCTAATCCAATATTTTCTTTTAAGAATGTCTAGTTTTTTTAATCAAACCCCTAATTTAATGTATTCCGTTTGTAATGTCTCTTATTTTTTGGTTTTGAATCAAAACCATAATCCTATATCTTACTCTAAAAATGTCTCCTATTTTTTATTTTTTCAATCAAAATTCTAATTGTAATTTTTTTCAGAATGTCTACTTTTTTTAATCAAAACCCCAATATAGTGTATTCTATTCGTTATGTCTTCTATTTTTGAATCCAAACTCTAATTCTATTTTTCTTTTCTGGGTGTCTCCTATTTTTCAGATTTGAATCGAAACCTATACGTCAATTTTGTTTTTGGAATGTCTCATATTTTGCAATCAAAAATCTAATCCTATGTTCTTTTTTGGAATATCTCATTTTTTGAATCAAACCCCTACTCTTATGTTTTAATTGAAAAATAGGATTTAGTATTATTTGCTAATTTTTAATCAAAAGCCTAATTCTATGTTTTTCTTTTTGTAATGTCTATTATGTTTCAATCAAAACCCTGAATCCTATTTTTTTCTTTTTGTTAGTCTCTAATATTTTTAATCAAAATCCTAATTTTATATTTTTCTTTTTGCAATGTCTCCTATTTTTTTGAATCAAAACCTAATCTCATGTTCTCTTTTTCGAATGTCTCATGTTATTTTTAATCAAAACTCTAATCCTATGTTTTTCTTTGTAGTAATGTCTCCTATTTTTCAATCAAAATCCTAAGCTTATGTTTACTTTTTGGGAATGTCTCGCTATTTTTTTAATCAAAAAAATCTAATCATATGTTTTTCATTTGGGAATGTTTGCTATTTTTGAATAAAAAACAATAGCTCGTTTGTTTTTTCTCATTATGTCTCATATTTTTTTAATCAAAAACCATTCTCCTAAGTGGATTGCCTATTATTTCTTAATAAAAACCCTAAACTTATGTTTACTTTTGGAAATATTTGGTATTTTTGAATCAAAACAATAATCTTATATTTTCTTTTAGAAATATCACATATTTTTCAATCAAAAGCAGTTATCATCTGTTTTTTTTAGAATATCAACTGTTTTTGAATGAAAACACTAATCCTATGTTTTCTTATAGTAATATCTCTTATTTTTCATTCAAAATCCTAATCCTATGTTTTTTTATAGCAATGGCCCTTATATTTCAATCAAAAACCTAAAACCGATGTTTTTCTTTTTGGGAAGGCTTACTATATTTGAATCAGAAAACCTAATCCTATATGTTTCTTTTTGTAATGCCTCCCTATTTTTCGAATAAAAAAATCCTAGTACTATATTTTTGCTTGCGGAATGCCTCGTATTTTTGAATCAAAACTCTAATCTTATGTTTTCTTTTAGGAATGTCTACTAGTTTTATATGTCTAATATTTTTGAATCAAAACCCTAATCTTATTTAGCTTTTTCGTAATGCCTACTATATTTGAATCAAAATGCTATTCCTATGTTTTGTTTTCATAATGTCTACAATCTAATACTTTGTTTTCTTTTCATAAAATCTCCTTTTTTTAATCAAAACACTAATTCTCTATTTTATTTTCGGAATGTGTCATATTTTTTAGTTTTGAATCAAAACCCTAATCCTTTGTTTTCTTTTTGGAATCTCCAAGTTTTTATAATCAATACCCTAATCATATATTTTGGTTGGGGAATATCTGCTAATTTTTAATCAAAACACTAGTCATATGTTTTCTTTTTGTAACGTCTCATATTTTTCAATCAAAACCATGATCCTATGATCTTTCAGAATGTCTCCTATTTTTTTCAATCAAAAACCTAACCCTATGTTTTCCCTTTTCAGAATGTCTACTATTTTTTAATCAAACTGTCACGCTTTGACCCACAGGACCCACACATGACATACCACCACGACAACCTAGGGGAGGTCAAACACCGGCCTGAAACCCCATATCGCCTTACGGCTAACCTGTTCCATGTACAATATTATTATACCAACAAGGAATAATTTAACAATAAGGACTTACAACAACATTACTAAGCAAGGACAACATTGTAACACAAGATAGATACATGGGTAATCGCAACATAGAAAGTCATAACAACAAGGATAACATCCCCCAAAAATTGGGTATAACTCTCATACATCAAATAGTCCTGACTAGTACAAATAGGAATATCCAAAGAAAGTAAAATAAAATATGAAGGTATAAAATCCTAGTGAGTCCATCTAATACATGCCAAAATGCTTAAGCATCATACACAATTCAAGAGGAACACAAAATAATCCCTACCAAGCACTTAACGCTTTACCCCAATCCTGTGCTATTACATGGGAGAATAACGAAGAGTGGATGAGTAACTAAGTTACTCAGTGAGGGGATAAAAATGGAACTACATCTCATACATGATTGAATAAAATAAAATGCCAAAATATGCTTTGATTTTCAAAATATTTAAAATGTTTTAAATAGCAAGTATAACATAAGAAAGCACGATAAAAACCTTTTACATCATCGCAGAATCTATACAAGTATGAAATCTAACTTCATACATTGCTTAAATAACTCATAGCTCAAAATAGTCACAAATAAATAAATCAACAATTTAAAATAGTCAATAGTATGACAACTAGCCTCGAAAACCCTCCATTCGCTAACCGTGGCCTCGGTTAGGTCAGGAGCCACCAAGATGCCCGTATCTTGGTGTTAGCTGTTGGGGAACATGTGTGGTGACTCCGGGCACCCAACCCTACACACTTTTCAGGCTCTCTACGGGCCTCCTGAAATGGTGAAATCTCATCTGAGTACTCCAAGCCACCCCAACTAGATCGTCCCATGGAAACTCTAACCCTTCCTACAGTAAGTATTGGGGATCCCCAATGTCACCATCAAAACATTCAAATAACAATCCAGCCCATAGGCTCAGTATATAAATCGATATGATAGCATAAGTCTCATCAAGAGATCACAAGTTTTCATATAAGCAACTTTCACTCCAAGAGTGAATAACTTGATTATAGCATCTTCAATGAAACCATTTTCATCAAAAACATCATACAAGAGTATTCCTTGAAAATATACTTCAAATATAACATCATTATAATGAATTTCAATTTGATTTACAGATGCCTTTTTAGTCATCATAATAAGAATATCAAGTCTCTTAAAATACATTATTTAAAAACATATATTTCAAAACATAGTGTTTCCAAACCTCAAGTAATATATATAATCTTTACCAACAATCATGAAATAAGTCAAGTCATAAATCATCATGATTTCTAGATCCTATGCAAAACATTTCTAGAGTTTTTAGCAACAAGAAGTTTATCTTTCAAAGGCAAGCAATTTAGATATTAGAAAACATGCATGATGTATAGTCCATTATTTAGTAAATCCTACTCACAAACTTGGTGAGCTAAACAACCCGGTGCTACATCTCTACCGTGTCTTTTCCTTTGCTTGAAGTCTCACCTCCTAGAAGCAATTAAACAACCCAAAACAACAACCAAACATCATCAACGACTTGATCACCTTGAATAAAGGAAAATACTCAAAATGGGAAAATAATTATTCCTAGGATTTCCTAAGCACTCTAACAAGAAGATCTAACAAGAATAAAACTCTCATAACCCTCAAAACTAACAAGAAAAGAAAAATAAACCCAACTTGGTTCAGTGCTACAGTAGCACTAACTAAGAGATGAAAGATCTCTCACAATTATAAATGGATTCAAGGTTTTACAACATCAAACTTCTTCTATACTCTAGATCCAACTAAAACTAGGACTTTCCTCCAATAATCTCAAAGAAAGTAAACAAAAAGAGAAAGGGAGAAAAGAAGACCAAGGGGAAGAATAACCTTATCTTTAAGCTTCTCAAAAACCCCAAGGAAGGGCACTTCTCAACAGAGGAAGAAGAGATCTTCAAGTTTCTTCTTAATTCAAGGCAAAGAATAATGTGTTTGAGAAGTAGAGATGAAGGTTCTAGAGGAGGAGGAAAGTGGAAGAGAAAAGGGCTCAAGGAAGAGTGTAAAAAAATGAGAAAAAAATAAGAAAAATGGCTTTTAAACTATAAATTTCAGCTTTATGCCAGGTTCCATACGGGGTCCATACGGCCAGTATGACTCTATAGAAAGTTTCTGGATATACCAGGGTCCATACAGTCTATATGGACCACGTTATGACCTTTCAGGGTCCTATGTTTTCTTTTGCCAATGCTTACTATATTTAAATCAAAAACATAATCGTAAATTGTTTTTTGTAATGACTCCTAATTTTGAATAAAAATCCTAATCCTACATGTTTTTTTTCCGGAATGCCTAATATGTTTGGATCAAACCCATAATCTTATGTTTTCTTTTGGGAATGTCTGTTATTTTTTATTGTCTCCTATTTTTAAATCAAAACCCTAATCCTATGCTTTCTTTTTGGAATGCCTACTATATTTGAATCAAAACCTTATTCGTTTGTTTTCTTTTCATAAATTCGCCTAATTTTCAATCGAAAACCTATTCGTATATTTTCTTTTCATAATGCCTCCTATTTTTGATTAAAAATCCTAATTCTTATCCTATGTTTTCTCTTCACAATGTCTCCTTTTTTTAATCAAAACACTAATTCTCTATTTTCATTTCGGAATGTGTCCTTTTTTTGGGTCTTGAATTAAAACCCTAATCCTTTATTTTCTTTTAGGAATGTCTCAATTTTTTTTGAATAAAAATCCTAATCCTATGTTTTTTATTGTGAATATTTTTAACCAAAACCATAATCGAATGTTTTCTTTTAGTAGTGTTACATATTTTTGAACCAAAACTCTAATCCTATTTTTTCTTTTCCGAATGGGTCCTATTTCTCAATCAAAACCCTAATCCTATATTTTTTCTTTTTGGAATGTCTCCTATCTTTCTATCAAAACACTAATCCTATGTTTTCTTTATAGAATGTGTCCTATTCTTCAGTTTTGAAACAAATAGTAATCCTTTTTCCTGAATATCTCCTTTTTTTAATCAAAACAATAATAGATGTGTTCTATATAGTTGCACTGGTTGAATACAAGTAATATAGTGGTACCCTGTGAGGAGTAGGGTTGTCAAAGCTCAGTTACTAGACTAAAATACTAACTTAACAGTGATCTCTAGTTAGAAACGAATTGGAGATTGTAATAACTAAGATAAACAGAATAGTAAATGAGATAAAAGACAAGGAACGGTGAAGATATCAAGCAGAATGGATCAAGTGTCAACAACAAGAGAATAATGCCCGGGATGTTCTTTATGACCTTAGTGATGCCCGCACGCTCTCAAGATTTACCAAGTACATTCCTAGGTTCTAGTGTGTGCTCAAGAGCAATGTTGCAACTACGGCTCTCAACTACATCAAGTTTTGTTGAGATAACTATGGGTTCATGCTCACCAAATTTTGCCATTGCCTAGGGTAACAACAACTGTGGCATCCACCATCGAGTTTTACCTAAGTAACTATGCAGATCAAGTACATCAAGTTTTGCAACACAAGATTTAACACAAGAATGAAAAGAACTACATAAATCAATAAAACTACAAGTGTTCAAAGCATATAGAGTGACATAATTCGCATCCCGGGGCACCGTGGCCAGCTAGCCCCTCATGGGTGGGTACAACATGGAGGAGATAACAATAAATCTAAAGAAAGAAGACATGACTCCTTTCTCTTCAAGTTTTTCCTCGGAGGTTAAGTTACGAGTGCTAGCACCACTACCCTCGTGCCTCCAACTTGCTCCTTGTTACCTTAGAAGGTGTGGATAAGCTTGATCTTTGCTCTCATCAATGTCCTCCCGGTGGAGATCAAAATTCCTGAACAAAGATGGAAATGAAACCCTAGAAACTGGAGTTAAAAAGGCAGATTTCAGGCTTGACACGGTCGACACCCAAGCATGTCCGGACCATGTTGTGTTGGGGAAATTCTGATTGAAATTGGCGAGGGCTTGTCTGCAATATTTGGTAGTAGGGATACGATCGTGTCTTCACATCGCGGGGGTGGGACACGAATGTGTCTAGAGCACCCAGCCGTGTCACTTCTTCTTGAGTAAAATTATCTTCGGGCTGAGTTTTTCAGTGGCACAAACACGACTGTGTCTCGACCGTGTCAAGTTTGAGAACAACCTTCTACATAGAATTCTTACTGGGACACACATCAGGCTGAAATATTCAGTAGGGGGACACGAGCGTGTCTCACCCATGTCCAGCTTGGGTACTTAAGCCCTATCCAAGTATTCTTTCATTTTTTTCCCAATTTTAGTCCAAATTACATCGAGCAACCCAATTCCTGGACACACAACAAAAATACCTAGAATAGCACCGCATATGCATATAAGTAAGCTTGAGAACAAGTACATTGATGAATATAGGCCATTAAAACATATATATAAAGTGTACACATCAAATACCACCACACTTGAGTTGTTGCTTGTCCTTAAGCAATCACTAGATACTCAATAACAAAAGAGATGAGTGCAATGCTTCTGATCTAAGGAGAAAGATGGTGAAAATTTCAAATGAAAAGAGGACATGGTGGTTAGTAAGAACATGAATGCACAATAATAACTATACTCTTATTTCCAAAACCTAGTGCGTGTGTGTTTGAAAACCCGAACTTATGTTCCCCATGGTCACAAGAGATTAAAAACGGAATAATGCTCAATGGGTAGTAGCTTCATACATCCTAAAGGTAGCCTTTTCCCTTTGTAGGTTATCGAATGTACATTTGTGATGCCCAAAATTCGACTACTCAAGAGTGGCTTTCACTCATCCAAGGTGATAGCTCTTTATGCCATCTTTTTTACAAAACAAAACTTTACAAAATGATTGGTAGGGCATTCCTAAAGAGGAATCCGACATTCCATTTTTTTTTAACACAATGACTTAACACAAGGATGTGTTGAACCATAATTAGGGATGGGTAACAAGGATTTTAGGTTAAGGAAGTAAAAGCAAGTCATGATTCACTACAATGGTTACTTACACACAGTTATCCACCCTAGGTTTAAAAATCACCAATAACTAATCATAGATCATCATAAGCAATGCACTCATCAACCATAAGCATGCAAGCCTCCCCCACACTTGAAAATTGCATTGTCCTCAATATAAATAAGAGATGCAATATAACGAGGAATAGGTAAGGAAAAAGGGTTAAGCGACTGCCCTAGATGGAAAGAAAAATGGTGCTGCTCACATGCGCTCCTCCCCAAATCCAAACACAGAGAGTTATGGTATCGCTCTCATGTGCTGCCAACTCCAAGCACTCGCATAATCCCTGAGATACACAGTGGGACACAAGGGAACCATACATAAGTAGCAAAATGATAATGTAATAAATAAGAAAGAAAACAAACCAAAACTTTAGTGCAGCAGGGGAACCCGTTGCTAACTAAACTTTAGAGCAAAGATGAAATAGAAAAACACACACAAAGTACTAAAAGAAACATAAGGAAAAACAAGGATCGCTGGCATCAAAAGGCAACACTATCAAAGCCAGAATCATCATCAGAGGGGGTGGCAGAGGTATCCAAATCCCACAAATCTGCAGTATCCACTTCAACATCTCAAGCAAGCCGCACAGGGAGGTATGCTCTGGAGATAACCGCATCCCCAAGTGCTCAGCAATGTATACCACACTCCAATGTAGCCATTGAAATGCAGCGGATGAACAAAAAATCGGCTCAGGAGCGTGAGGTGGTGACCGTAATCGTGGACAAGAAGAGGTTGCCTGAGATGAAGGGTAGGGGTATCGTGTCAGTAGTAGGTGGATCATCGGTCGACGTGACCCTATACTTGGTCCCTCGTACGGTCTAAACCCTACGCACCATCCTCATCGAACGCAACATCTCGAGGGACATAGGGAACCACGCCTCCTACCACTTCCATCCAGTCGGTCCCTGAAGAGCGCCCAAATGGCGGACTAACCTAGTAATATATGGGCTGACAAAAAATCAAAATCTCACAAACTGATGATGGCTGTGCTGCGACCGTGACCTGTCAAAGTATGACTGAGTAGAAAATGGATGTAGTGCAGCCACTGGGGAGCAGATTGCAGTAGCCTTAGTTCGACGATGATCATAATTAAGAGATGAACTCAACCATCATGAGGCATTACTAAGTGACTCCCCTGCAGGTCTGGAGGTAAGCAGGCTATCATAGGCCGGTGTGCGAGTAAACTCGGTGCCATATAAGCATAAATGGATGGAGAACTCAATGAGGCTCATACCATGTAGTGTACCAAAAACCTGGAACTGAATGAAGTCAGCACGATGAAAAGTAATAGTACCTCACGACAGCTCGAATGTGGACAACACCTCTAGCACCATATGCTCATAGGTGTTATCGGTGATCTGAAATAGCTGACACTATGGCCCAGCACTCAATAACTGCTACATTTTCGGCCTCCAGTCCTATCTTATGTAAAACTTCCCAATCTATCTATCTCTCTTCATTCACTAAAGCGTCGATGAGAGAGATGGGTGTATCACTCAATACAGGGCTGAGTATAGAATGTGGGTCTATATTCTGCTCCAGAGGATAAGGCATCAGCTCTAGGCCTCTTAGAAGGCCCTGCAGTGATATTCTTCCTTGGCATTGTTTGCACAGAACAAGTGAAACAAATTAGTTCAAAACATTGAAATTTAGGTAGTACACGATCGTGCTAAGAGCACAGTTACCACGTCCTTGTGATAGCAGGATCGTGCAAAAGAAAGTGCCCAATGATGACACGATTGTGTCATGTGGAATTACACATTCGTGTCAGCATCGATCATTATCCCCAAAAGAACTACGATGGTCAACTACCGTCAATTCAATTAACCATGGTATCGAAAGTGAAGTAAATCTCATAAATGATATCTAGGAGTTACAAATCGCAAACCCAAACCTTGCAATTCTGAAATACACAAAGGAAAATGTCAATCACTTATCAAATTCGAAAGGAAGATAAAGAAAAAGAAGGAAATCAGCGATGGAAACTGACAAATTAACATACTGCACTTTATAGGCCTAATGAGGAGAGGGAGAGTCAACCGTTGCGGGAGAAGAGACACGATCAAAGGGTGCAACTGTTGGGTGTTAGGGTTTTAAAAGCAAATAGCGGAACCTGAACGATCACGCCCGAACATGTACGTTACACTTGCGTGCCAGATAGTGAGTGTTAGAGTAAGAAAAAATAGGTGAGACACGATCGTGTCACCGAGTGTGCCAACCCCGCTGAAAATCTCAGAAGAGTGATAAAATTCAAAACAGTCATGACATACTTGTGGCAGGTGATTAGAAAACATATCACTCCTTGACACGCTCTTGTTAAGCCTGTGTTAATCTTGGAAAATTAAAAATTTGCAGTCAATGAAAATCAACGTCACACGCATGTTCTTCCCGTGTTATGCCTAAAATTTTCCAGAAGAAAAGTTCTTCCATCCCCAATGAACATCAAGATACATGGTCTAAAGTAAAACAATTTCGGAATGAATGCCAAATCATAGGGATACTGAGAAAAATCATAAGAGAGTGCAGATGACGTGCAACAAGATGACCAATGATCCAAAAATGAAATAACAGTTAAACAAGAGAAAAATGAACAAACAAAACTAACAAAACAAACAAATGACTTGGGTTACCTCAAAAGAAGAGCTTGTTTAACGTCACTAACTTGACATGTCTGTTTTGTGCTTAAGGAGGTTCGTGAAATCGAGATCTCTCTTGGCCACCTGTGACACAATTGCAAGTATATGGTAATAATATGTTAATCAAATGGACCTCACCAAATTTCTAAGTAGCAGAATGCTCAGTATTGTATGGCGTTGGCGGTGAGGTGGGTGGATTCTTCTTCCTAGATGTAACTTTTTTCCACCACCTTCTTACTTTGGAGATCCATTTTCTTGGTGGTTCTTTTTCTTTTCTGGCCACCAAGTACAAATTTTGAGCTTCTTCTATTACGTCCTCATGTCCCTCATCATCCAAGGGGGTATCCTATAACAAATTAGCAAGTTAATCTTTCATGAATGTCTCCTGTAAAAAATCAAGGACAACCTCATCAACAACATCAACAAAATAACATGTATCATTGAAGTCCATTGTATGCCTCATGGAGTCACGAAGTCTGAAAGTGGTTTCTTCGTCCCCAACTATAAGTATCATTCGGCCATCATTGACATCAAGGAGAGCTTTGGAAGTTGTTATAAATGGCCACCCTAATATTAACGGCACTTCAAACTTGTCATCAATATCTAAAATGATGAAATCCACCAAAAATATAAACTTGTCCACTTTAAGCAGAATGTCTTCAATTATGCCCTCATTCATTAGGTGGATTTGTCTGCCAAATGCGAAGTCATGTTGGTGGGTTTAGGCTCCCCAAGACCAAGTCTTTGAAAACTTTTGTAGTGCATTAGGTTAATACTTGCTCCATGGTCAGCAATGGCCTTCTCATCAACTAAACCTCCTATTATGAAAGGAAAGATGAATCCCCTAGATCTTTCTCCTTCGTGGCAAGTTTGTTGCATATTAAAGCAGAACACTCCTCAATGAGTATCACAGAGGATATGTCCTCCAACTTCTTTTTCTTCTTGAGTAGATTTTTCAAGAATTTGGCATACATCAGCATCTGAGCAAGGGCTTCTACAAATGGGACATTAATGTGCAAAGCTTTAAACATGTCAAGGAATTTTTTGTACTACTCATCTTGTTGGTCTTTCCTTGCCTTTGGAGGTTTGGAATTTTCTGTTACCACGATGGGTTCAGCAAATTCTGGTTGAAGCTCCATCTTGATAGAATTAGGTAGCTGCTTCCCACTTTTTAATGTCATACCATTCAGTGATTCCTTCGGGTTCAGTACAGTGTTGCTCGAGAGGGACCCTGGTAGCATTTCCTCCAGTAGTTTATACATTTGGGCTACCTAGTGCTCCAAATTCCTCATAGTTATATTGGTGTTTCTGATCATCTCATCATTACCTGTGAACTGAGTCTCGGTACTCTTGATGAATTTAGCCATTAAACTGGTGAGGTTGTTGGAAGGTTCTAAGGAGGATGAGAACTGCGATTGTTGTGCAATTTGAGGTGGAGGCTTGTATTGCTGCTGTTGCTGAGCCAACTGTCCCTTTCCCGGCTAACTCCAAGAAAAATTTGGATGATTCCTCCATACGGCATTATATGTGTTGCTAAATAGGTTGTTCTGATAGTGATGGTTCTGACCAAAGAAGTCCACTTGTTCAATCTGTTCTGTACTTGCATCATTATAGGAGGAATATCTTGGGTCACATAAGTGGCCAGAATGATCATGAATAGGTCCTAAACTTGAAGATGGAGATTGCATGGTGTCCAATCTTTTAGTTATTTCTTCCACCTGTACTATGAGAGTTGTGATGACATCCACTTGATAAATACCGGCAATCTTCGCCAGTTTGGTCCTTTTCGGACTCCATTGATACTCATTTTTTCCATCTCTTCAATCATATTTTGTGCCTCACTCGGTTGCTTCTTAAACAATGAACCTCCGGTGGCTGCATCATGCATCTATTTGTTGGAAGTCAGTCCATTATAGAAGAACTGGATTTGCATCCATTCAACAATTATGTGCTGAGGACATTTCCTCAACATTTCCTTATACCTTTCCCAATATATTATATAATGAGTCATATTCTAATTGGCTGAAAGAGGAAATGTCACTTCTGAGTTTGGGGATCTTAGAAGGGAAAAAAACAAGCAATAAGTGCCTCAAAAGTCTACTTCCATGTTGTGAGAGACCCTGGGCGCATGGAATTTAACCACTGCTTGGTCCTTCCTCACAATGTGAATGGAAAGAGTCTCAAACAAACTGCTTCCTTTGAAATATTGCTCACCTTATAAGTGTCACAGATTTCTAAGAAGTTTCTAATGTGCTTATAAGGATCTTCGTCCTAAATCCATCAAACTAACACATTTATTGCACCAATTGAATTGAATTCGGCTACAATTCGAGGTTGTTTGCCACAACTAGAGGATAAACAATACTCGAACCAACACCCTCAAGATTTAGCCATGCAAAATCTGAGATACTTTGTGGTTGATTGACAAGTTCCCCTTGCTTATATCCCGCAAGTGCATGGGTTTGTCAAAGTAATAATTCCGGATGAGCGGGGTCGAATCTACAGGGAGTAGGGTGTAAAGACACTTAATTCGATTCTTAGCTATGTGGAGTATCAACAATGATAAGTGTGGTATTGATTCAATTCTCAGAAAGTAAAAGCAACAAGTAAGAGACCAAAAGTAAGGAGGAGGCAAGGCAATCGATAAAGATGGGGTACTCGGATGATGTTTCACCTAGGATAATCGCTTCAAGTGCAAGAACTCTCTATTATGCTTCCTAATCAATGCAACGGTGAGTCGTGGAAATCCTTACATACATAGTCCCAAATCTAAGGTCAACTATGCGTAACTCTATACATGTCCCGGAGGAGAAATCGAACAATCTCAACACCTCGCACTCGCATAGAGTTGCAATGAGCTCTAGGGATTCCAAGTGATAAATCTCTTCCTAGATTTAGACCTAACCCTTTGGTCGAGCGGAAGGTCCCTAGCCACAATTAAGCCCTAAATACTAAGATCACCTCAACGCTTCACTCCATTGCACACACAACTAGGCCCCAGTGGAGATTCATCCCTTAGATCATTCACTCTATTATGGCCGCAAAGAACTCGAGGAACGGAGGTAGAATCTATCACGTCGGAGGGGAAAAGGGACGCTCCTGTACCTCTCGACTCACCCTCTCAACCCTCTCCAACCTAGCTTTGTCTAACGCTCATGGTGTGTCACTCACTCACAAGGTTACCAACAAGAACTCTCAACACTAGTGTCACTCTAGGGGAAATGTTCATACAATCAAGCATTCAAGGTTGGAACTCACAATAAACATCAATTTATTGAAAGCATAATAAAGAAGTTCAAAGAAACAAATACATCCTAGGGTTCACAATCACCCAAGTACCCTCTAAGGGGTTTAGCTCTCCATGGAGCTAAGTACAATCAAAGAAATAGAATGTAAAAGCAATGAATCCATAAATAAACCCCTCGATAGTCATGTCAATGGTCTTATGGAAAGTCCTCTAGTCGTCGTCCAAGGATTCCTTCGTCCGGTATAGGATACGCCTCGATCGAAGCTCCCCTACCAACCTTGTCCCTATTGGAATCACGATGTCAGAGCCGTAGAACCTCTCCAAAAACCTTGGCCAATACCCACTCAAAACCCTAGCCAAGCCCTCTCGCAAGTTGGGGAAAAGATGGAGAAAAAGAATACCAAAATCGGGGCTGAACCGGCTTTTAAATAGTGCTGGAATCGGGCAACTCCACGGGCGTGGATGGTACACGCGCCCGTGCGAATTTCCACACGGGTGTGGATAATTTCCACATGCCCGTGTGGATTCTCTGTTTCTATGATTTCTGCGGCTATACGTGTTGCTATGAGTAATTTTCTGATGTTTGCTCCATTCCCCGCTACGATTCCGACCTGAATAACTTCCCAATTCCATACTTTCATCGGGGTAACGCAAACGGGCACACGTTCACGTCGTGAATCACTTGCTTCTTCAATGATATATATGTTGGTGGGGTTCTTGTTCTTGTATGCATAAGACGGAATGCTCGAGTGTGACCGCCTTTGTGCCCCTCCAAATGGATGTCCTCACTCGAATGCGAGGAGGTTGGCACACACTCTAGCATCTCACACCTGTCCTATGTCTTCGCGTTTGAACCTTAGCAAGATCTCCTCCAAAATAGGTGCATTATGATCCACATTGGCCCTATTTCCTTTCATACTTGGCCTCACAACCCCTACCGCGTAAAAGTAACATAAAAACACACATATTAATGTAAAAACACGAGAAAAGTAATGCTCAACATAAGGAATGAACGCTCAGCATTCATATCGCACAAGCACTTATCAAACTCCCCCACACTTAAGCTTTTTGCTTGTCCTCAAGCAAACATTAAAACATTACGTGCATCAATGAAGAAAAATATTGAAAAGTGCTTGGCCTTAGGTTCACCGAGGTATACAAAGAAAGTATTCTACAAGTAAGGAAAAATTTCAACACTAAATACGAAAAAAATCAATGCTCTAGCTAAAAAAACTTGAATCAAAAAGGATAACAAACCCGAATTTCGTGTAAGTGTGTGAACTCTCTCAAAACACCCCAAGTTATACTCCTCAAAGTTCTAAGTACAAGGGACTTATTTATCTACAAAAGTGATAAAAATTTTAAAAGATGGTAGTAGCTTCACACATCCTCTAAGGTATCCCTTTCCAAAGCGGCCGCTAAGGTGGCTTTCACACTTTCGAGGTGGTAGCTCTTTCTACCCGGGTGGTAGCTTTCACTCATCCTATGAGATAGCTCTTTCTCTCATTAGGGCATAACTAGTATCCGACTTGTGAGAGTAGCTTCATTCTTCATAGGTGGTAGCTCTTTCCACCCAACAAATACAAATAAACAATAAAAACTATTTTTGTTCCTCAATTTTAGCAAAAAGAAGTAAACCTAACTAGTCCCTTTAACATCAAACATGAGTTTCCAATAGAGTTCAAAGAGTGAGTAGTGCACTAAGTGTAAATCGGGCAAAAAATTCCTAAAAAAATTCAAGCAAGAACTAGAGCATGAAAAACATTCAATGTTAACAATTCTCCTAGACTTGAGAATACAAACATTGCAACTAACGTTAACCGCCATTGGCTATGTGAGCATATATCAATCAAGAACGATAGAAAAAGATGTGCACATTATGAAACTCCCCCCACACTTAAGTTGTACATTGTCCTCAATGTACACATGCAAGCTCACTCAAAAATATATCATTCAAAAAAATAGATGTGGGAGAAGCAATCAAAACAATACTCCCATGACTTCTAGTGTTGCGTTTGATGAAGCTAATTCATCGGGAGTAGTGTTCCAATGGGTTGTGAAGCTCATGACGGCCAAGTGCTCGAAAGCACCTTGACCGTGCCCATGACTAAGTCTCAATTTCCAAGAAGACAAGACCATCTCGCACGCATACACGAGGGGGTTCGAGTGAAGCTCAAGAAAAAAACAAAAAAATAACTCGAGTGTATAAAAAGATGAAGCAAATGAATACAACTCGATAATGCAAAAATAACATAAACTCGGAAGAAAAAAATCCTACGAGTGAACAAGTCTAAAAAAACAAGAAAAATAAGATAAAGTAAAAATGCATGAAAGTAAAAAGAAAGGTCAAGTGTCGGAGTCGCTCTCGGGGCTCACTGCTGCTTCAGCTGAAGTGGAAGCATATAGTGGGTCCTCCGGTCTTTCGGGGTCGAGGATGGAGGTGCTGGAGGCACTAGCGGGGCCTGAACAGTCCTAGGCTGTAGGACAAATGATGAGGCAATGTCTTGCACTAGGATCCGCTGTAATATGTCGAAACGCGCCATGAACTCTGTGTACTGAGTGGCCTGCGTAGCCCTAATCTCGGCAACCTCGGCTCGGGACCACTCCTATAGCATTCTCGAGCCTCTCAAAGCGATCATTGGCTCGAGAAGGTGAAAACATACGCACTGGGGGTGGTTCCTCGGCTGCTGGAGGTGCCTCGGTCTCCATCGATGCTGGTTGAGGCTCGGGGGCGGGCTGAGATGCTCGGCGTCATCACCCCTCATCCTCGCCTATCTCGGGGCTGGTAGGGACTAACGCAAAAAAACCCCTGTCCGAAATCCCTACGGACCATGCCCATCAACCGCATCATCTCTAGACCCAGTGGAGCAGGTACACTCGTCTTCTAGGCTCTGCGAATCGAATCCAAGAGACCCATGCCCAGGACTAATCTCATAATGTAAGGGCCCGAGAAGATCGCTCCCAGTCTAGCGTACTGTCCCTGGTGTCTGATGTAATCAGCCAAGATGTGCCCTAAGTGGATCGGTATGCGCTCTACCATCGAGTACAAGTACAACAACTCCTGGCGGCTCAAGACACCAGTACTATCGCCACGGCCATTCACCGACCTACTCATGATGGCGTGCAAATATCTGTAGGCAGGTCGGGAAAGGCACGTGGCCTTGGAGACCCCCGGCTCATACTGACCTTGACCACATAGCACTCTGTAAGTTCTCTGCTGGGTCAAGGTTCCGGGGATAATCGATGAGGGCAGCGTGCATACTCCTCCCGAATCTGTGAATGCCTCCTCGTATAAGCCAAGTAGTATGGAAAACTACGTAATGCTCAAGCTATGGTGGCGTCCAAACACTCTGAACTGAATGGTGCCCAAACTGTTGAAGCTCGCATACGCTCTATCAAACTCAAACGAGGAGAGCACCTCAAGTGCAAACTCTCGGATAGCTGGCTCTCTAATCATCAACAACTGCCGCCAACCACCATCTGAAACAAGGTCCTCAACCTCATCAGTGAACTCATCTCCCTGCTGAAGATCTCGTAGTATAGTCGTGTCCAGGAATCGAGTATGTCCGAAGCGGAGTCTCGATAAGCGCTCATAACGGGTCTGATGTTCGGGAATCGCAAATCGCATGCCCTCGGGCTCAGAGGATGACTCACGTGGCCTCTTATCAGCTTGCTTCTTTGTCCTAGGTGCCATGATCTGCCAAATTTAAACAAAATTAGTCAAACAAGTTGATAAAACAATACTGCAGAAATCCACACGGTCGTGTGGAATTTCCGCATGCCCGTGTGGATTCACGGGGCGTGAGAACCGCACGGCCAGGCATCAACAATCCAAAAATACAACTCAATAATATCTCTAACTTCGTTCTAAACGTAAATCATTGTTCCAATTGAAGAAACGAAGCATTATTAACCAGATTAATCAATAGAAATCATGAATTGATGAAGAAGATGAAGAAAATGAATTTACCGACGAGGAGAAGTGAGGAAATAAAGAGCCGGCCTGAAAACTTGTTAAAATCCCACCAAACTGGCGCAATGGACTCGGAGAATGTTGTGAGAGTGTTTTCAAGTGAAAAGGAGTCGTGAAGAAGGAGAGAAATCATCCCCTTTTTAAACAGAACTCGCGACTTTTGAACGTTCTGTGCATCCACACGGGCGTGTGGAAATTCCCCACGCCCGTGTGCCTCACTTCAAAAGCTCCACAGGGGCGTATGCACGCCCCTGTGCGCTCTCGGGAAAAACTCTCACTGACTTAGAACGATCTCCCACGGGCGTGCGGAAATTATCCACGCCCGTGCGCCCGGATCCAGCGAGGCGCATGCGCCCACGTGGCTTCCACGGACATTCGAGAAAGATATCAAGTCTTCCACGCCCGGGTGGAAATTCCCCCAGGCGTGGACATTCTAAGCCCAATTCACGAGGCGCACCCTGACGCCCCTGTGTTTTCTCGGGATGGAGGGAACAACCTGCAGAGTTTCGCACGGGCGTGCGGAAATTACCCACGCCCGTGTGTGGTTAACAAGGTCACCCACAGGGGCGAGTCCACGCCCCTGTGTGTTCTCGGGAGAATTTGCCCAACTCTGCAACAAGGGCAGTCACATGGTCATCCACAGGGGCAGCCGCATGCCCATGTGCCCTCTCTGGATGAGTTCACAGTACACATCCACGGGCGTGTGGAATTTCTGCACGCCCGTGTGTTTTCTCTGGATGACTTAGAAAAACCTGCAGGCTCTGCAGAACTAGTCTGAACATGTCTACACACTCAGAGCCTGCCCTATTATGCAAAATTTACCAGATAAAAACACAAAATAGAACTCAAACGACCAAACTTCGCCAATTCGCAACAAAACACACAATGAATTCTTTTAAAAACCCACAATAAAATCGCAGCACAAATACTCAAAAATTTCAACACCAACACTTAACAATTTATTCATACAAACAAACTAAACTAAAAGGTACGAAAATAGTAAACACTTGGATTGCCTCTCAAGAAGCGCTTGTTTAACATCACTAAGCTTGACGTATCTTTCTTACCTCACGGGGGTTCATGAATGAAGGTTGCCCTCTTACCCATAACTTGAAAGCATGATGAGCAAAGTCTCTTGAGGGTAGAGGGTGTACTATCAGGCTTTGGACCACCTAGCAATCGTTCGTCCAACTTCCTTAGCTCATGTACGTCTCCAATAGTCTTGGGGCATTTTCGGTGGCGTCTCCTAGCCCTCTTCATTTTCCGGAGCACATTCTTCAAGATCCCCAGGGTAGATGTTTCCTCTCCATTCGAACCAAGCATCATTACTTCTTCATTGCTCTCCTCTTGGTCGAACAAACCTTCATACGGATCGGGGTTGAACATTTCTTGTATATATTCATCAACAATCTCATCAGTAGTATCTAGAAAATACAAAGTGTCATCAAAATCGAGAGAATGCCGCATGGCTTCAGCAAGGCGGTAAGTGAGCTTATCGTCTCCGACTCTCAATGTGAGTTCTCCGCCGTCTATGTCAATCAATGCTTTGGAAGTCCGCAAGAATGGTCTCCCAAATATCAAGGGTACATCTGCATCTTCATCGACATCTAGCACTGCAAAGTCAACCGGAAAAATATACTTGTCCATCTTGACAAGCACGTCTTCAATGATGCCTCTCGGATGTCGTACCGTTCGGTCCGCCAATTGTAAAGTCATCTGAGTAGGCCTAGGCTCACCCAAGCCTAGCTTTTGGAAGAAAGTGTATGGCATGACGTTGATACTTGCTCATGAATCCACCAATGCCATTTCCTCACCTAAGTTGCCGATGTTACACGGAATAATGAAGCTTCCCGGGTCCTTCTTCTTCTTCGGCATGTTCTTTTGCAACACCGCTGAGCATGAAGCATCAAGCACCACTGAAGCATTCTCCTGCAATTTCTTCTTGTTGGTCAATAGGTCTTTGAGGAACTTTGTATACTTAGGCATTTGAGCCAAAGCCTCAACAAAAGGAATGTTGATGTGGAGTTGCTTGAACAAACTCAAGAACTTCTTATACTGTTCATCCCCTTGGTCATTCTTCAATCTAGAGGGATAAGGGATTCTTGGCTTGAAAGGTGGGGGTGCCACCTCTTTCTCTTTGTTTGCGCCCTTCTCAACCTCAACAACCTCGGGTGCATGTTCTTTCGGCTTCTCACTCGGAAGCCTCCTTTCAACCTCATGACCGCTTCTCAAAGTGATCGCCTTCACATGTTCTCTCGGGTTGGTTTCCGTGTTGCTTGGTAAACTCCCATGTGGCCTTTCGGAAAGAGATTTCATAATTTGCCCCACTTGATTTTCAAGATTGTGCAAGGAGGCGGTGTGATTGCGAAGTGTAGCCTCGACTGATTCAAACCTTGTATTTGCCGATTGAACAAATCTAGCCAAGTGCTTCTCCAAATCCGTCATTCGGGTTTCCAAGCCTGAAATTCTGTTTTCCACTTGAGGGGCTTGTTGTTGTTGTTGGAACCCCGATGGCCCCATGGTCTTCTGTGGTCCTTGATTACTCCATGAAAAGTTGGGATGATTCTTCCAACCTGAATTGTAGGTGTTGCTGTATGGATTCCCTTGAGGTCTCATTCCATTACCTACAAAGTCAACATTCTCAACTGAAGAAACATCACCAATGACGATTGGGCAATCGGAGGGAGCATGTCCTCCACCACAACCGGTGCAATTGGTCATGGCCGCAACTCTATTCGAAGCTATAAGATCTAGCTTCTTACTCAAACTCTCCACTTGGGCCGCCAATGAAGTTACCGCATCAATTTCATGGAGACCGGCCACCTTTTTCTTTTCCCTAGCGTTCCACTGGTAGCTATTTAACCCCATTTCTTTAATCAATTGACGAGCCTCGTCGGGTGTCTTGCTACCTATGGTGCCGCCGCATCCAAGAGTTGCCTTGTACTTGGGTTCAAACCATTGTAGAAGGTTTGAATGATCATCCACTCCTGGAATCCGTGTTGCGGATACTTGCGCAGGAGTTCCTTGAACCTTTCCCATGTCTCAAATAGAGACTCCAATTCCAACTCCATAAAGGATGAGATCTCATTCCTAAGCTTTGCTGATTTTCCTGGAGGGAAATAACGGGCTAGAAAAGCTTCTACCATCTCCTCCCATGTAGTGATTGATGCCCAAGGTAATGAGTGTAGCCACTACTTTGCTTTCCCCTTTAAGGAAAATGGGAAGGCTCTCAATTTGATGGCATCATCCGTCACACCATTTATCTTCATCATGTCACACACCTCGAGGAAACTCTCTATGTGACTCTTTGGATCCTCATCGGCAAAACCATTGAATTGTGTGGACTGCTGCACCATATGGATGAATGCCGGCTTTAGCTCAAAATTCTGAGCTATAATTGGGCGACGCACAATACTCGATTGTGTCCCCAACACTGAAGGTCTGGCATAATTGGATAGTGTTCGTTGTTGCTCATTTTGTTCTGCCATGTTGTCAGATCCTTCTACTTCCAAATCAGCTGGATTAGGCTGTTCTTGTACAGGTTCTTTCCCTTTCCTTCGAAGTGTATGTTCAAGCTCAGGGTCTCCTTCAATAAATATTGATGGATTCCCTCGGGTCATAACCTGGAGCTGTACCAAAAGTAAAGAAAAAGAAAATCAGAATGATGATAGAATAAGAAGATATGAAATAGAATGTGTAGTGAAATAGCTAAGAAAACAAAGTGCAAAGTATCTCTAAACGCCTAGCTCCCGGGCAACGGCTCCAAAAACTTGACAAGGTCCCCTTGCTTATATCCCGCAAGTGCACGGGTTTGTCGAAGTAATAATCCTGGATGAGCGGGGTCGAATCCACAGGGAGTATGGAGTAAAGACACTTAATTCGATTCTTAGCTATGTGGAGTATCAACAATGATAAGTGCGGAATTGATTCAATTCTCAGAAATTAAAAGCAACAAGTAAGAGAGTAAAAGTAAGGAGGAGGAAAGGCAATCGATAAAGATGGGCTACTCGGATGATGCTTCACCTAGGATAATCACTTCAAGTGCAAGAACTCTCTATTATGCTTCCTAATCAATGCAATGGTGAGTCGTGGAAATCCTTACACACATAGTCCCAAATCTAAGGTCAACTATGCCTAACTCTATACATGTCCCGGAGGAGAAATCGAACAATCTCAACACCTCGCACTCACATAGAGTTGCAATGAGCTCTAGGGATTCCAAGTGATAAATCTCTTCCTAAATTCAGACCTAACCCTTTGGTCTAGGTGGAAGGTCCCTAGCCACAATTAAGCCCTAGATACGAAGATCACCTCAACACTTCACTCCATTGCACGCGCAACTAGGCCCCAGCGGAGGTTCATCCCTTAGACCATTCACTCTATTATAGCCACAATGAACTCGAGGAACGGAAGTAGAATCTATCACGTCGGAGTGGAAAGGGGACGCTCCTGTACCTCTTGACTCACCCTCTCAACCCTCTCCAACCTAGCTTTGTCTAACACTCGTGGTGTGTCACTCACTCACAAGGTTACCAACAAGAACTCTCAACCCTAGTGTTACTCTAGGGGAAATGTTCATACAATCAAGCATTCAAGGTTGGAACTCACAATAAACATCAATTTATTGAAAGCATAACAAAGAAGTTCAAAGAAACGAATACATCCTAGGGTTCACAATCACCCAAGTACCCACTAGGGTGTTTAGCTCTCCATGGAGTTAAGTACAATCAAAGAAATTGAATGTAAAAGCAATGAATCCACAAAGAAACCCCCTCGATAGTCGTGTCAATGGTCTTGTGGAAAGTCTTCTACTCGTCGTCCAAGGATTCCTTCGTCCGATATAGGATACGCCTCGATCGAAGCTCCCCTACCAACCTTCTTCCTAATGGAATCACGATGTCAGAGCCGTAGAACCTCTCCCAAAACCTTGGCTAATACACCTCAAAACCCTAGCCGAAGCCCTCTCGCAAGTTGGGGAAAAGATGGAGAAAAGAATACCAAAATCGGGGCTGAACCGGCTTCAAATAGGGCTGGAATCGGGCAACTCCACGGGCGTGGAGGGTACACGCGCCCGTGCGGAATTTCCACACGGGCATGGATAATTTTTACACGCCCGTGTGGATTCTCTGTTTCTCTAATTTCTCGGCCGGCTATGAACAGTGCTGCTACAATAATTGTTACAATGCTCTGCTATAGTCTTCGACCTGAATAACATCCCAATGCCATACTTTCATCGGGGTAACGCAAACGGGCACACGTTCACATCGTGAATCACTTGCTTCTTCAATGATATATATGTTGGTGGGGTTCTTGTTCTTGTATGCATAAGACGGAATGCTCGAGTGTGACTGCCTTTGTGCCCCTCCAAATGGATGTCCTCACTCGAATGCGAGGAGGTTGGCACACACTCTAGCATCTCACACCTGTCCTATGTCTTCGCATTTGAACCTTAGCAAGATCTACTCCAAAATAGGTGCATTATGATCCACATTGGCCTATTTCCTTCATACATAGCCTCACAGCCCTACCTGCGTAAAAGTAACATAAAAACACACATATTAATGTAAAAACCTGAGAAAAGTAATGCTCAACATAAGGAATGAACGCTTCGCATTCATATCGCACAAGCACTTATCAACATGCACATTGTTGGTGGATTTTCACCCTTGGGGATGGCTACTATGTTTTCTATGGGGATAGTGGAGAAGCACAGTGAAACATATGCCGTTCTACGGTACTTAGCCACAGGTGAGCGCATCCCTGTTTCTCCACCACAGTCCAATTCTGAGCCAGACGATGCACCACCTTCAGTTGAGCTTCGCCTTCAGGAGATTCAGAACGAGAATCATTCCCTTTGTCAAGGACATTAAGAGAATACTGAGACACTTAGATAGTTGGCAAGGGATATTCGTGAAATCCTCTCTTTTGTGCGTGGGTTTTCATCATCCTCCGGCACCACCTCAGGGACTACCACATCATTAGCACCTGCTACACCTATTGACAGACACCACCCAACCTAAGAGCAAGACTTTTATGGACTTGAGTTTATGTTTTGTATATTGCATTGTTTTTATGGCTTGCTAGTTGAACTTCTTTTGTTAGCATGGGTTCACTCCCTGCTAGGCTTGTTTTACTTTTATTTTGACTATTATGCATGTTTTCCTTCCCCTTGATTTTCTTAAGTGTTGTGATCGCCTTACTTATTTTTGCATGACTTCTCACAGATTGTGCCTCTCCTCCTTTAATCTTTGCTGGCTTTGTTTCCCATTGTCTGTGCTTTCACTGAACAATCTTCATCAACCAAATGGGGCAGTCTCTTTACCCTTCCTTTTCATGCTTCATTTATTTATTATGAATTGTACACCATGTTCTACTGGTTAATGTACATTGAGGGCAATGTACGATTCTATGTGTGGGGCTGGGTTATTTGCATGCTTACTTTACCGGTGATAGCTATAATTTATTGTTAAGAACCTTCTGGCTTGAATGAATGATAGTAATGAGTTGTAGTGATATTTGTGCTATAAGGAAGTCATGTTTTCTCTCTAGTGCTTTCTTCACAACTTTGACACAGAACTTCTACCTTGTTTGCCCAAGCTAACCCACTGCTTTGATTTAAAGTGTTAGAGTGGTAAATTTTTCCCTTAATGGTCTTTTAAGAGCTTGTGGTTCTTTTGTTCATTTTGCTTTATCCCTAAGTGAAGTTTTGCGTGAGGTGCTTAGGAGACATGTATATATTTGTTATCTTAAAAAAAAATTTAAAAAAATGGAAAAATGAAAAAAAAGGAGTCTATGTCAGTATTCCTGTGCTAATTTAGCATGAATGCGTCTATGTAGATTGTAATCGAGTAAGTTGGGTGGCTCTTGTGCCTAATCACCATGTATATCCCTCTGAAAGATTATCAGATATCTTGTGCAGTCTACGTTAGGCGGACTCGAAAAAAAAAGAAAAAAAGAGTAGTGTTTACTCTCCTGAACTCAATCATGCATTCACCTAGATATTAAAGCATTGAATGTGGGCCGAAGTACTCTTGACTTACTATTGAGGGCATCTTTAACATCTCTAACACAGGTAGTCATTGAATGTGGCATGAATAGGGAAAGCGAGGGATGAAGTATACACACACTCATTGGGAAAGCACTCTAGAGGAATCTTGACAATCTCTACTAAGTGGGTTATTGTACAACTCATTTTCTTGATTTCACTTCATCGGTGCCTGTGGGGTTCTTCACTATTTGAGCTTGAGGTCGTACATTTAGCCGTTTATCTTCTTGCCCCTATTCTTTCATGTGTGTTTGCTTGGGGACAAGAAAAAACTTAGGTGTGGGGATGTTTGATAAACGCCTAAATGTACGTATTTTATACGTATTAATCTTGTATTACTTGTATATATTTTAATGAATTGATGCCCGTTTAAGTATAAAATTGGTTATTTCGGTGTTGCAGATCTTAAAAGAGTCGAACGAAGCTCAAAAATGCAAATTGGATGAATTCGACACCAAAAACGGCATTGTTGGGGTTTGAGCACTATAGCATGCATTGTAGCGGTAATGTAGCGGAGTTACTATTCATGCTGCCGGCATTCGGCTGTGAGCTTCACGGGGTCCATGCGCCCGCTGGGTACCCATGAGGTTTGCTTGAATTTCACAACCCCAGATACTGTAGCAGAAATAGTGTAGTAAAAAGCACTATAGAAAACACTGTAGCTGAGTACTGTAGCAACGACACCTTTTCTGGGCGAAACGACAGTGAGCTTCACGGGCTCCATGCGCCCGCATGGAGACCGTATGGACCTGACGGGGTACATATTGGACTGAATTTCTAGGGTAAAAGGGGGGAGGTGTTTGGAGAAAGCTTTTGGGGGATTTCTTGGAGCCGACTTCCACCAGTTCAGAGGAGGCAAGATCACACGTTTTGGAGAAGGGGAATGAAAGGGAGAAGCTTGGTTTGGATAGATCTTCATCGATCTCTTCTTTGGGAGTTTGTAGACGACAAGGGAAGCCGCCCCAATAGCGTCGTCCGTGGAAGCCTTCCACCTCACTTGGCTTGTCATCTCACTTCTATTGTTTGATGGAGTTTTCTTATGACATTTGTAGTTGTTTTCATGGACCTATTGTTTGTATTTGTTTGCATGGACGAGTAGACCCCAAGGTCACCGGATGCCGGGGAACCTTGGGGTCAACTTGTGTATTTGGATGATCTAATTTTGTCTATTGCAATTGTTGTGTGTTTGTGATTCATTCTTGGTGCATTTGATGTGTTTCTTACATGAGAACTCTGTAAACCAACTCCTAGGTTGTACTTGGTAGCATGACCATCACCCTTGTACTAGACACACCAATATTAGGGCTAGACCAAGTTGTGTTTCGGCTCTAATTAGGGATTTTCCCCTTTGTTAATGCAATCGTATGAGGATTTGATCGGAAGAAATTCCGTATCAATACATATACCAGATTAGGGGTCAATTGCCGTGACCATCGGGTTTATCTAATTTAGAAAATCTCTAGGTCCAAACCCTCAATTACATGACATTCTTAGCATCCTTTACACTTTAGTAGCCCCTAGGGAATCTGCATCCGTGACCACTTCTTTCCCTTAATTATATACCCTTGCCTTGTTTTAGACTCCACTTGTAGTTCTTTCACTTTAATTAATAGATTAGAGAAACCCTTCAAATCTTTCGGCTAGACAATACGAGAAGAGAAAGTAAGGGTAGATCCTTGGGCCCAGGGAATACGACCCTCTCGTGCTCGCACGGGAGGTATTACTTGACAACTCCGTACGCTTGTAGATCGTGCATCAAGAATCAAGTGGGGCAAATTGCAAATTCTCTACCAGAGAGACCACAAGGAAGCTTACCGAGTAATACCGAGACCAATCCTACGGGGCATGTGAAGGTGATCACTTTGAGAAGTGGTCATGAGATTGAGGGTAAGCTTCCGAGTGAGAAGTCAAATATAGAAATACCCGAGGTCATAAAGGTCGAGGATGGAGCAAGCAAAGAGAAGGAGGTGGTACCCCCACCTTTTAGGCCAAGAATCCTTTATCCCGCTAGATTGAAGAATGACCAAGGGGATGAATAGTACAAGAAGTTCCTAGGTTTGTTTAAGCAAGTCCACATCAACATTCCCTTTGTTGAGGCATTGTCCCAAATGCCTATGTATGCAAAATTCTTGAAGGACTTGTTGACCAACAAGCAAAAGTTTGAGGAGAGTGCTTCAGTGATCTTAGATGCCTCTTGTTTGGCAGTTTTGAAAAAGAATATGCAGAACAAGAAGAAAGACCGGGTAAGCTTTATCATACCGTGCAACATTAGCAATTTGGGTAAAGAAATGGCATTGACGGATTTAGGGGCTAGTATCAATGTCATGACGTATACTTTTTTCAGAAGCTAGGCTTAGGAGAGCCTAGGCCTACTCGGATGACATTACAATTGGTGGACCGAACGGTGAGACATCTGAGGGGCATCATTGAAGACATGCTTATCAAGGTGGACAAGTGCATTTTTCCTGTAGACTTTGTAGTGTTGGACGTCGATGAGGATGCGGATGTACCTTTGATACTTGGAAGGCCATTCTTGCGCACATCCAAGGCATTAATCGACATAGACGGTGGGGAGTTGACACTGAGGGTTGGAGATGATAAGTTCACATACCACCTCGCCAAAGCCAAGCAACATTCTCTTGACTTTGATGATACTCTTTACTTTATTAACACTATTGATGAGATTGTTGATGAATATATGCAAGAAATGTTCAATCCGGACCTGTACGAGGGTTTGTTCGACCAAGAGGTAGACAACAAGGAAGTAATGATGCTTGGTTCAATGGAAGAAGTACCATCTACTCCGGGGATCTTGAAGAAGATGCTCTAGAAGATGAAGATGGCGAGGCGACGCCACCAGAAACACACCAAGGCTGTTAGGGAGGTGCGTAAACTGAACAAGTTGGATGAATCAATGCTAGGTGGTACCAAACCCGATAATTCCCCCTCTACCTTCAAGAGACTTTGCTCATCATGCTTTCAAGCTATGGCAAAGAGGGCAACCTTCATCTATGAACTCCCGTGAGGTAAGGTAAGGTACGTCAAGCTTAGTGACGTTAAACAGCGTTCTTGGGAGGCAACCCAAGTGTTTACTATTTTCTTAGTTGTTAGTATAGTGTTTGCATGAATAAAGTATTGAGTGTCGGTGTCTTGATTTTTAGTTGCTTTTGCTGTGATTTTATTTTGGACTCTTAATGTCATCGTGTGTTTTTATGTGGATTTGGCAAAGTTTTGGTCTCTCGAGCTAGTTTCTCATGATTTTCACTGGATTATTTTGCATAATAAGGTAGGCTCTGAGTGTGTATACATGTTAAGAAATTTTCTACAGAGCCTACAGAGTTTTCTAAGTCAACTAGGGAAAAGGCACGAGCGTGTGGAAATTCCGCACACCCTAGATTTGCATTGTGAGCTCATCAGGCTAAGACACAACGGCGTTGACTCGCCCCTGTGAGTTACCTTGTGACTTCCACACACCCGTGGAAAATTTATGCATGGGGGTGCATCTTCCCCCAGAGACTTGAGCAATTTTTCCCGAGAGCACATAGGGGCGTGGACTCACCATTGTGGGTGACCCTGTGATAAATGCACGGGCGTGGGTAATTACCACAAGCCTGTGCGGATCTCCGAAACCCAGCTCTCCTCCATCCTGAGAAAACACAGGGTGTGTGATCGCCCGTATGAGTTGGACCCGTGAATGTCCATGCCCGTGCGGAATTCTTGCACGGGCATGCGAAACACTTAGTGATACTTCTCGGTTAGACAGAGAAGCAACAGGGCCGTGCGTCTCCTCTTGTGGGTCGGGCGCACGGGCGTGGATATTTTTTGCACGCCCATGCGGTTGTTTTCAGAGACAAAGGAGTATTTTCCCAAGAGTGCACAGGGGCGTGTGTCTGCCACTATGGCTCTCTCCCTTGGAGGCACACGGGCGTGGGTAATTTTCACACGTCCGTGCAGATCAACAGAATGTCAAGAGGCGCGAGTTCTTTTTAAAGCCTCATCATTTCTCTTCATTTTTACAATCCTCATTCATATGTTATCACACCTGCACTCTTCGCCGACTTCATATAACCCACTTGGAGGAATTTTCACTTGGTTTTCTGGCTGAATCAAAGTTTTCAAATTCAACTCGTTGGTAAGCCCTAATTCTTGTTTTTCTACGTTAATTCTTGATTTTAATCGATGAAACTGGTTAATGTTGCTTCGTTTCTACAATTCAAATCGCATTGCATGCTTAAAATGAAGTAAGAAACAATTAAATGATGTCTTATTGGATTTTTGAAGCTCAGCCTTGCGGTTTTCACGCCCTGTGGTTCCACACGACTGTGTGGAAATTTCACACGACAATGTGGATTTTTGCAACATTAGTCGTTTGTGCCAATTTGAATGATTTCTTTTGTAATTCTTGCAGATATGGCACGTAGGACTAAGATCGTGGCCGATAAATATCCCAGGGAGCAGTCCCCAATGATAGAACACACTGAGTTTGCTATTCCCGAGCATCAGGCTTGTTTTGAGCATGTGTCGAGTCTTCGGTTCGCACAGACTCGATTCTTGGACATGAGCATATTGCGAGACATATAGTAGGGAGGAGAGTTAGCAGATGAGGTAGAGGACTTGGTGTTGGTTGGAGGGTGGAAATGATTATTGGAGATCAGAGAGCCTACTATCTGTACACTTACACTCGAGGTGTTATCCTCATTTGAGTTCGACCATTCTTATGATAAATTTAACATCGAAAATGCTATACAGTTCAGAGTACTGGGGGATCACTACAGTATGAGTGTAATACAGTTTTCGATCAGACTGGGGTTGTACGAGGTAGCATTCACAAACACTAAGGAGTATGCTTAGTTACCGACAGATTATCCGAGCGCCTTGACCTCGTATAGGGCATATGGAGTGCTATACGGTCAGGGTCATCATAAGCCAGGAGTGTCTAAGGCCACGTGCCTTGCTTGACCTGCGTATCGATATTTGTATGCCGTTATGAGTAGGTCAGTGAATGGCCGTGGTGACAATACCGGCATTCTGAGCAGGTAGGAGCACCTGTATCTTCATTGGATGGTTCAGAGCACACCGATCCATTTGGGACATATCATCATAGAGTATTTATGACATCAGGAGCAGTACGCCAGATTAGGAGTGATCTTCTTGGGTCCCTACATCATGAGATTGGTTATGGGTATGGGTCTTTTGACAATGATTCACGGGATCGAGAAGGTGAGCATACCTGCTCCATTGGGCATAGAGACATTGAGACTGACGGGGATGGTGCGCAAAGTTTGGTCTGGAGTGTATGCCCTGATTTCACTTACCCCAAGAGGCAGTGATTGCTTCCCCGAAAGTGTACGAGATCGCCAAGTAATACCTCGTGTGAAGACACGAGGATCGTATTCCACGGGGCTAAGGATCTCCTATTACTCCTTCTTGAACTATTATCTAGCTTAAGATCTCAAGTGATGGAATCTACTCTACTAGATGCAATTAAAATTAAAAGAAGATTACCAACAAATTATAGAGAACAAGCAATGACCAAGCAAGAAAATCAATGTAATGCAAAGGCCAATGGATGTGGATCCCCTTGAGGGGTTATCATGAATCATGGATGATGATTAAAGATGCAAGGGTAAATTGGACCAAGAGATTTCTAGATTATAATAACCCCAATTTCTTGGCGATTGAACCCTAATCGCATACGAACATCGATAGGAATTTCTTCCAAATCTACATTCCTATAATTGCATTAAGTACAAGGATATCTCAAATAGGAGTAAACCTACTATTCTTCGGCTCAAACCTAACATGGAGGGCTACCAACACCCAATTTCTCGGCGTGATGATACAAGTATCACCTTCTAATCCATGCATGATCTAACACATGCGAGCAAGTCACATCTACTTGCATCACTCATAAAAGAGCCATGCATTTCTCCTAAATGTAGTGCTTAGCATGAAAACAATGGATTAAATCTCAAAATAACCCAATCATGGAATTAACAAGTAATCATCTAAAACACATGATAAAACCCCCTAAGGTTCACCAACACCCAGTGCCCTTTGGGGTCTAGTGTGTCATCATCCCACAACAAGCAATACAATCAAGTAAAACACAAAACAAAAGCATAAATGACACTCCTTAGATGAAATGGTGGAGGAAGAGGTAGAGAATGTGCCGAATGACGCTTCCCCCACCAAAGGAACACCGAATGATGCTTCCTCAAGCCGTGGGTCTCCATCCTTCAAATCGTTGTTGATCTCCCCTTTGAATGATGTTGCTTTCTCGCCTTGAGAGACCTTGACCTTGGCCTTTGATGATCTCCTCATTTCCTTGCCCTTCTTTTTCTTCTGAATGTCACTCAAAGCCTCCCAAGTAGCTTCTCTAAAATCTGTCCAAAAAGTCCATTGTTTTGCCCTAAAAGTTAGCTTTTATACCCCTCATGGCGTACAGGTCATATAGGGGTCATATGGGGGTCGTATAGCACTCAAATAATCTAGATTCTCACTCCATACGGGGTGCATATGGGGTCCATAAGGCCCCATACGAGCCCCATACTGGGTGGTATGGGGATGGTATGAAAATCTAGGCAGATAGCTTTAATTTCATCCCGCTACTATAATGCATACGGCCCCCATACGGGGTGGTATGGGGGTGGTATGAAATTGCAGTTTTCTTCTCTTTTCGCCTAAATGTTATCTTTTTGTTCTCCATGATTCTCTTATGCCCTACAAAGTAAATAGTAGATGATTAAGCGTAAAACGGGCATCAAACCTCACAAAATACATGCAAAGTGAAAATGATATATATATATATGAAAACACCTACATTTAGACACTTACCAGGTAGCAAAGGGAGGCGACGATGACGCTGAGGCTTCTCAGCCTGGTCTTGAACCTCAGCCAACACAGATGGAGACCGAGGAACCTTCTACAGCATAGGACCTGCCCCTATTATGCATGTTTTCACCATCTCGAGCCTATGATCATTTTGAGGGGCTCGAGAATGCTGTGAGGGTACTATGGACCAAGATTGCAGAGGCACGGCCAAAGATAGTAGAGGTCCAGGGGACACAGGTTGCACAGCACGCAGAGTTTATGGCACATGTTGATATGTTACAGCAAATTCTTGAGCGAGACGCTGCATCATTGTTTGATCTACGCCCATGGACTCCTCAGGCTCCTCCAGCATCACCATCACCACCTCCACCGCCACACTTTGATCTAGCACTAGCATCAGCAGCAAAGCAGAGACATGATGACACCGATACTTGACTTTGTTTTTCATTTCTTTACTTTCGCATGTTATTTTAGACTTGTAAACTCAGAAAGGACTTTCCTTTTGATTTTATTTTTATTTTGTTATCTCAAGTTGTATTCATTGCCTTATCTTTTATATATACTCGAGCTGTTTTGTTTTCATTGAGCTTTACTGAACCCCGTCGTGTATGTGTGTAGATGGTCTTGTTAGTATGGGAATTGAGAACTAGTCATGGACACGGCCAATGTGGGTCGTGTGTGCTTCACAACCGATTGGAACTTTACTCCCAAGGATTTATCTCTATCAAACGCAACACTCAGAGTCAAGGGAGTATTGTTTCAATTGCCACTCTCACATCTATACTTGATTACCTTATTTTCTATTATGCTTGCATGGTACATTAGGGATAATGTACAACTTAAGTGTGGGGGAGTTTCATAGTGCACATATCTTTTATATTAGTCTGATTGTTATACATGCTTACATAGCCAATGGTGATTCACCTTAGTTGCAATGATTGTATTCTTGAGTTTAGGAGAGTTTTTAACATTGAATGTTCTCATGCTCTAGTTTTTACTTGAATTCCTAGGAATTTTTGCCCGATTGACACTTGTTGTACTACTCACTCTTTAAACTCTTTTGGAAACTCAAGTATGATGTTAAAGGGACTAGTTATAGTTGTTTCTTTTGTTAGTTTAAAAAAAAAGAAGTTTCCTTGTTTAGTTATGCTTGTTGGGTGGAAAGAGCTACCACTTATGAAGTATGAAGCTACTCTCATAAGTCGGATACTAGTTATGTCCTAATGAGAGAAAGAGCTATCTCATGGGATGAGTGAAAGCTATCACTCCGGTAGAAAGAGCTACCACCTCGAAAATGTAAAAGCCACCTTAGCGGCCGCTTTGGAAAGGGCTAGCTTAGAGGATGTGTGAAGCTACTACCATCTTTTCAAGTTTTCATTACTTTTTGTAGATAAATAAGTCCTTTTTACTTGGAATTTTGAGGAGTATACCTTGGGTTGACTTGAGCTCGTTTACACGATTTTGGGTTTTCTATCCTTTTTGATTCAAGGTTTTAGGTAGAGCATTGATTTTTCATATTTAATGTTGAAACTTCCCTTACTT
>NC_052490.1:19031264-19050977 GCF_009730915.1 Dioscorea cayenensis subsp. rotundata
GGGGCGCTCTGTATCTCTCGACTCACCCTCTCAGCCCCTCTCCAGCCTAGCTTTGTCCTAGCGGCTGGTGGTGTGTCACTCACTCACAATGTTACCAACAAGAACTCTCAACCCTAGTGTCACTCTAGGGGAAATGTTCATACAATCAAGTATTCAAGGTTGGAACTCATAATAAACATCAATTTATTGAAAGCATAATAAAGAAGTTCAATGAAATGAATACATCCTAGGGTTCACAATCACCCAAGTACCCACTAGGGTTTTAGCTCTCCATGGAGCTAATTACAATCAAAGAAATCGAATGTAAAATCAATAAATCCATAAAGAAACCCCCTCGATGGTTGTGTCAATGGTCTTGTGGAAAGTCCTCTAGTTGTCGTCCAAGGATTCCATCGTCCGATATAGGATACGCCTCGATCGAAGCTCCCCTACCAACCTTCTTCCTAATGGAATCACGATGTCATAGCCGTAGAACCTCTCCAAAACCTTGGGCAATACCCCTCGAAACCCTAGCCGAAGCGCTCTCGCAAGTTGGGGAAAAGATGGAGAAAAGAATACAAAAATCGGGGCTGAATCGGCTTTAAATAGGACTGGAATCGGGCAACTCCATGGGCGTGGACGGTCCACACGCCCGTGTGGATTCTTTGTCTCTCTGATTTCTCGGCCGGCTATGAATAGTGTTGTTACAGTAATTGCTGCAGTGCTCTGCTACAGTCTTCGACCTGAATAACTTCCAAATTCCATACTTTCATCAGGGTAACGCAAACGGGCACACATTCACGTCGTGAATCACTTGCTTCTTCAATGATATATATGTTAGTGGGGTTCTTGTTCTTGTATGCATAAGATGGAATGCTCGAGTGTGCCTGCCTTTGTGCCCCTCCAAACGGATGTACTCACTCGAATGCGAGGAGGTTGGCACACACTCTAGCATCTCACACATGTCCTATGTCTTCGCGTTTGAACCTTAGAAAGATCTCCTCCAAAATAGGTGCATTATGATCCATATTGGCCCATTTCCTTCATACTCGGCCTCACAACCCTACTTGTATAAAAGTATCATAAAAACACACATATTAATGTAAAAAAACTAAGAAAAGCAATGCACTTATCAGACATTCAAAAATTGGAGACATTCTGAAAGGAAACATAGGTTAGGATTTTTAAGTCAAAAATTGATAATTAGGAGACATTCTAAAAAGAAAAACGTAGGTTAGAATTTTTTGATTCAAAACTCGATACATAGGCGACATTAGAAAGCGTGAGGATTAGGGTTTCGTTTGCAAAATAGAAGACATTCCATAAAGAAAACATATGATTAGGGTTTGGATTCAAATATAGTAGGCATTACGCAAGGAAAACATTGTATTCAGATTTTGATTAAAAAAAATAGGAGACATTACTGTAAAAAAACATAGAATTAGGCTTTTTGATTAAAAAAATAGTAGACATTTCTTAAAGAAAAATATAAGATTAAGGTTTTTGATTGAAATATAATATACATTTCAAAAAGAATAACATAGGAGTAGGGTTATGATTGAAATATAATAGGCATTTTTGAAAAAGAAACCCTATTAATAGCGAGTACAATCGATGAGTGCATTTCATATTATATTTATTTACCTCAATTCATTCATTTTCTTGTCTTTTAACACTATTTTACATATATGAGATGCTCGTCTAGGTATATTTGTTCCTTGTGCCAGAATGTGTAGCTTGAACCAAGTTGGAAGTGAAATCGGGGATGAAACAAGCAAAGAATGAAGATTTTTACTAAGTGTTCAAGCTGAACATGGGCAGAGCACGATCGTGCTTTGTCCCACTGATTATCTCAGCCCGAAGGATTTCCAAGTGATAATTCAAGTAGTGGGGTGCTCTTGGGCCTAGCGCGGTCATAGTACGACCGTGATCTTCCTCTTAATTATTCCAGTTTTAAATAGTTTCTGTCAATCGGGGGAAGCAAGATAAGGATGCACCTAGCACGATCAGTATCATCGATAAAGCATGGTCAAAAACACTATCGTGCTTCTCCTCCCGATTCTTCCGGTGAACACTTAGCTGATTCCCTAAGAAATCTCAATGAGATAGCACGATCGAAGCAAGACCTTTCTCAAACCATGTTGAGCCTGCAATTAGCTATATTACTCTAGTTTCTAGGGTTGCACTCTCATCTATGTTCGGGGATTTTTCTTCTCGACCCGGAGCACTTTGACGAGTATGAAGATCAAGCTTCACCACATCATCTAACGAGATCAAGGATGAGTCGGAGGCTCAAGGAAAGTGGGGCTAGCATACTGAGCTCAACTTGGAAGAGTTTCTTGAGAAGAAGGGAGTCATGTATTCTTTCTTTAGACCTTTAAGTGCTTCTTCCATGTTGTACCCATCCATGAGGGGCTAACCATCCACGGTGTGCTGGGATGTTGAACTATGATGCTTTGTATACTTTAAATAATCTCTTCTAATGTTCTCATGAGTTCTTTTTGGTTTCACGTGTTTAATCTTATGTTTTGCGTAAACTTGATGTGTTTGATTTGCACGATTGCTTGTGTAAAACTTCGATGTATCGGATTGCCATCGAGGTAGTTGCCGTGTGTGATTGCAAAACTCATTATGTATGAAACCATAGTTACCCAAGCAAAACATGGTGTATTTGAGAACTATAGATGCAGCAATGCTTCTGAGCACACATATGAACAATAGAATGTACCTGGTAGGCATTAAAAGTTAGTCGACATGGTATAGCTCAGTAGGAATCATCCCAGGGGCATTGCTCCCTTGTTTTTTGAAACTCTCGATCCAAATCTACCCAGTTATCTACACCTATTTTTTCTTACTTATTTTACTTTACAATTTTAAATCAATCCCTATTCTTGCTTAACTATAGATTAGAAGAAGAATTAGTACTTTTAGTCCAGCATCTGAGGTTCGACAACCCTACCCCTCATGGGGTACTACTGTATTACTTGTGTGCATCAAGTTTTTGGTCCTGTTGCTGAGGACTGGCAACTTTTTGGAAAATTTGGATTCTAGTGTTCTAGTTTGTTTATATTGTTGATATTTGTGAATATCCATTTTCTCTTTTTCATTTAAATCATTCTTCTTAGGCTTATTTTTGTTTCCAATCTTTTAATACTTTTGATCTTACACTGTCCTATCTTCTATGCGTAGGCACCTTTGTACGACCCGCGAAGTACTTCTTTCCTATTGGCAAACCTGGATCCAGAAGTTGAAAGGAATTTCCAAAGAAAAATTTGATAGATCAATTTAAGTGAGATAGGGTCAGCAGAAATCAGTAAGGAAGTGTTTGTGTAATAGTAATATGAAGTATTATTTTTCTTACAATGAGCATTACATTTCTCAGATTTTATCGTTCATACACGTGTATTTTTGTTACTTTTGTGCATGTAAGGTTGTGGAGACAATTATGGAAGAAAGAAATGAAAGTAGATCATGGATGAACTTTGTTGATGAAATCTTGGAGTGAACAAACGTGAAGATACAAGTTGTGCCTAAAGACACGTGACTATGTGCCAAACTCTATGGTGTTCAAGCAAATACATGGTTTAGAGGGGCACAAAGGCAGTCACATTCACGTGTTTTGACTTGTGCAATGCTAGCAAGATCTTCATCAATGTGAATTTTATGGAAGACACAACGCGATCTACTCATGGATGTGTGCCCATTCATGTGGCCTCAATGAAAGTTTGGATTCAGGAGTATTTTGGCGGAGTACTGTAGCAGGTACATTAGCTGTTCAATGTAGTAAATAACTGTAGTAGTTACTGTTCATAGGCCGCTGAAAAATCAACTCCTACAGATTCACACGGGCATGTGGAAATTCCACTTGCCCATGTGGATGGCCAATTCCAGCCTATTTAAGTTGTGACTTCAGGCCATTTTAAGGATCATTTTCCCTATCTTTTTCTCATCTTTTCTCCATCTTTGGAGGCGCTCGTGGCTAGGGTTTGGAGAGGCTTTGGCAAGGTTTTTGGAGTGGTTCTACGGCCTTCAACACCGCGTTTCTTCAGAAGATTATTATTGGGGGAGCTTTCGTCGGCATTGATTCGGTGAGGTATGCCCTAGGATTGACGAGAGAACCCTTGCAAAAGACAAGGCTGCTCCATAAGACCATCGATACGGACTACAAGGAGGTTTTACTTATGGATTGCATATTTTTACTTTCGATTTTATTATTGATTGTATCTTGCTTCATGAAGAGCTGAACCCCTAGTGGGTACTCGGACGTGTAAACCCTAGGATGATATTGTTTCTTTGATCTTTCAATTATATTTATTTAATTGATGTCTTTAATTGAGTTCTAATCTTGAATACTTATTGAATGGGATTTTCCTTAGAGTGACACTATGGTTGAGAGCCTATATCGGTAATCTTTGTGAGTGAGTTACACACCATGAGAGTTAGACAAGGCAAGATTTGAGAGTGTCGAGAGGGTGAGTCGAGAGGTAGCAGAATGTCACATTTCCCCTCCTGTGTGATTTATCTTGCCTCTATGTTCCAAGAGTACTTTGCGGTCACAATAGAGTGAAGTGTTAAGAGGCAAACTCTGCTGGGGCTTAGTTACATAAGCAACAGAGTAAAGTGTTGAAGTAATCTTTAATATCTGGGGCTTAATTGCGATTAGGGGTCTTTCGCCTGGAATAAAGGGTTAGATTTATGTTAGGGAATAGGGTTTATCACTTGAAGTCTCAGAGCTTTAAGCAACTTTGCATAGTGTAAGGTGTTGAGACTGAGCGATTTCTCTGCACGGGCATAGTATAGTGTTAGTCATGGTTGACCATAGGTTTGGGACCATGTATTTTAGGATTTTCAAAACTCATTAACCATCAGTTAGCAGACATAATAGTTGGTTCTGCACTTGAAGCAATAGTCCTAGAGGGAGCAATGTCTGAATCCCCCACTTTCTATCGATTGCCTTTCCTCTCATTTTTTATAGCGTCTCCCTTTCTTGTTCCTTTTATTTCCTTTCATATTGATATTTTTCACACCACTATCAATCCATCTTTACTTTAGTTAAATAGCAATCCTTGTTTTTTTTTATCACTATTCCCTGTGGATATAACTACCCACTTACCAAGGTATTATTACTTCGATAAATCCGTGCACTTGCGGTACACATGCAAAGGATGTTATCACTCAACCAAATCAAGAAAGACTAGGGTCAAGCATTGTTTGACCTCCTCTTGCGGGGAACAACTTCGAATTAAAGCATAATTTTATTCAAATGGTGATACAGATGTGCCAGTTTGACGAGTTTCAGGATAAAGACCCTTATGTGCATTTGAGGAGTTTCTTGGAAATTTGTGACACTTTTAAAGCAAACAATATGTTTGAGGATACTATCCACCTGAGACTTTTCCCATTCTCGTTGTGAGGAAGGGCTAAACATTGGCTAAGTTCCTTGTCGCAGGGGTCTCTTACAACATGGAAGTAGGTTTCAGAGACTTTTCTTACACGATACTTCACTCCACCTAAGATCACTAATTTGAGGAGTGATATCTCCTCCTTCTTGCAATTGGAATCAGAATTCTTATATAACACCTGGGAGAGATACAAGGAGATGTTTAGAAAATGCATACAACATGAAATCGTGGAGTGGATGCAGATACAAATCCTTTAAAATGGATTGAGCAACCCCACAAAGCATATGCTTGATGCTGCTTTGAGAGACTCTCTGTGTAAAAAGCAACCAAGTGAGACATACAGTTTGATTGAGGAAATGGCAAACAATGGCTACCAACGGAGTATTGAGAAGAACAAATCGGTTAAAGCAGCTAGTATTATCAGGTGATTGCCATTACCACTCTTGCAGCACAGGTTGAAGCGATTACCAAATAGTTAGACACCATGCAGTCCATTTCTAATGTTCCAAGACCTCCTTGTGATCATTGGGGCCCACCAAATGAGCCAGGTTATCCTCCTATTGATATGGGTACAGGCAGATTGAGCAAGTGGATTTTGTTGGGTAAAATCGCCATTACCAGTACATTTCATACTGTAACATATATAATGTTGGGTGGAGGAATAACTTAAATTTCTTATGGAGTTATCCAAGACAGGGGCAGCAACAGGAACAACAATAGTATAAGTCTCTCTCTTGGGGAGCACAACAACCGTCCTCTTATTTATCTTCTGCGCCATCCAATGAACTCACTGCCTTGTTGGCCAGATTCATCAAGAGCACTGAAACTCATCTTTTGGATATTCAGCACATGAGAAACACTAATGCGACCATGATGAATTTAGTGCATCAGATAGCCTAGGTGTCTAAATTAATTGAGGAAAAGCTCCCGGGGTCCCTCACTAGCAACACAGAGATAACCCCAAAGGAATCATTCAAGGGTGTCACTTTGAGGAGTGGAGTGCAACTTCCAAACCCCATTGAGAGGAAGCCCGAAATAGAGAATGTTGAGCCCGCAATTGGCAGTAATCTTGAGACTCCAATTGACTTGGAGAAGGATGTCAAAGAAGAGAGCAAGGAAAAAGATGCATTGCCGGCATACCAACCTAATCTTCCTTACATAGTGAAAGTGAAGAAGGATCAACAAGAGGAGTAATATAAGAGATTCCTCGATGTGTTCAAGACTTTGCATATCAATGTCCCATTTGTTGAAGCTCTTGCTCAGATGACAACATATGCTAAATTCTTGAAAGAACTACTAACAAATAAGAGAAAACTGCAAGAAGTGTCTTCTGTAACACTTAGTGAGGAATGTTCATCTTTGATCACCAACAAACTGGCCAAGAAAGAGAAAGATCCCGAGGATTTTGTTGTTCCTTGCACGATCGGTGGTTTAGTTGATGAGAAAGCGTTAGCTGATCAAGGGGCAAGCATGAACCTCATGCCCTACAAAATTTTCAAAAGGCTTGGCCTTGGACAACCGAAACCCACCATTATGACTATACAATTAGTGAACAGGTCATTAGGTAACCATGAGGCATAATTGAAGATTTTTTTGTTAAGGTGGACAAGTTCATTTTTCTGGTGGATTTTGTTATTCTCGATGTTTATAACGAGGTGGAGGTACCATTGATTATAGGAAGGTTGTTCCTAGAAACTTCAAAGGCTCTTATTGTTGTCAAGGATGGCCGAATGACACTTCGAGTGGGTGAAGAAGAGATTATTTTCAAGCTCCAGTATTCCATGAGGCATACCATAGATTTTGATGACACATGCTATTGTGTGGATGTTATTGATGAAGTTGTTTCTGAATTTATGTAGGATACATTCATGAAAGATGAGCTTGCTTAATTATTGGAAGATGATCCCCGAGAAGATGGATCACCAAAGGAGGCGACGGAAGAATCGTACTGTTTGGACTTGGTGGCAATCGAGGTCATTGTACCACTGGATCCACCAAAGAAAACCTAGTGCAATAAAGTGATGGACAAAGGTGATCACCGAGAAGAAAAAGCCACCCATCTCACCACCTGATCCCAATGTTCCTAACCGTTCAAACCTTTGGGCTTTTGGTGAGATCAATTTAATTGATTCGTTGTTACCATATGCTTGCAGTTGTAGTCCAGGTGGCTATGAGTGGCCTTGATCCCATGAACTTCTTTGAGGAAAAAGGGTATGCCGAGCTAGTGATGTTAAATAAGCTCTACTTGGGAGGTAACAAAAGTTGTTTTGTTTTCTTTGTAATCATGTTGGGTTTCCTTATCGGTTTTGTTTAGTTTTCATTTGTTTCAATAATTGCTGTGTTGTTGTGATTTCGGTCTCTCAGGGTAACATTGATTTTTATTCGGTGTGTTGGCAATACTTTTAATTACCTCTAGCATTTTTATCATTGTTAAGAAGGAGGATAGGCTTTATTGTGGAACTTTTAAGGCTGAGCACAGCCTGTGAACGCCCCTGCTTATGCCCCTAATTCTCTTTGTTTCCAGTTTTTGAATCATTCCGTGGTGAGCAAGGGCTAAGCATGAGCATTGTAAATCAGTAAGGGTGGTCTACAAGCCATTTTCATGATTGTGTCCTTCTCTCAGATGTTTTGGGATTTTTTCCTTAGAAAATGAAGGGGATGAACACACCTAGGACATGACCATTTTCCTTTTGAAGTCTTTCATAGCCGACCATTCCCATCCATCTCACCTAATGGCCCTCTTTCTCCTCCTTTTGTGTTTTGGTCCCTCGTGTGGGTTTGAGTTCGTGCCAGGGTTGGTTGTGGCCGCTCCTCCTTTTCCTTAATTTATGCCTCAACCCCGGTAAGCCACTGTTCATCCTTATTGGATTTGTTCGGTTAAAATGCTTTTCTCGTCATACTCTTGATTGCATTGTGGATCTTGTGTTGTTTTTATTGTTTCACGCTTAATATTGCTTGTTTTATTTCGAATATTTCTTTGGGGATGATGGTCGCTCAAATAATGATGGTATCCTCCTTGCGAACACAATCGTGCTCCTAACCTCAGCATGATTGTCTCGACCAAGTGCACGTCCCTTTTTTCAATGTTGAACACAGTCCGAGTGCTCCCTACACGACCGTGCTCTCCCTAATTGTTTATACTAATTTGGTTTATCTTCTCTTACAGATTATGTCGAGAAAACACACTTCTACCTGGCCTTCTAAGAGGCTCTGGGTGGGGAAGCCTGCTCCTGATGTGCACTCAGCGCCGGCATTCCATACTCAAATGCGGCAAGAGCAATTTGCTTGTTTTAACGAGTCAGAAGAGATTGATTAGCATGTGCTCCATGAAGTCAGATTAGATGAAAAGGTTAGTTGCCTGCTTAGTGTCGGTGCTTGGAGACAGTTGCTCCAGATTATTGATACCACTTACGAGCGGCTAGCGCTTGAGGTGTTAGATACATTCGAGCTTTCCTGAGGTACTGTTGCATTTAATCGCGCCGACTTCATTCAAATTCAGGCGGTCGGTGAGATGCACCAGATGATCCTCACCAATTTCTCTATCCTATTTGGGATTTATGATGCGAAGTTTACTATAACTCCTGCATATGATACCCTGTTGATCTCCCGACAGGGTGGGGAGTCCCTGGAGGAAGCTTTGCCCGTTTGAGCACCACACCTACCTATGATCCTCATCGCACTGTGGCCACAACTCTTCATTCTCCAACACTCAGGTATATCCATTTCATAGTTAGTCATACATTGACAGGATGAGGTGACAGTACAAGGGTTATTAGTCACTGAGATTTTGATTTCCATCTGAGTTTGATCGATGGGTTCCATCTGCATTTGGGGTATAAGGGTAGGAGTGTCTATTTCGCACTAAGGGACAGATCCTCGTATCGGTGCCCTCTTAATATGCCCTTATATCACTCGTCTGATCAGACATATGGGCATCCTAGAGGGGACCGACAGGATCTGAGTGGTCGGTGGTGTGGCCCCCATGACCCTTTCGATGCTTAGGTCTAATGGGAATGATTTAGCGTGTCCTGACTGCTAGGGGGGCTAAGTAACTTGTCCGGCTGACCACTGATTTTTCATCCACTTCTGCTCCTGATCTACCTCGTGTAGAGGACGCTGCCATTGCACCTTCATCGCCTATCACTACCTCATGACAGCGGTCACCGTTGCAGCTCCACAGTCATCCTCGCCGCTCCACACTCTGACCAAGTTACTTGCTCATCTGAAGTGCTCTAGTGGGACCAGAAGAGTGTGGCAAGCATTGCTGAGCAATTATGTGTACAACTATAACCTGAGGCTATTTCTCCCATGCGCCCCACTCGACACATTGGGTTGTACACTTCTTGTAATATCGTGAACCTTTGGAAACTCATAAGAAATTTTTTTCAGGGTCTTATCTCAATTGCAGTAAGATTTTTCCTACAGAGTAGTTTTGTTGAGAAAACCAAGTGGAAAGAATAAGGACCTAAGTGTGAAAGTTTATAAAAAATTTTTGGTTCACAAGTAATAAAAATATTTGATCTGTAGTGTTTCCAGAAACCAAGGACTGAAAGGTAAGTTTGCAAGGACTTTTTGGAAATACTATTTCATGATTTAGGGATCATTGGTGACTTTTTAGGTATGTTTTTGTATGAAATTTTATTTTCAGGGACCGACAAGGAATTTTGGCAGAAATTTAAGTTAACAGATAAGGCGTGGAAATAGTCAGTTTTTATGGGGGCTTTCTTCTTCTTAATCAATGGTTGCATTAGTGTTCTGTGAGAAAATAAAAGAAAATAAGAGGCTTAAAAAAGAGGATGTGGAGATCGCCCGAGAGAGTTTGCCGGAGTGCTTGCTAAGAGTTATCTTGGTTTGAATGATGCATGATGTATGGTTAAAGAACTTTGGAAAGCATGCTAGAATTTGAACTTGTTTTTATTAGATTTTGCTTGGTTTTGAGTGGAAAAAGCATTGTTTATTGTTGTAGATGATGAGTGATTCAAGTTGCTTTGGAAAATAAACCATGTATTTGAGATGGATTTTCTTGGAATGGGGGATGAATTTTAAGGTTTGCTGTAGATTACTATAGCAACTGGAATTAGGGTTTGGCTTGGTTAACTAAGTGGATGATGATGATGATTAATTTGATAATGATGATGATTAAGATGATGATTATAATGGGTGGAGATTAAGTGGTTGAGTTTAGCAAAATTGGATGATTAGGCTTGATCAAATCAAGTGAAGTGGGCTTGATTTAATTGAGTCAAGTCCATTCAATTGGTTTAGAGTTGGGTTTGGCTAGCCAGGTTGAAATAGATTGGATTCATTTGGGTTTAAATGAGAGTAAAGAAATGGGTTGGTTCAACCAATAGAGGATTGACTTGATTTTGACTCAATGTGTAATTTTTTTTTGTTGAATTTAGGTTACGTTGATTGAGATTGATTTGTCTTGGTTCAGATTTTGGGCTAATGACTTTGGGGTGAAGCAATTCAAGGAGAATTGGGTTCGAGTTGAACTAAAGCTCGGTTCAAAAGATTTTTGTATAACAATTGGAAGTGGTTCAATCGTTTGGTTGGTGAAATTGAACTTTTTTTCAGTGAAATTGAGGTTGGTTCAGGTTGGTTCATAATGGTTTTGTCCAAATTGAGTTAGTTTAACTGCAATTTGAGACTAATTTTATAATGCAAGGATTGTTTGAATCAATTGGAATGAGTGGACCCAATTAGTGAGTCAAATATTTATTTGTTGTATTTTCTTTTGTGTTCAATTTCGTCATTAGGATGTATGTTATTTATTTTATTTCCATTCTCCTATTAGGTGTTGTTCAGGCTTGGGAGGGAGTTCCGTGTCTAGCTGGAAAAATCAAAGGGAGACCCAGTGTGAGTTGGTAGTGTCTACTCTTTTTGAAATAATCGGTTACATTGCTAATATTTTTGAAACAAGTACTTAAAGGCTACTAGTTTGAAATAACATGCTTAATTATGCCATTATATTATGTTTAATAATTTATATTGTTAAAGGATACTTATAATTATTTATGGTTTTGCTAAGCCATAGCAATAGCATTAATATATCTGGTTTCATACAATTATATGTTGTTTCAACTGTGTTATTTTCAGGTATTTATTTTAATGGTTATGTGTACCTTGGCTTTGAGATGATTTATGAAACCATGTGTGCATATTACAATGTTTTTACTATCAATGCTTGTAGATTTGGTTTTCATTCCTGGTACAGGAATGGTATTATGGATATGGACTTTGTAGGTATTATACATGTCTTGTGCTGTAGAATTTTCACAGATTTTGATGGTGACTATGGATTTTAGTCCGATATTGCAGTGGGGGTACCATGGTCCAGAGCCCTGATGGGAGGTGGCGTGGTCAACCCTGAGTCTACCCCTTGTCAAGAGGTGCGTAGAGCCATTGAGAGGCTGTAAGAAACACGTGGTCACCACGCGGGGATCTCGATGGCCAATGTTAAGGTTGCAAATACATTAATAACTCTCAACCTAGTTGAAATGGCAGCTAAGTCAGGGAGTGTTTTTACACCAATGATTTGATATTTGTTTTGTAGGTCAGTTGTGCAAAACAAGTTATTTTGGATTATGATGACGGGGCGAAGCCCAGCTGTCGCTCTTAGGAAGGCTGACGGGGCGAAGCCCAGCTGTCGCTCTTAGGAAGGCAGTCTCTCACGAAAATTGTATTTCCTTCGAAAATTGATTTTATGACAATTCATGATGAATTTATTATTTAAAAGCTTGTTAAAGTTTTATTTTGCAAAATTCTAGTATTTGGGAATGTTGGGAAATTATTTGAGAAATTTATCTTTATATACTTTATATACTCTATATTTAATTATTTGAAATTATTGAGCCACTATCGACCAACTAGAATTTGTTATAGTTGTATGAGCATTACCCTACTAGATTACCTGTCCGAATATAGAGCCAGTCAGGGTTAAGCTTCTGGTTGAAGTGGGTCCCTTTTCTTTCTATGTGTTGATGTCGTGATCTTGTAGCAGTAGTACCCACTAATTGTAGTAATTATGTTTGTTGTATTCGTGTATTTGAACCTATAGTTTGTTTAAAGGTTGTTAATCATGTTCTGTAAGTCTCGATTTTCGGATTTTCGTTAAACATAGATTTTTAACTAATGGGTGCCACATTTACCTCGGGATATAGTGGGGTGAGCTTTTGGTATGGGTTGAGATATCCTCGGGTCGGTAGAGATCACAGGTTGTGTTCTAAGCTTAAAGGTTTAGTATTGATTAGACCATATGTTAAGGGCCTAATAGAATTATTGAGACTCACCAATCGGGTTAAACCCTAAGTTGCTGACACACCCTTCTGTGTGAGTACCATAAGTGCACTGGTCATCGAAGTAATAAAATACCCCGGTGAGTGGTAGTTAAAGCCACAGGGAATAGTTTCTTAGAAACACAAGTATTGCTATTTAGCTAGAATGAAAACCAATTTGTGATGTTGAATTAAAGAAATCAATGCAAAGAAAAGTAAAAGATCAAAGAAAGCAAGAGGAGTAAGGATAGGTAATCGATGGTAAAATGGGTTACTCGGACAATGCTCGCCCTAGGACTATTATTTCCATTGCAAGACTAATGTTAGTCTCCTAATAGAGGTTTAATGAGTCATGGAAATTTAAAGACACACTGTCCCAAACCTAAGGTCAACGATGACTAGTCCTTTGCACTATGCCCTTCGAAAAAGGATACCCTTGACACCTCACACTGTGTAAGACATCTTGTAGCTCTAGGGATTCCAAGTGATAAACCCTATTCCCTAATATAGATCTAACCCTTTTGTCCAAGTGAAAGACCCCTAGTCACGATTAATCCCCAGCAATAAGAATTACTTCAATATTTCACTCTATTACTCGCGCAACTAAGCCCAAGTGGAATTTGTCTTTTAGCACTTACTCTATTATGACCGTAAAGAACTCTTGGAATGTGGAGGTAGGATAAATCACGTCGGAGGGAAAGAGGACGTTTCGCTATCTCTCGACTCACCCTCTCAACTATCTTCAATCTCGCTAAGTCTAACCCTAATGATGTTGTCACCCCTTCATAGAATTACCTAAATAGATTCTCAACCCTAGTGTCACTCTAAATGAAAAGCAAATCAATAAGGACACAAGATTGAAACTCAATTAAAACATCAATTAAAGAAAACATAATAAGAAACAATAAACAAAATCATCGTAAGGTTTACAAGTCCAAGCTCCCAGTAGGGGTTTAGCTCTCCATGGAGCAATAAAAAATCAGCAATGAAATCAAAAGTAAGTGCAAGCAATCTATAGAGAAAACACACTTGTCGTCCTTGTCAATGGTCTTGAGTAGCACCCTCGACTTCTCCAAAGATTCTCATGTCAATTCTACGGCACACCTCACCAAATCAATGCCGACGAAATCTCTCCCAATAGTTCTCCTCCAAAAGAACTTGATGCCGTATGCCTTAAAACCGCTACTAAAACCCAGCAAAAGTCTCTCCAAACCATAGACACGCTAGCCCCAAAAGATGGGCAAAAGATAGGAAGAAGATCTAGAAATAAAACTCTCAAAGTGGTATTTATAGGGCTGAAATTGAGCATCCACATGGACGTGTGGAATTTCCACACGGCTGTGTGGATTTCTAGGTTGAATTTTTCTGCACATTATGAACATTATCTGCTATAGTGATTTTAGTACAATGTTTCACCACAGTAAACTGTTACAGTACTTGCCTAAATACTCTTAAAATCATTTTCTTTATCGAGGCCATATGATTGGGCATTGATCCATCCGGTAGATCATGTCGTGTCTTCAATTAAACAACATTGATGAAGCTCTTACCAATGTTGCACAAGTCAGGACATATGAGTGTGACTACCTTTGTGCCCCTCCACTTTGTGTATTCACTTGAGCATAATAGAGGTTGGCACACACCCACATGTCTATGACCACAACTTGTGTCTTGACCCTTGTTTGATCCAAAAATTTCATCAACAATCACGTCCATGATCTACTTTTGCTTCCTTTCTTCCAAACTTGTCTCCACAACCTTTAACATACAAAAGAACACAAACACACACGAATGAGCTATAAAATCTGATAAAAGTGATGCTCAACGTAAAAAAAGTATACTTCATATTACTTATACACAAGCACTTATTAAACTTTCACACACTTAAGCTTTTGCTTGTCCTTAAACAAAAATAAAACATTCAAGCATATAAGAAGGAATATTGAAAGTGCTTGGCCTTAGGATCACCAAAAGCATGCAAAAGAGGCATTCTACAAGTAAAGAAAAATTCAAACAAATAATAACAATAATCATTGCTCTAGCTAAAAACTTGAGTAAAAAAGACAACATCCTGATATTGTGTAAGTGAGTGTAAACTCACTCAAGTAAACCCAACATGTAATCATCGAATTTCTTTTTAAGAGGGACTATTTATATACAAAAAGAAGAGGTTGTAGCTTCACACATCCTCGAAGGTAGCCCTTTCCTAAGCGGACACCAAGGTGGCTTTCACACTTTCGAGGTGGTAGCTATTTCTAGCGGGGTAGTAGGTTTCACTCATCCAATAAAATAGCTCTTTCTCTCATTTGGGCATAACTAGTATCCGACTTATGAGAGTAGCTTCATACCTCATAGATGGGCTCTTTCCACCCACCAATACATAACAAAACAAACACAGTTTTTTTTAAAACAAGAATCATGCTAAAATAATCCCTTAAACATCAAACTTGAGTTTCCACAAGGTTTAATGAATGAGTAGTGTAACAAGTGATAATCGGGCAAAATTTCCTAAAAATTTAAGTAAAACTAGAGCATCATAATAATATTCAATGTTAAAAATTTTCCTAAATTTAAGAAAACAACCATTGCAAATTAGGTGAACCGCCATTGGCTACATGAACATAAAGGATGAATGCATAAGTATAGAACATGTGTAATATGAACTCCCCCCGACACTTAAGGTGTACATTTCCCTCAATATACGCATGCAAGCTCAATAAAGAAATATAACTATCAAACCATGTGTGTGGAGATGAGTAATTAAAATAATACTCCACTGAACTCCTAATGGTACATTTGATGGAGCTAATTTCATTGAGAGTTGAGTTCCAACTGGTTGTGGAGCACACATAGCTATGTAAAAAGCCACATTACCGTGCCCATGACAATCCCTCAATTCCAAGACTCACAAGACCATCTGCAAGAATACACAAGGGGATTCAGCAAAGCTAATCAAAAAACACTAAAATCAAGTCTATAAAAATATGAAAATGAAATACAACTCAATACAATTGACAAGACAAAAGATAAACTCAGAAGGAGAGTCCTATCTGAGTAATACAAGTCTAAAATAAAATGTAGAAATAAATGCTAAAACATAAAGAAAAATAAAAATAACAACGCCTTAAGTATCGATATCCTGCTCTACTGGTGGTACTGCTGCTGGAGGTGATGATGCTGGTGCCGCTAGTAGTGGTGATGGTGTTGTTGGTGATGCTGGAGGTGTCAGTAAAGCACGGGGTCTCATAATAAAAGGTGAGGTCACATCTCGCTCTAGAATCTACTGTAGTGTGTCAAGACACACCATCACTTTGCCGTTGTTTACAGCCTTTAGTGCGTGAACCTCAACCAGATCAACATGCAACCCCTTATATTGCTCTCGAGCCTCTCAAAGCAATCACGGGCTCGAGATGGAGAAAAAACCCGCATGGGTCATTGCTCCTATGCTCCGGGGGTGACCCTGTCTCCATCTACTCTAGTTATGGTTGAAGAGCAGGCTGAGACCCCTTAGCTGCATCACCCATACCCTTGCCTGTATATGGTGATGGCATGATCATGACATAAACACTATCTCCGTATTTGTATACCATGCCCATCAATTGCATTATCTCTAAGCCGAGGAGAGATGGTACAATGGTCTTCTCAGGCCCTCTAATAGCGTATAAGAGACCATCCACATGATGAGTCGAGTGATGCAGGGGCCTGAGAAGAGCACTCCAACCATGGCATACTGTCCCTGATGGTGCATGTACTCTGCCATGATGTGTCCCAGGTGAAATGGCTCGCTCTATACCATCGAATACAGATCAAGCAGCTCTTGATTGCTAAGGACTCCAGTATTGTCTCCACGTCCGTTCACTGATTAACTGAGAACGGCGTGGATATAAATGTAGGCCATTCAGGAGAAACATGTGGACTTAGAAACTCCTGGCTCATACTGTTCTTGGCCACATAGTATCTTGTAGGTGCGCTGAGGAGTTAAACTACAAGGGTAATCTCTAGGGAGCTGCTCATACTCCTCTATGTTAGTGTAAGCCTCATTGTATAGCCCAAGTCAGATCAAAAACTGAGTCATGCTCATGCTATGGTACTATCTGAAGGCTATGAACTAAAATAGCATCAATACTATCAAAGCTAGAGTATGAAAGGTCGAACTTGAACGACGCTAGGACCTCCAAAGTGAGCATACGGATAGCCAGCTATCGAATGGACAATAATCGCCTCCAGCTACCCACGAAGATCAACTCCAAAATCTTGTCGGCCATCTCATCTCCCAAATAAAACTCTCTCAATGCGCTCAAGTCGGGGAATATCGACTGTCCAAACTTAAGCCTCGACAAGCGCTCAAACTGAACCTAATGTTCAAGGATCACAAACTCCATGTACTCAGGAGAGTGCTCACGGGATGTTTTCTAACTGTTTTCTTTGATTTGGATGCCATTCCTGCAAGAATTAAAAATAAAATGATTAAATTCAACTTAAAAAATAGTTCTACAGGAATCAACATGGTCATGTGGAAATTCCACATGCCCTTGTGGATCTTCAGGGCGGGACAGCTGCATGGCTAGAATCTCCAACAAACTCAAAATACAACATAAAACCTTCAAAATCTCTTCTAAAAACATTCACCAATAATTTAAACATGAAATCTATGTGAAATCAACCACATTGAGCAAAAGAAATGAAGATTGGTGAAGATGAAGGGAAAAGGAAGCTTATCGACGAAATGACAATCAAAAACTTCCAATACGACCGGCAAACAACACAAAGACTTTATAGATAGATGGAGAATGTCAGGAAGAAGGAAAGGACCCATTCTTTGAGTGTTTGGGAGTCTATAAATGAAGAGCTACAAAACGATTTTAAACAAAAGTCACACCCCTTTTGCTTCTATACATCCACAACACGGGCGTGTGGAAATTACCCACATCCGTGTGTATCCACAAGAACTCTTCACAGTGGCATGCACACGGCCCTGTGTGCTCCTGGGATAGAAATTTTAACCTCAAAATGCACCAACATGGCGTGTGAAAATTACCCATGGCCGTGTGCCTGACCCGCTGGGGCACCCACACGCCCTTGTGGCTTCTCTGTTCTCCCAAGAAAAAAATTTCTAAGTGTTCCACATGCCCCTGTGGAAATTCCACATGGACGTGTGAAAATTCATAGGGGGGCTCACAAGAGCAACCACATGCCCCTATGTGATCTCGGGATAGAGAGTTATCTCTGCAGGGTTTCACATGGGCGTGTGGAAATTACCCATGCCCGTGTGCCTCCCACAGGGTCATCCACAAGCCCCTGTGTTTTCTCGGGATGGAGCTCTATCATTCTGTTGAGATCCACATGCCCTTGTGGAAATTCCCTACTAGTGTGTAGCCGTCACAAGGTAGCTCGCAGTGGCATTTACATTCCTTATGTCTTCTCGGGATGGAGAAGTTGAGCTCAGAACAGAAATACATGCCCATTTAAAAATTCCACACAGTCGTGTATCTTCTTTGGATGACTCAGAAAAATTACAGGCTCTACAGAAAAAATCCTACAACATTTATACACATACAAAGACTGCAAATATAGTTAAAAACTATGTAGAGAATCAAGAAAACACGCTCAAACGATCTAAAACTTCGCCAGTCACAATGAAGTGCACTAAAACACCAATGATTCACAAGAAAAACATAGCAATAGCATGTAAAAATCAAGGTACCAACACTAAAGCTTTTATTCATGCAAAAACTAAACAAAAACTTAGAAAAAGGGTAAAGACTTGGGTTGCCTCCATAGAAGTGCTTGTTTAACATCACTAAACTTGACATACCTGTCCTTACCTTACAGTGGTTCATGAATAAATATTGCCCTCTTACCTACAACTTGAAAGCACGATGAATATAATTTTCACAAGGTAGAGTGGGAATTATTGAGTTTATTACCACACAAGGGATCCTCACCTTTACTTGGTAACTGCTCATCCCCACTAGGACAATGCTCACCCTACGATTATTATTTCAAGGGCAAGACTAATGTTATGTCTCCTTATTGAGGTTTAATGAGTCATGGAAATCCAAAGACACACAGTCCCAAACCCAAAGTCAACCATGACTAGTCCTTTGCACTATGCCCCGACAGGAGGAGATGCTCTCCACGCCTCATACTGTGTTTGACTGCATGGATCTCTAAGGATTCCAAGTGATATACCCTATTTTATAATATAGATCTAACCCTTTCGTCAAGGTGAAAGATCCCTAGTCACGATTAAACCGCAACACTAAGGATTACTTAAACACTTCACTCTATTACTCGTGCAACTAAGGCCCCAGTGGAGTTTGTCTCTTAGCAATTCACTCTATCATGACTACAAAGAACTCTTGCAACGTAGAGGTAGGATAAATCACGTTGGAAAAGAAAAGAGATGTTCTGGTACCTCTCGACTCACCCTCTCAACCCTATTCAATCTTGCTAAGTCTAATTCTAATGAAGTTATCACCCTTTCATTGGATTGCCTAGATAGATTCTCAATCTTAGTGTCACTCTAAGGGAAAATCAAATCAACAAGCACATGAGATTAAAACTCAATTAAAACATCATTTAAAGGAAACAAAATATGTGTCAATGAAACAAAATCATCCTAAGGTTTACATGTCCAAGCACCCAGTAGGGATTTAGATCTCCATGGAGCAATAAAAAAACAATTATAAAATCAAAAGTAAGTGCAAGCAATCCATAGAGAAAACCCCCTTATCATCCATGTCGATGTTCTCTAGAAGCCGGCTAGACTTCTACAAAGGTTCCTTGTCAAATCTAGGGCACATCTCGCCTAATCAATGCCAACGAAAAGCTCCCTGAATAGCTCTTCTCCAAAGGAACTCGATGTCGAATTCCATAGAACCGCTCCTAAAACCTAGCAAAAGCCTCTCCAAACCCTAGTCGTGCTCGCCACAAAAGATGGCAAAAGATAGGAAGAAGATCCCCAAATAAAACTCTCAAAGCGGTATTTATAGGGTTGAAATCGGGCATCCACACGAGCTGGAAGTAAGGAAGTCTGAGTAGGACAATAGAAA
>NC_052490.1:19051977-19074151 GCF_009730915.1 Dioscorea cayenensis subsp. rotundata
GGATTAGGATTTCGATTAAAAAATAGGAGACATTACTATAAGAAAATGTTGGATTAGTTTTTTCACTCAAAAACAGTAAACATTCCAAAAAGAAAAGAAATGATTAGTGTTTTTATACAAAAATAGGAGTCATTCTCAAAAGAAAACAATGGATTAATGTTTTGATTGAAAGATAGGAGACATCTATAAAAGAAAACATAGGATTAAGATAATAATTCATATATAGTAGGCATTCCGGAAGGAATAGATAGGATTAGGGCTTTTATTGGAAAATAGGAGACAATGCCATAAGAAAACATAGGATTAGTTTTCTTATTCAGGAAAAAAAAATATAGTATTAGGGTTTTGATGGAAAAATATGTGACATTTCAAAAAGAAAACATAGGCTAGAGTTTTGATTCAAATATAGTAGGCATTATGAAAAGAAAACATAGGATTTAGGTTTTGATTGAAGAACAGGAGACATTATGATAAGAAAACATAGGATTTAGGTTTTGAATGAAAAAGAGGAGACCTTAGTATAAGAAAACATAGGATTAGGGTTTTGATTAAAAAATACTAAAGTCTCCTAAACTAATCTTAATGTTTTTAATCAAAACAATAATAGTAGATATTCTGAAATGAAAACATAGGATTAGGGTTTTGCTTCAAACATAAGTGACATTCTGAAAAGAAAACATATGATTATTATTTTGATTCAAAAAAAGTAGACATTTGCAAAAAAAAAAAAAAAAGATTATTGTTTGGATTAAAAAAAGTAGACATTCGCAAAAGAAAATATAAGATTATGGTTTTGATTAAAAATGAGAGCATTCCCAAAAGAAAAACCTATGATTTGAATTTTGATTAAAACAGATTAGACATTACTGTAAAAAAATATTTGATTAGGTTTTTATTCAAAAATAATTGATATTCTGAAAGGAAAACTTAGGATTAGGGTTTTAATTTAAAAATAACAGGCATTCCAAAAATAAAATATAGGACTAGGGTTGGATTGAAAAATATGAGGCATCCCAAAAAGAAAATAATGAATTAGTGTTTTGATAAAAAATTAGCAGAAATATAAGAGATTATTACAAGAAAACATTAGGTTAGGGTTTTGATTAAAAAAATAGAAGACATTAAGAAAAAAAATAGGATTAGTGATTTGATTAAAAATTAGAAGAGATTCCCAAAACAAAAGATAGGATTAGGGTTTGTTTCCAAAAAATGAAACATTCCTAAAAGTAAAGAAGGGATTATGGTTTTCGGCTCAAAACAAAGAAATAGGACACAATCTGAAAATAAAACAAATGATTAGGGTTTTGATTCAAAAATAGCAGACATTTTGAAGAAAAACTTAGGATTCTTGTTTTCAATTAAAAATATGAGACATTACGAAAATAAAATATACAATTATTGTTTTGATTAAAAAATTGCATACATTCCCAAAAGAAAACATATGATTAGTGTTTGGATGTAAAAATAATAGGCATTTGGCAAAGAAAAACATAGGATTAAAATTTTAATTAAAAAATAAGCATTACAAAAATAAAATATAAGATTGTGGGTTTGATTCAAAATTAGCAAAGATTCGCAAAACAAAAGATAGGAATACGGTTTTTATACATGAGACATTAAGAAAAAAGAATTAGGGTTTGGATTCAAAATTGGAAAATAGGGCACATGCCAAAAAGAAAAGATAGGACTAGGGTTTTGAATAAAAAATAGCAACCATTCCAAAAAGAAAGAAAAGGATTAGGCTTTTTTTATTGAAAAATAAGAGACATAGTAAAAAGAAAACATAGGTTATGATTTTCATGCAAAACTGATAAATAGGAGTTATTATGAAAAGAAAACATAGGATTCAGGTTTTGATTGAAAGCTAGGAGACATTCCAAAAAGAAATTATAGGATTAGGATTTTATTCAAATATAGTAGGCATTCCAAAAAAACCATCAGACTAAGGATTTGATTGAAAAATATGAGACATTACTATAAGAAAACAATGGGTTTGAGTTTTGAATAAAAATTGGTAAATAGGAGACATTAAGAAAAGAAAATATAGGATTCTGTTTTTGATTCAAATATAGGAGACATTTTGAAAGGAAAACATAGGATTATGGTTTTCATTCAAATAAATTAGGCATTCAAAAAAGAAAATACAGGATTGTGGTTTTGATTCAAAAATAGGAGAAATTACTATAAGAAAACATAAGATTAGGGTTTCGATTCAAAAATAGTAGACATTTTCAAAGGAAAGGATAAGATTAGCCTTTGAATCAAAACCATAATCCTATGTTTAACTTGTTTGAATAAAAACCATAAACTATGTTTTCTAATAGTAATGCCTCATATTTTTTTATCAAAACCCCAATCCTATGTTTTCTTTTGGAAATGTCTCATATTTTTCAATCAAAATAGTAATCCTATGCTATCTTTTTGGAATATCTACTATTGTTTAATCAAAACCCTAATGCTATGTTTTTTCTTTTCGAAATGTCTCAATTTGTTTCAAATCAAAACAATAATCATATGCTTTCTTTTGGTAATGTCTCATATTTTTCAATTTAAACCCTAATCCTACGTTTTTTTTTTTGTCAATGTTTGCTATTTTGGGAAAAATATAAGATTAGGGTTTTAATTTAAAAATAGGATGCATTCAATCAAAACATGGATCGTATGTTTTCTATTTCTTAGCAATGTCTCCTATTTTTTAATCAAACCCCTAATCCTATGTTTACTTATAGTAATGTCTCTTATTTTTCAATCAAAACCGAAGCCTTTGTTCTTTTCTCGAAAGGCTCCAATTTTTCAATTAAACCCCTAATCCAATGTTATCTTTTTGACAATATCAGCTAATTTTTAATCAAACCCCTAATCCTATATTTTCTTTTATTATTGTCTCGTATTTAGGGGTCTTCTATTTTTCAATCAAAACCATAATCCTTTAGTTTATTTCCAAAATGTCTGCTAATTTCAATCTAGGCCCTACTCGTATGTTTTCTTTTGAGAATGTCTCCTATTTTTTAGTTTTGAATGAAAACCCAAATCTAGTGCTGTAATTTGGGAATGTCTCATATTTATTAATCTAAATCCTAACCCTATGTTTTCTTTTCTATATGTCTCCTATTTTTCAACTAAAACCCTAATCCTAAATTTCTTTTCCGAATGTTACCTAAATTTCCGTTTTCAATTTAAAATCTAATCCTGTTATTTCTTCTAGTTTTGAATCAAAACCTTCATTCTATGTTTTTTTCTCATAGTGTCTCCTATATTTTTCTTTTAAGAATGTATGTTTTTTTAGTCAAAAGGCCTAATTTTATGTTTTCTTTTGTAATATCTCCTATTTTTCGGTTTTGAATCAAAACCTCAATCATGTGTCATACTTTCTAAATGTCTCCTATTTTTTGATTTTTCAATCAAAACCCTAATGCTATGTTTCTTTTCGAAATATCTCCTATTTTTAATTTATAACCCTAATTCAATGCTTTTTACTTGTAATGTCTCTTTTTTTAATCAATGCTCTAAGCGTATGTTTTGTTTTTTGAATCTCTCCTAATTTTTAAGATTTGAATCAACCCCCTTGTTGTGTTTTTTTCTTTTCAGAAAACATAAAATTAGGCCTTTGATGAAAAATTGAGAACCATTATGAAAAGAAAACATTAGACTAGGTTTTTGATTAAAAATTAATGGATATTCAGAAAACAAAATGATATAAATAGGGTTTTGATTAAAAAATATGAGACATTCCAAAAAGAAAGCAAAGGATTTAGGTTTAATTAATAATATAGTAGGCATTCCAAAATGAAAAGAAAGGATTGGGATTTTTTATCCAAAAAGGAAAAATGGGACACATTCCGAAAAGAAAATGATAGATTAGGTTTTCTAATCAAAACCTTAATCCTATGTTTCCCATCTTTGATTCAAAACATAACCTATCGTTTTTTTTGGGAATGTCTGCTATTTTATAATTAAATCCATAATCCAATGTTTTTCTTTTCTGAATGTGTACTATCTTTCAATCAAAACCCAAATCCTATTTTTTCTTTTATTAATTTCTACTAGTTTTGGTTTTTAATAAAAAAACATAATCCTATCTTTTTTTATAGGAATGTCACCTATTTTTCAATAAAAACCATAATCTGATGTTTTCTTTATGAAATATCTCATATTTTCCAATCAAAACTATAATCATATGTTTTTTTTAGGAATGCCTACTATTTTTTAATCAAAATCCTAATTGTATGTTTTCTTTTTGAAATGTCACATACTTTTTTGTTTCGTATCAAAACCATAATCCTATGTTTTCTTTTTGTAATGTCTAGTATTTTTCAATCAAAACCCAAATCCTAATTTCTTTCTTGGTAATGTCTGCTATTTTGGGAAAACAAAATATTTGTTTTTTGATTAAAAATATGATGCATTCAATCCAAATCTGAATCCTATTTTTTTTTTAAATGGCACCCATTTTTGAATCCAAACACATTTTATGTTTTCTTTTTGCAATGCCTACTATTTTTGAATCAAAACCCTAGTCCTATATTTTTTTTAGAAATGTCTTCTACATCAAAGCCTTAATCCTATATTTTTCTTTGCGGAATGTCTCCTATTTTGTAAAGAAAACCTAAATCCTATGTTAATTGTATGTTTTGTTTTCATAATGTCTCATATTTTTTAATCAAAACCCTAATCCTAAGTTTTTGTTCAATGCCGCATATTTTTTAATCAAAACGCTAATCCGATGTTTTCTAGTACTAATATCTCACATTTTCTATCAAAACCCTAATCCTATGTTTTTCTTTTGGGCATGTCCGCTATTTTTTATTCGAAACTCTAATCCTTTCTTTTCTTTTCTTAATGTCTCCTATTTAGAAGTCTCCAATTTTTTTAATAAAAACTCTAATACTATATTTCCATTTTGAAATGGCTCCTATTTCTGAATAAAAAACCTAATCCTTTTTTTTCATAATGTCTTATATTTTTTAATCAATACCCTAATCCTATATTTTCTTTAGGGAATATCTGCTATTTTTTAATCAAAACCTTAATCCAATATTGTTTTTTGAAATGCTCCCTGTTTTTCTATAAAAAACCTAATCCTTTGTTTCCTTTTCAAAATGTCTACTATTTTTGAAATAAAACCATACTCCAATGTCTTCTTTTCGGAACATGTCATATTTTTATGGGTTGAATCAAAACACTAATCCTTTGTTTTCTTTTCTTAATGTCTCATTTTTTTGAATCATAACACCAATCTTATCTTTTGATTTTTGAATATCTACTAATTTCTAATCAAAAGCATAGTCCGATGATTTCTTTTCGAAATATTTCGTATTTTTCAATCAAAACCCAAATCCAAAGTTTTCTTTTTAAAATGGCTCCTAATTTTCAATGAAAATCATAATCCTATGTCTTCTTGTAGAAACTTCAACTATTTTTTATCAAAACACTAATCTTATATTTTTCCTATAGTAATGTCTCCTACTTTTCAATCATAATCCTAATCCTATGTCAGAATGCCTACTTTATTTGAATAAAAAAACTAAAACTTTGTTACTTTTTGAAATTGCGCCAACTTTTTTTTGAATAAAAACCTTAATCCTATCTTTTGATTTGGTAATGTTCCCTATTTTTTGGTTTTTAATTAGAAATTATTCTTATATTTTCTAAATAGTAATGTATCCTAGTTTTGATCAAAATCCTAATTATATATTCTATTTTTAGAATGCCTATTATTTTCCTGTCAAAACTTAAATCTTAAGTTTTTTTTACGGAATGTCTCCTATCTTTCAATCAAAGCCTGAGTCTTATCCCTTCTTTTTTGCTATTTCAAAAATTAAACATAGGATTTAGTATTGTGTGCTAATTTTTTCATTCAAAACACTAATGACATATTTTCTAATAGTAATGTCTTATATTTTTCAATCAAAAACCGAATCCAATATTTTTCTTTCAGAGTGTCTACTATATTTGAATTAAAGCCCCAATCCTAGTTTTTCTCTTCGGAATGATTCATATCTTTCAATCAAAATATAAATCCTATGTTTTCTCTTCTTAATGTCTTCTATTTATTTGTTTTGAATCAAAACCATAATCTATGTTTTCTTTTCAGAATGTCGCCTATTTTTTAATAAGAAAACTAATCCTTTCTTTTCTTTTGGGAATGTCTTCTATTTTTTAATCAAAGCCCTATTTCTATGCTTTCTTTTTAGAATGTGTTCTATTTTTCAATTTTGAATCAAAACCATAATTGTAGTTTTTCTTTTCGGAATATCTCCTACTTTTGAATCAAAACACTAACTAAGTCTTTCTTTTTTTTTTTTTGGACTTCAGCTATTATTGAATCAAGACCCTAATCCTATCTTTTCTTTTTGCAGTGTCTCCTATCTTTAAATCAAACCCCGTATCCTATGGTTTGATTTCTTACTATCTCCAATTTATCAGTTTTGAATCAAAACCCTAACCTTTGTTTTATTTTCGGAATGTCTGATATTTCTCAATCGAAAACCTAATCCTTCTTTTCATTCTTGAATGTATGCTATTTTTTAATCAAAACCCTAATCCTATGTTTTTTTTTAAGAATGTGTTTTTTATTTTCATTCAAAACACTAATCCTATGTTTTATTTTCTGAATGCCTACTATTTTTCAATCAAAACCCCAATCCTATGTTTTTTCGAAAGTCTCCTATCCTTAAATAGAAAAGCAAATCCCATGTTTTGCTATCTACTATACTGAAAAGAAAACATAGAATTTAGTATTGTGTGCCAATTTTCTTTTAAACCCCTAATTCTACATTTTTTTTTGGAATGCCTACTATATTTGAATTAAAACCCTAATCGTATATTTTCTTTTCATAATATCTCCTATTTCTCAGTCAAAATCCTATGTATTCTTTTCCGAATGCCGACTACATTTGATGCAAAACCCTAATGCTATTTTTTCTTTATGGAATGTCACCTATCTTTCAATCAAAACCTGAATACTATGTATTTTTCTCTTATTTTCTCCTATTTATCAATTTTGAGACAAAGCTCTCCTATTTATCAAGTTTGAAACAAAACCCTATCCTATGTTTTCTTTTCGGAATATCTCCTATTTTTCAATCAAAAACCAAGTCCTTTCTTTTCTTTTTGGAATGTCTTCTATTTTTTTATTCAAACCCCAAATCCTATGTTTACTTTCAAGAATGTGTTCTATTTTTCAGTTTTGAATCAAAACACTAATCCCTTGTTTTTTTTTCGGAATGTCCTATTTTTTAATAAAAACCCTAATCCTTTCATTTCATTTCAGAAGGTCTCCTATTTTTATCAAAACAATAACCCTATGTTTTCTTTTCATATTGTCTTCTATCTTTCAATCAAAACACGAATCCTATGATTTGTTTTCTTAAAGTCTCCTATTTATCAGTTTTGAGTCATAACCCTAAACTATGTTTCACGTCATAACGCCTCTTATTTTACAATCAAAATCCTAATTCTCTATTTTTTTTCGACATGTCTGCTAACTTTTAATTAAAATAGTTGTCCTATATTTTCTTTTCTAAATGCGTCCTATTTTCATTCAAAACCCTTGTCCTATGTTTTCTTATTGTAACGTCTCCTATTATTTAATCAAAAATCTAATCCTATGCTTTTTTCGGAATGCATGTTATATTTTAATCAAAACCCTAATCATATATTTTATTTTTTGAATGCTTCCTATCTTTCAATAAAAACCGGAACAATATGTTTTCTTTTCTTAATATATCCTACTTATCAGTTTTGATTTGAAACAACATCCTATGTTTTTTTTCTAAATTTCTCTTCTTTTTTAATAAAAAATCTAATCCTATGTTTTCTTTTCAGAATATCTCCCATTTTTAATCAAAACCCTAATCATATATATATATATATTTTTTGGAATATGACCTATTTTTTTAGTTTTTGAGTCAAAACTCTAATCTTTTGTTTTCTGTTTGAAATGTCTCATACTTTTTAATGAAAACTCTAATACTTTTTTTTCTTTTGAGAATATCTTCTATTTTTGAATCAAAACCAAATCCTATGTTTTCTTTCCGGAATGTCTTCTACTTTTCAATAAAAACCCTAATCCAATGTGGAATGTGTCCTACTTTTCAGTTTGAATCATAACCCTAATCATATGTTTTGCCTTGGGAATCTATGTTGATTTTTTTTATCAAAACCTTAATCCTATGTTTTCTTTTTGTAATGCTTATTACATTTTAATAAAAACCATGATCATTTATTTTCTTTTCGTAATGCTTATTAATTTTTAATTAAAATGCTAATCATATGTTTTCCTTTTCTCAATGCCTCTTATTTTCGAATAAAAACACTAATCTTATGTTTCCGTTTTGGGATTGTCTGCTATTTCTAAATAAAAACAATAATTGTATGTTTTATTTTTGTAATGTCTCATATTTTTTAATGAAAACAGTAATTCTAAGTTTTTTAATCAAAACCCTATCCTATATTTTATTTTTTTAATGTCTGCTATTTTTTAATCAAAATAATCATCATATGTGCTCTTTTCATAATGTCTCATAATTTTTAAACAAAAACCTTATCCTAAAATCTTTTTTGGAATGGTTTCAATTTCTTAATGAAAACCATAATCCTAAGTTTTCTTTTTGAAATGTCTCCTATTTTTCATCTAAGACCCTAATCTTATTTTTTTCTTAAAGTAGTGTCTCATGTTTTGCAATTAAAACTTTAATCCTATGTTTTTTTTGGAATGCCTACCATTTTTTAATCCAAACCCTAATCATATGTTTTCTTATAGTAATGTCTCCTAGTTTTCATTCAAAACCCTTATCCTATGATTTCTTATAGTAATGTTTCATATTTTTCAATCAAAATCCTAAACCTATATTTTCTTTTTGGAATGTCTATTATATTTTAATCGAAACCGTAATCCTATGTTTTTCTTTCAGAATGTCTGATATTTTTTAACCAAAACATTAACCCTATGTTTTTGAAATGTGTATATTTTTCAGTTTTGAATCAAGAACCTAATCCATTAATTTCTTTATTGAATGTATGCTATTTTTTTAATCAAAACATTAATCCTTTGTTTTCTTTTCAAAGTGCCTCTTATTTTTCATATGAACCCTAATTCATTAGAAAATATAGGATAAGGGTTTTCATTAGAAAATAAGGGATATTACTATAAGTAAACATAGGATTAAGGTTTTGATACAAAAATAATTGACATTCCGAAAAGAAAATATTGGATTAGAATTTTGATTGAATAATACGAGACATTCTGAAAATAAAATGTAGGATTAGAGTTTTGATTGCAAGATTGGAGACATTCGGAAAAAAAAACACAGGATTATACTTTTGATTCAAAAATAGCAAACATTCCCAGAAGAAAAAATTTAGAACGAGAGCTTTGATTCAAAACCAAAATCAATGAAAAATTCTGAAAAGAAAACATAGAATTACCATTTTGATTCAAGACCAAAATAAAGGAGATATTCTGAAAAGAAAACAAAGGATTAAGGTTCTCATACAAAACTAGAAGACTTCCATAGAAGAAATAATAGAATTAGATTTTTGATTGAAAACCAAAATTTAGGTGACATTCTAAAAAGAAAGGCATAGGATTAGGGTATTAGTCAAAATATAGTAGAAATTTAGAAAAGAGAACATACTATTATGGTTTTGAATGAAAAATTTTAGACATTACGATAAGAAAACATAGGATTTTAGTTTTGATTCAAAGTTAGTAGATGTTCCAAAAAGAAAACATAAGTTAGGATTTTGATTGAAAAATATGAGACATTTCTAAAAGAAAAACACAGTATTAGGGTTTTGATTAAAAAATTGAGAAATTTCTAAAAGAAAAAATAGGATTAGGGTTTTATTCAAAAATAGGAGCCATTTGAGAAAAAAAACAAATAAGATTAGAGTTTGATGAAAAAATTGAAGACATTTCTAAAAGAAAGCAGACATGGCCAAGTGCCCAAAGCACTTTGACTTTGTCCATGACTAGCTCTCAATTCCCATACTGACAAGACTATCTGCATGCATACACGAGGGGGTTCAGTGAAGCTCAATAAAAACAAAACAACTCGAGTATATAAAAGATAGAGCAAGAAATACAACTCGCAAAAAAACGAAAATAAACTCAGAAGGAAAGTCCTTTCTGAGGATACAAGTCCAAAATAATATGCAGAAGTAGTTACAGGAAGAAAAATAAGAATAAAGCAAAGTAAAAATGCATTAAGCATCGGTGTAGTGCTCGGAGCCTGCTATTGCTGCTGCTGATGATGGTGGAATATGTGGATCAGTCGAGACATGAATCAGTGATGATGGAACTGAAGGGGTCAGAGAGATACAGGGTCGCAACACCAATGATGATCGCACGTCTCGCTCTAGCAACTACTATAAAACATCGACCGTGACACAAACTCTGTGTTGTGTGTGGCATGCGTAGCCCAAACCTCTACTATCTCTGCCCGTGTCACGGCAATCTCTGCCCGTACCTCGGCAATCTCTACCCATATTACCCCACAGCTCTCTCAAGCCTCTCGAAATGATCATGGGCTCGAGATGGTGAAAACATGCGCACTGGGGTAGGTCCTGTGCTGGAGCCTCCGTTTGATGCCGCTCCAGCCGGGGCTCTAAAGTTGGCTGAGACCCCTCTACTGAGGCTTTCTCGGACACGAATGGCTCTGGTGGGAGCATGTTCAACACATAAACACCATCCAGATATTTCCTAATCATACCCATGGACCTCATTATCTCTAACCCAAGGGGTGCTGGTACTGTCACCTTCTTGGCCCATCCGATTATGTCTTGTAAACCCATGCCCATGACATATGAGCAAGAGAAAATGACACCCAACCTAGGATATTGTCCCTGATACTTCGGATACTCTGCTAAAATGTGTCCCAAATGAATCGGTTCCTTCCGCACTATAGAGTATAGATATAACAGTTACTGCTTACTGAGAACTCTCGTGTTGTTGCCGTGACCATTCACTGACCTACTCAAGATGGCATGAAGATATCGATAACTAGGTCGGGAAAGGCATGATGCCTTAGATACTCCTGGTTCATGAAGTCCGGCCGCTTTCTTCCTTTCCCGCGCATTCCATTGATGGTTGTTCAGACCCATCACTTCAATTAGTTGCCGGGCATCATCGGGGGTCTTGCTACTCAAAGTTCCTCCTGCTGTCGCATCTAGAAGTTGTCTTGCACTTGGAGTCCACCCATTGTAGAAAGTCTGAATAATCATCCACTCAGGGAATTTGTGTTGTGGGCACTTTCTCAGGAGTTCCTTGAAGTGCTCCCATGTCTCAAACAATGACTCCAACTCCATCTGTGTAAATGACGATATCTCATTTCGAAGCTTGGCTGACTTCCCCGATGGAAAGTATCTAATAAGGAAAGCTCTGACCATCTCATTCCAAGTCATGATGGAGGCCTTGGGCAAGGAATGAAGTCACTGCTTGGCTCTTTCCCTTGAGAGAACATGGGAAAGCCCTCAGTCTAATAGCATCATCCGATACTTCGTTAATCTTCAGCATATCACACACCTCTAGAAAGCTCTTAATGTGATTGTTTGTATCCTCATCGGTCAAACCATTAAATTGTGTGGACTACTGCAACATATGGATGAATGCCGGCTTCAGCTCAAAGTTCTGAGCTGTGATAGGGGGACGCACAATACTTGATTATGTCCCCAACACTGATGGTCTGACATAATCAGATAATGTTTTCTGTTGCTCATTCTGTTCTACCATATTATCAGATCCTTCAACTTCCAAATCAACTAGATTGGACGGTTCTTCCACAGGTTCTTTCCTTTTTTTTCTAAGTGTACGTTCGAGCTCGGGATCTCCTTCAATTAGTATCGAAGGGTTTCTTCGGGTCATGAACGTAAAGCTGCACTCAAGAAAGAAAACAAAATCAGAAAGATGATAGAGAAAAGAAAATGTGAAGTAGAATGAATAAATAGCTAAGAAAACAAAGTGCAAAGTATCTCTAAACGCCTAGTCCCCAGCAACGGCGCCAAAAACTTGACAGGCTCCCCGCAAGTGCATGGAGTTGTCTAAGTAAAAAAATCCCAGGTTAGTAGGGTATCGTATCCACAGGGAAAAGGGAGTAAAAATACTTATACTGCCTCTTAGCTAAGCAAAAGATGAATAGTGATTTGAGATAAAATGTAAGATAACAAAAGTAAAAGAATAAGAAAGTGAGCAAAAGTAAAGGAGTAGGTAAGGCAATCAGCATAAGTGGGGTACCCGGATAATGCTCCGCCTATGACAATCGTTTCACGTGCAAGAATCCTCTATTATGCTTCCTAACTAATGCGTTTATGAGTCGTGTCGATCCTTTAATACATGGTTCCAACACTAACGTCACCCATGCCTAACCCTCTACATGTCCCTGAGGAGAGATTGAATAATCTCTCAACCTCGCTCTTGTAAGAAGGATTGCAATGAGCTCTAGGGATTCCAAGTGATAAAGCTCTTCCTAATTATAGACCTAACCCTTTGGTCCATATGAAGGACTCTAGCCACAGTTAAGCCCTAGATGCTAAGATCACTTCACGCTTCACTCCATTACACTAGCAACTAGGCAGCAGCGGAAGGTTATCCCTTAGCCCATTCACTCAACTGTGACCACAAAGAACTCTAGGAATGGAGGTTGAATCAATCACAACAGAGGGGAAACAGGGTGCTCCTGTATCTCTCGACTAATCCTCTCAACCCTCTCCAATCTAGCTTTGTCTAACTCTTGTGGTGTGTCACTCACGCACAAGGGTTACCAACAAGAACTTTCAACCCTACTGCCAATCTAAGGGAAAATTCATACAATCAAGCATTCAAGATTGGAACTCAATAAAAACATCAATTATTGAAAGCATAATAAAGAGGTTCAAAGAAACGAATACATCCTAGGGTTCACACATCCAAGTACCCACTAGGGGGTTTTGCTCTCCATGGAGCACAATACAGATGATAATGAAATCAAATGTAAAAGCAAACAATCCATAGAGAAAACCCCTTGATAATCGTGATGATGGTCTTATGGAGAGTCCTCTACTCGTCATCCAAGGGTTCCTTTATTCAGTATAGGATTCACCTCGCCGGATAGGTGCCGATGAAATCTCTCCCACGAACCTTCTTCCAAACGGAGCGTGATGTTGGAGCTGTAGAACCTCCAAAACCCCTAGCCAATACCTCTCAAAACCTTAACCGAAGCCCTATCTCAAGATTTTCTACAGTAGCCTACTACAGTACCGGCCGAAACACTCCCAAATCCATGCTTTCATTGAGGTAACATAAATGGGCACACGTTTACGTCGTAGATCGCTTTGCTTCTTCAATACCGGACATATTGGTGGATATCTTGTTATACATGCACAAGCCAGAACGCTTAAATGTAACTGCCCTTGTGCACCTCCAAATCATTGTTTTGACTTGAATACAAGGAGGTTGGCACACATTCTCGCATCTTGAACCCGACTTATGTCTTCGCGGTTGAACCTTCTCAAGATTTCCTCCAAATGGTGTAAATACGATCCACATTGACTTCTTTGTCTAATATTCGGCATCACAACCGTACCTGCATAAAAGTATCATAAATACACACATATTAGCTTTAAAACCTGATAAAAGTAATGCTCATCGTAAGGAAAGAACACTTTGTATTCTTATCTCACAAGCACTTATCACATGTTCTCTTGTTGTTGACTGTCAATCCAAACTGCCTAATATCAACACATGTTCTTTTCCTTCTTCTTTTATAACTTTATTTCTTGTTATTAATCTAATCTTTAATTTTAAGTTAACTAGAGATCAGTGATAAGTCAGTACTTTGAGTCTAGTCCCTGTGGTTTGACAACCGTAGCCCTCATGGTGCACCACTGTATTACTTGTATGTGACCCGTATACTAGCGGAGAACACATCAATTGAAAACTATGATACATTACTATAGGAAAAACATAATTTTAGGGTTTTGATTAAAAAAAGAAAACATAGGATTAGGGTTTTAATTAAAAAATAACAGACATTTCCAAAAGAAAACATAATATTTGGGTTTTCATTCAAAAATATTAGTCACTCTATAAAGACAACATAGGTTATGATTTAGATAGAAAAATATGAGACGTTACCACAAAAAAAAAAAGCAAACCATAATTGTTTTGATTAAAAAATAGTAGACATCTCTAAAATAAAAGATAAGATTAGGATTTTTATTAATGAATAGGAGGCATTACAAAAAAAAACATATGATTAGTTTTTTTATTAAAAAATAGGACACATTCAAAAAAAAAAAATAGAATTATGTTTTGATTGAAAAATAGGAGACATTCTAAAAATTAAACATAGGATTACGGTTTCGATTCAAAACTGATAAATAGGTGACATTAAGAAAACAAAACATAGGACTAGGTTTTTGATTCAAATATATTAGTCATTCCAAAAATAAATGATAGGATTAGGGTTTTGATTGAAAAATTTGGCACATTACTATAAGAAAACATAGGATTAGTGTTTTGATAGAAAAGCATGAAACATGACTATAAGAAAACATAGGAGCATTGTTTTAATTCAAAAATAATAGACATTTTGAAAAGAAACCATAGGATTAATATTTTTATTCAAAAATAGGAGGCAATACGAAAAGAAAACTTAGGATTTGTGTTTTGATTATAAAATAGTAGACATTTCAAAAAGAAAAAAACATAGGATAAAGGTTTTATTCGAAAAATATGAGACATTTTGAAAAGAAAACATAGGTGTATGGTTTTGATTGAAAGATAGGAGACAATCCAAAAAGAAAATTTAAGATTATGGTTTTGATTCAAAAATAGAGGCATTCCAAAAATAAAACATAGGATTAGGGTTTAGATTGAAAAACATGGAAACTTATAAGAAGAAAATATAGGATTATTATTATTTTGATTCAAAAACATCAGACATTCCCAAAAGGACCCAAAAGGAAACATAAGATTATGGTTTTGATTCAAAAATAGGAGGCATATAAAAAAAAAAACTTAGTATTAGGGTGATAAGTGCTTGTGTGATAAGAATGCGAAGCATTCTTTCCCTATGATTTGCATTACTTTTGTCGGGTTTTAGCATTAAAATGTGTGCATCTATGTTCTTTTATGTAGATTGCATTGTGAAGACGAATGTTAAAGAAAGAAGCCAATGTGGACCGTGAATGCACCAATGTTGGAGGAAATCTTGCTAAGGTTTAAACGTGTAGACATAGGTCGGATGCGAGACGCGAGAGTGTGTGCCAACCTCCTCATACTTCAGTTAGCACAACCATTTGGAGGGGCACAAGGGCAGTCACACTTAAGCGTTCTGATTTGTGCACATAGAACAAGATCCCTACTGACTTGTCCGCAGTTGAAGAAGCAAAGCGATCCACGACGTGAACGTGTGCCCGTTTACGTTACCTCGATGAAATCATGGAATCAGGAGTACTTCATCCTAGGGGTTGTAGTAGGTTTTGTTGACAGCTAGCCGAAGAAGCAGCGAAACAGAGAAGCCACACGGGCGTGCGGAAATTCCACACGCCCGTGCATTATTTCCACAGAGCCGTGTGGAGCATCCACATGGGCATGTGAGATCCCAATTCCAGCCCTATTTAAAACCGAATCAGCCCATATTTCAGCATCTTCTGTTTTATCCTTTTCTCCATCTTTTCCCCAACTTGAGAGAGGGCTGTGGCTAGGATTTTGAGAGGTGTTGGCATGGTCTTGAAGGAGGTTCTATGGCTTCGACATCGCATCTCATTAGGAAGACGGTTGGTAAGGGAGCCTCCGTCGGAGTGATTCGGCGAGACGTATCTTATACCAGATTAGGAGATCATTGCGATGAGTAGAGGACTCTCCACAAGACCATCGACCTGACTATCGAGGGAGTTTTCCTATGGATTGTTTACTTTTGAACTTGATTTCATTATCATTTGTATTAAACTCCATGGAGAGCTAAACTCCTAGTGGGTATTTGGGTATTTATGAACCCTAGGATGTATTAGGTTCTTTGAATCTCTTTATTATGCTTTCAATTAATTGATGTGTTTGTGAGTTCCAATCTTGAATGCTTGTTGTTTGAATACTCCCTTAGAGTGACACTAGGGTTGAGAGTTCACACGGTTACCCTTGTGAGTGAGTGACACACCACGAGAGTTAGACGAAGCTTGATTGGAGAGGGTTGAGAGGGTGAGTCGAGAGGTACAGGAGCATCCCCTTCCTCCTCCGGCGTGATAGATTCTACCTCCGTTCCTCGAGTTCTTTGCGGCCACAATAGAGTGAATGGGCTAAGGGATGACCCTCCGCTGGGGCTTAGTTGCGAGTGCAATGGAGTGAAGCGTTGAAGTGATTTTAGCATCTAGGGCTTAATTGTGGCTAGGGACCTTTCTTCTGGACCAAAGGGTTAGGTTTATAATTAGGAAGAGATTTATCACTTGGAATCCCCAGAACTCATTGCAATTCTATGTGAGTGCGAGGTGTTGTGATTGTTCGATGTCTTCTCCGGGACATGTGTAGAGTTAGGCATGGTTGACCTTAGGTTTGGGACCATGTAGTTAAGGATGTCCACGACTCACCATTGCATTAGTTAGAAAGCATAATAGAGGATTCTTGCACTTGAAACTATTGTCCTAGGGGGAGCAATACCCGGATACCCCATCTTTATCGATTGCCTTACCATCTCCTTACTCATACTTTCTCTCTTGTCCACAATTGAAGAAGCAAAGCGATCCACGACGTGAACGTGTGCCCGTTTACGTTACCTCGATGAAATCATGGAATCAGGAGTACTTCATGCTAGGGGTTGTAGTAGGTTTTGTTGACAGCCAGCCGAAGAAGCAGTGAAACAGAGAAGCCACATGGGCATGCGGAAATTCCACACGCCCGTGCATTATTTCCACAGAGCCGTGTGGAGCATCCACATGGGCATGTGAGATCCAAATTCCAGCCCTATTTAAAACCGAATCAGCCCATATTTCAGCATCTTCTCTTTTATCCTTTTCTCCATCTTTTCCTCAACTTGAGAGAGGGCTGTGGCTAGGGTTTTGAGAGGTATTGGCAAGGTCTTGAAGGAGGTTCTATGGCTCCGACATCGCATCTCATTAGGAAGACAGTTGGTAAGGGAGCCTCCGTCGGAGTGATTCGGTGAGACGTATCTTATACCAGATCAGGAGATCGTTGCGACGAGTAGAGAACTCTCCACAAGACCATCGACCTGACTATCGAGGGAGTTTTCCTATGGATTGTTTACTTTTGCACTTGATTTCATTATCATTTGTATTAAACTCCATGGAGAGCTAAACTCCTAGTGGGTATTTGGGTATTTATGAACCCTAGGATGTATTAGTTTCTTTGAATCTCTTTATTATGCTTTCAATTAATTGATGTGTTTGTGAGTTCTAATCTTGAATGTGTGTTGTTTGAATACTCCCTTAGAGTAACACTAGGGTTGAGAGTTCACACGGTTACCCATGTGAGTGAGTGACACACCACGAGAGTTAGACGAAGCTTGATTGGAGAGGGTTGAGAGGGTGAGTCGAGAGGTACAGGAGCGTCCCCTTCCTCCTCCGGCGTGATAGATTCTACCTCCATTCCTCGAGTTCTTTGCGGCCACAATAGAGTGAATGGGCTAAGGGATGACCCTCCGCTGGGGCTTAGTTGCGAGTGCAATGGAGTGAAGCGTTGAAGTGATTTTAGCATCTAGGGCTTAATTGTGGCTAGGGACCTTTCTTCTGGAACAAAGGGTTAGGTTTATAATTAGGAAGAGATGTATCACTTGGAATCCCCAGAACTCATTGCAATTCTATGTGAGTGCGAGGTGTTGTGATTGTTCGATGTCTTCTCCGGGACATGTGTAGAGTTAGGCATGGTTGACCTTAGGTTTGGGACCATGTAGTTAAGGATGTCCACGACTCACCATTGCATTAGTTAGAAAGCATAATAGAGGATTCTTGCACTTGAAACTATTGTCCTAGGGGGAGCAATACCCGGATACCCCATCTTTATCGATTGCCTTACCTTCTCCTTACTCGTACTTTCTCTCTTGTTTATTTTACTTTTGTTATTTCACATCTTTTGACACACAAATCACTATTTCATCTTTTACTTAGCTAAGAGACAATATAAGTATTTTTACTCCCTACTCCCCGTGGATACGATACCCTCACTCACCTGGGGAATTATTACTTCGACAACTCCGTGCACTTGAGGAGCACCTGTCAAGTGTTTGGCGTTGTTGCCGGGGAGTAGGCGTTTAGAGATACTTTGCGCTTTGTTTTCTTAGCTATTCATCCATTTATTCTATTTCACATCTTCTTTCTATCATTGTTCTGATTTGTTTTCTTTCCTTTGTGCAGCTTCAGGTTGATAACCTGAGGGAACCCCTCAATATTGATTGAAGGAGATCCCGAGCTTGAAAGAACACTCAGAAGAAGAGGGAGAGAACCTGTGGAAGAACCGTCTAATTTAGCTGATTTGGAAGTTGAAGGTTCAGACAATATGGCAGAAAAAAATGAGCAGCAGAGTATACTCTCTGATTATGCTAGACCTTCAGTGTTGGGAACACAATCGAGCATTGTGCGTCCCTCGATTACAGCTCAGAACTTTGAGGTAAAGCAGGCAATCATCTACATGTTGCAGCAATCCACACAGTTCAATGGTTTGGCCAATGAGGATCCAAACAGTCACATAGAGATCTTTCTCGAGGTGTATGATATGCTCAAGATAAACAGAGTGACGGATGATGCCATCAAGTTGAAAGGCTTCCCATTTTCCCTAAAGGGGAGAGCAAAGCAATGGCTACACTCATTACCTAAAGCCTCGATCACCACATGGGAGGAGATGGTAGAAGCTTTTCTTGGCCGTTATTTCCCTCCCGAAAAATTGGCAAAGCTTAGGAATGAGATCTCATCCTTTGTACAGTCAGAATTGGAGTCTCTATTTGAGACATAGGAAAGGTTCAAGGAACTCCTGTGCAAATGCCCATAACACGGATTCCCGGAGTGGATGATTATTCAGACCTTTTACAACGGTTTGAATCCGAGTACACGGCAACTTTTGGACACAGCAGCAGGAGGTACCTTAGGTAGCAAGACCCCCGATGAAGCCCGACAACTTATTGAAGAAATGGGTCTAAATAGCTACCAGTGGAATGTTAAAGAGAAAAAGAAAGTGGCCGAGCTCCATGAGATAGATGCGATAACTTCATTGGCGGCTCAAGTCAAATCATTGAGTAAGAAGTTTGATGCTCTAACTTCGAATAGAGTGGCGGCCATGACAACTTGTAGCGGATGCGGAGGAGGACATGCTTCCTCCGATTGCCCGATTTTCATTGGTGATGTATCTTCAATCGAGAAGGTTGATTTTGTGGGGAATGCAATGAGAAACCAAGGGAATCCATATAGCAACACCTACAATTCGGGTTGGAGGAATCATCCCAATTTTTCATGGAGCAACCAAGGTCCACAGAAGGCCATGGGGCGGCCAGGTTTCCAACAACAACAACAAGCCTGAACCATTGAGAACAGAGTTTCTAGTTTGGAGACCCATATGACCGACTTTGAGAAGGCCTTAACCAGATTTGTGCAATCTTTAAATTTGAGGTTTGAATCAGTTGAGGCCACACTTCGTAATCACACTGCGTCCTTGCACAATCTTGAGAACCAAGTTGGACAAATTGCGAAGTCTCTAGCAGAGAGACCATAAGGAAGCTTACCAAGCAATACTGAGATGAATCCTAGAGAGCATGTGAAGGCGATCACTTTGAGAAGTGGTCGTGAGGTTGAAGGTAAGCTTCCAAGTGAGAAGACCAATGTACATGCACCCGAGGTCATAGAGGTTGAAGAAGGAACAAGCAAAGAGAATGAGGTGGCACCTCCACCCTTCAAGCCAAGAATTCCTTATCCCTCAAGGTTGAAGAATGACCAAGCGGATGAGCAATACAAGAAGTTCCTAAGTCTATTCAAGCAACTCCACATCAATACCCCTTTTGTTGAAGCATTCGCTCAAATGCCTAAGAATGCTAAGTTCTTGAAAGATTTGTTGACCAACAAGAGGAAGTTGGAGGAGAGTGCTTCTGTGATTCTAGATGCATCTTGCTCGGCGGTCTTGCAAAGGAACATGCCGAATAAGAAGAAAGACCCGGGAAGTTTCATCATTCCGTGCAACATTGGCAATTTAGGTGAAGAGATGGCATTGGCAGATTCAGGGGCAAGCATCAATGTCATGCCATGCACCTTCTTTCCGAAACTAGGCTTAGGAGAGCCTAAGCCTACTCGGATGACTTTACAGTTGGCGGACCAAACGGTACGACATCTGAGGGGCATCATCGAAGATGTGCTTGTCAAGGTGGACAAGTACATATTTCCTGTCGACTTTGTGGTGCTAGATGTCAATGAGGATGTGGATGTACCCTTGATACTTGGTAGGCTGTTCTTGCGAACTTCCAAGGCATTGATTAACATGGATGGCGAGGAGCTAACGTTGAGAGTTGGAGATGACAAGCTCACAAACCGCCTTACTGAAGCCATGCGGCATTCTCTCGACTTTGATGATACTTTATATTTTCTAGACACTACTGATGAGATTATTGATGAATATGTGCAGGAAATTTTCAATCCGGACACATATGAGGGTTTGTTCGACCAAGAGGAGGAGATTGAAGAAGTAATGATGCTTGTTTCTAATGAAGAAGTACCGTCTACACCGGGGATCCTGAAGAAGATGATCCAGAAAATGAAGAGGGTGAGGAGACGCCACCGGAAACACTCCAAGACTATTGGAGGTGTGCGTAAGCCGAGTGAGTTCCATGAACCATTGCTAGGTGGTCCCAAGCCCGATAATTCACCCTCTATGCTCAAGAGACTTCGCTCATCATGCTTTCAAGCCATGGGTAAGAGGGTAACCTTCATCTATGAACCCCCATGAGGTAAGACGAGGTACGCTAAGCTTTAGTGACGTAAAAACAAGCGCTTCTTGAGAGGCAAACCCAAGCGCTCATCTGCTTTTTGCTAGTTGTAGTTAGTTTTGCACGAATAATTTGTTGAGTGTTGGTGTCCTCATTTTGAACTAGTTGTGTTGCTGTTATTTTGGTGGAGTTTTATATCATCGTGTGTTTTCATGAGGAGTTTGCGAAGATTCATTTGCTTGAGCTTGTTTCTATTGTTTGTCACTGGTATTTGTTGCATAAAAGAGCAGGCTCTGAATGTGTAACATGTTCAGAAAATTTCTGTAGAGCATGCGTAGTTTTTCAGGTCATCCAGAGAGCACACACGGGCGTGTGGAATTTCCACACGCCGGTGGGATTGTATTGCGAGCTCATCCAGAGAAGACACAAGGGTGTGAACTTGCCCCTTTGAGCGACCCTGTGATTATCACATGGTCGTGCGAAATTTCCAGACCGCTGCGTATCGCCTCGAGAGACTTAGCTCATTTTCTCGAGAGCACATGTGGGCGTGAACTTGCCCCTCGTGGGTAATCAGGACGATCCCAAGGACCTCGCGTGATTTTTACACATGCCCGTATGGGACTTCATGAGACGATCCCTCTCTATCCCGAGAGCGCACAGGGGCGTGTGAATGGCCCTGTGAGTTACACCTGTGAATGTCCACGGCCATGAGGATTTTTAACACGGGCGTGGGAAACACTTAGAGAATTCTCTCGGTTGAACATATAGCGCACAGGGGCATGTGGCTGCCCTTGTTGGTCAGGCACACGGGCGTGGCTAATTTACGCATGGTCATGTGGATGTGTTCAGAGTGTTATCTCGAGAGCGCACACGGGTGTGCATCAGCCCCTGTGAAGTTCTCTTGTGGAGTCGCACAGGCGTGGGAAATTACCGCAATCCCGTGTGGATATACAAAAACTCAAGAGCCGGGGGTTCTCTTTAAAATCTTTTCGGTCTCTTCATCCTCACACCCACACTCGCTCTGAGAACACTCTTCCATTCCTTCCCGACCTTCTAGCACCGATTTAGTACGAAGTTTGCGAGGTTTGCCGGCCGATTCCAAGTTTCTTCCTCTCAACTCGTCGGTAAGCCCTATTTTGGATTATTGATGAGTGCGATCCGCAAGTGCACGGAGTCGTCAGTGCAATACCTCTCATGCGAGCACGAGAGGGTCGTATTCCCCTCGGGCCCAAGGATCTACCCTTACTTCCTCTTCGCTATTGTCTAGCCGATGCATTCGAAAG
>NC_052490.1:19075151-19155507 GCF_009730915.1 Dioscorea cayenensis subsp. rotundata
GTTACGTATTGCTGTTTTATTTTAAAATAGGAGAGCATTATAACAAGAAGAAAACATAGAATTAGGGTTTTGATTGAAAAATCAAAAAGTTAGGAGCGCCTTCCGAAAATAAGAGACACAATATTGGGTTTGACTCAAAACTAAAAATACTAGATATTACGACAAAACAAAAACATAAAATTAGTATTCCAAACTAGAAGAGCATTCTATAAAGAAAAATAGAAAGCAATAGCTTTGATTAAAACTATTAAATATTCCATAAAGAAAATATAGATTATGTTTTGAATTAAACATAAAAATAAAGGTAAGCATTCTAAAATATAGTATTTTGCTTTAATTCAAAAGTAAAATACATTTCAAGAAGAAATAATAGGATTAGGTTTTTGATTTAAAACTCGAAAATTGAGGTGATATCTCTAAAAAGAAAATATAGGTTTAGTGTTTTATTTAGGAGACATATCGAAAAATAAAAACATAGGATTTGCATTTAGATTAAAAATAAGAGACTCGATGTTCTTCGCAAGTGCATGGGTCGCATACAAGTAATATAGTGGTACCCCGCCGTGGCAGGGTTGTCAAAACCACTGTGGACCGGACTAAAACTACTCCCTCAACAATGATCTCTAGTGAAGAATAGAACGGTGATAAGATTCATTTAAACTAAAAGCGTTAATAATGAGATAAATGAAAAGAAAAGAAGGAAGATGAAGATAAAAAGATAATTGGATTGAGTGCTGCCAACAAGAGAACAATGCCCTGGATGTTTCCTAACCATTTAGTGATGCTCACTTGCTCTCAAGATTTTACCCGCACATTGTTAGACTCTAGTGTTTGCTCAAAAGAAATATTGCAACAAAGGCACTCAACACATCAAGTTTTGCAAAGATAACTATGGATCTCAAGCTCACCAAGTTATGCTATTGCTTAGGGCAACAACAAATCGCTGACAATCCACAATCAGCGTCGAGGAAAAGTTGAGTGAAATTGATTGTCTTTGCTCGAAGATTCAGCGGGAAGGGACACTGCTCGTGCTTTGGACGCGTCAATGATGTGCTACGATCATGTCAAGAGCACTCGCACGTCGCTCATTCTTTAATAAAATCGCCTTTGGCCTGGTTTTTTTAGAAGCAAGGATATGATCGTGTCCTGACCCTGTCAACCATGGAAGCACCCTTCTACATATACTTGCTCGGATCAACAAAAAGGCCAAGATCTTTAGTGGTGTGGACACTTAATCTGTCTCGAAACTGCTGTCCAAATTTTGAGTACTTGAACCTTCTTGAATACTCTGTTTTCTTCCCAATTTCACCCAAATTGATCGAGCCCCTATTTCGCGACATATAGCAAAAATACACATAATAGCACCGCTGTATAAAAAGTAAACTTGAGAACAAGTAAAATGATAGATTTAGGGCATGAAAATATGTATGCAAAGTGCACTCATCAGAGACATTTCGAAAAGAAAGCAATGGATTAGGGTTTTTATTCAAAACTAAAATGTAGGAGACATTCTAAAAGAAATTGTACGCTTAGGGTTCGATTCAAAAATAGGAGAGTTTGTAAAACAAAAACATAAGATTAGGGTTTTGATTGAAAAAGAGTAGACATTCCCAATAAAACATAGGATTAGGTTTTTATTCAAAAATAGCAGATATTCCAAAAAGAAAAGAAAATATTTTGTTTTTGATTCAAAATAGGAGCCATTCCAAATACATAACATAAGATTAGTGTTTTGATTGAAAAATAGGAGATGATACTATAAGAAAACACGGGATTAGGGTTTCTATTAAAAAATTGTAGACATTGCAAATAGAAAACATAGGATTACGGTTTTGTTTGAAAAATATGAGATATATCAAAAAAAATATAGGATTAAGGTTTTGATTGAAAGATAGGAGACATTTCCCAAAGAAAACATAAGGTTAGGATTTTCATTCCAAATTATGAGGTATTACATAAAGAAAACATAGGCAGATATTCCTAAAACTAAAGATAGCATTAGGGTTTCTTTAAAAAAAAATGAGACATCCCGAAAAGAGAACAAATGATTAGGGTTTTGATTCAATGCTAAAAACATAGGATTAGGATTTTGAATGAAAAATAGGGGACATTCCGAAAAGACAAAATAGGTTAGGGTTTTCATTGAAAAATATGAGACATTACTACAATAGAACATAGGATTAGGCATTTGATTAAAAACTAAAAAATAAGGGATATTTCAAAAGGAAAACATAGGATTAGAGTTTTGATTCAAAAATAGCAGATATTTCCAAAAGAAAACATAGGATTAATGTTTTGATTCAAAAATAGCAAACATTCCGTAAAGAATAGAAAGAAATCATAAAATTAGGGTTGTGATTGAAAAATAGAAGACATTACTATAAGAAACCATGGGATTAGTAGACATTAAGAAAAGAAAACATAGGATTAAGGGTTTGATTGAAAAATATGACAATATTACTATAGGAAATCAGTGGGATTAAGGGTTTGATTAAAAATATAATATATTTTCAAATAAAAACATATAATTAGCGTTTTGATTTGAATTTGGAGACATTAAAAACATAGGAATAGCGTTTTGATTAAAAATATGAGAAACTACTAAAAAGAAAAATTTATAATTATTCTTTTTGATTAAAAATACTAGACATTATAAAAAAGAAAGCATAAGATTAGAGTTTTGATTTATGGAGACATTCATAAAAAGAAAAATATAGGACTAGGATTTTTATATATAGGTTGGTACTTTAAAAAGAAAGATATATGATTAATGTTTTCTATTGAAAAATATGAGACATTTTGAAAAAGAAAACATGGGGGTTAGTTTGATTGAAAAATATGTGATAGTTTCACATATTACATATAAGATTAGTGGTTTTGATTGAAAAATTGGAAAAATAAGGGCATTTGATAAAAAGAAAAGATAGTATAAGGCTTTTGAATAGAATGACTTTTTCCAAAAACAAAAACATTAGATTAGGGTTTTGATTAAAAATAGGAGGCATTCCAAAAAGAACATATAGGATAAGGATTTTTATTCAAAAATGCAGTATATTAAAAACTCATAAGATTAGGGATTTTGATTGAAAAATATAAGACTTTTCAAAAAGAAAACATAGGTTTCGCTTTTGATTGAAAGATAGTTAGTATTGTTTTTCTTTTCTTTTGGAAATGTCTCTTTTTTATATGAGACATTTTCAAAAAGAAAAACATAAGATTAGGATTAGGTTTTTGATTGAAATATAGAAGGCATTACTATATAAAAACATTGGATTAGGCTTTTGATTAAAAAAAAGTTGACATTAAGAAAAGAATATATGATTATTGTTTTGATTGAAATATATGTGACATTTTGAAAAGAAAATATTGGATTAATTTTTTGATTGAAATATATGAGACAATTTGAAAAGAAAATACAGGATTACTGTTTTGAATAAAAAATAGGAGATATTACTATAAGTAAACTTAGGATTAGGTTATTAAATAAAAAATACGAGGCATTACTATAACAAAACATAGTAATTGAGTTTTAATTCAAAAATAGTAGATACTTTGAAAAGGCAATTTTATTGGAGAATAGTCGACATGCGCTTGGTGCTCTTGTCAGGCTCGTGTCACATCATTGCACGGTTAAGACACGACCGTGTCCCTTCCAATCGAATCTTCCAGTCGGAGGCATCCCACTTCACTCAAATTCCTCTCGACATGACACGGTCTATACACGCTGCAGCAATCGACAATGTTTGAGCCCGAATCCTCCTGCTTTTCTAACTCAAGCTTTTTAGAGTTTCCTTTCCATCTTTGTTTGCGATCTTTTTCTCCACCGAAAGAGACATTGATGAGAGGAAAGGTCCAAAGTTTAGTCCACACCTTCTAAGGCATCAAGGAACTGAGTCGGAGGCACAACGGGAAATGGTGCTAGGACAAGGAGCCCCGACATTGAGGCAAATCTCAAAGAGTACGGAGTCATGTCTTCTTTCTTTTGATCTAGTATTGTACCCACCCATGAGGGGCTAGCAGACCACGGTGCCCCGGGGTGGGAACTTTGTCACTTTGTATACTTAAAACACTTGTACTCTTAATCATTTACGGAGTTCTTTTGGTTTTTGTGTTAAATCTTGTATTGCAATACTTGATGTCCTTGACTTGTGTTGTTGTTTAGATAAAACTTGATGTTGGATTGTCACAGGTGTATTTTCCCTAGGCAATAGCATAACTTGGTGAGCTTGAATCCATAGTTATTTTTGCAAAACTTGATGCATTTTGAGAGCCTTAGTTGCAATATTGTTTTTGAGCACACACTAGAGTCTAAGAATGTACATTGTAACCTTAAGTGCTTAGGAAATATCCCGGGGCATTGTTCTCTTATTGTTAACACTCAATCCAAATGCCTTTTTATCTTCATCTACTCTCTTTTCCTTTACTTCTTTATTCTCTTTTTTATTTTAAGTAATACTATCACCAATTCATTCTTCACTAGAGATCATTGTTGAGCGAGTAATTTTAGTGCAGCCCCTGAAGTTCGATAACCCTACCCCTTTTGGTGTACCACTATATTACTTGTGTGTGACCCGTGCAATTGCGGAGAACACATCAAGTTTTTGGCACCATTGTTGGGTATTGGCAACTTTTAAGAAAGCTTATAATATGGTGTTCTAGTGTGTTTATATTGTGTTTATGTGTGAATATCTTTCTTTGCATCGTGTTCTTTATTTTATCTTATTTTCTTCTTATTGTTTGCTTTTAGTTCTTTTGAGCTTACATTTATCTATTTTGTACGTGCAGGCACAATTGCATGACCCGTGGGAGCACATTTTCACCATTAGCATGTCCTGATCTCGAAATTGAGAGAAATTTTAGAATAAGGATCCATCAAATCAATTTGAGTGAGACACGATCTATTGAGATAAGTGTGACTGTGGGTTAGGAAGATGAAATGGTTCGAAATCAACCACAGAGTGTCTCAGATTTTGCCTGACCAATTCTTGAGGGGTCGGCTCAAGTATTGTTCATCCTCCTGTCACCACAAAAAATTTTGAATTGAAGCTGAATTTCATTCAATTGGTGCAACAGATGTGTCAATTCGATGGATTTAAGGATGAAGATCCATATGGGTACCTTAGAAGTTTCTTCAAACTTTGTGACACTTATAAGGCGAGCAATGTTTCTGATGAAGCGGTTCATCTGAGACTCTTCCCATTCACATTACGAGGAAGGGCAAAGCAGTGGCTAAATTCCTTGCTACTTGTGTCTCTCAAAACATGGAAGCAGACTTCTGAGGCATTTGTTGCTTGATATTTTCCTCCTATTAAGATCACCAAACTCAGAAGTGACATCTCTTCTTTTTAACAACTGGAATCCAAATCATTGTACAATACATGGGAAAAGTATAAGGAGATGTTAAGAAAATATCCAGATCACGGAATCATTGAATGGATGCAAATCCAAATCTTTTTATAATGTATTGAATAATTCCACTGAACAAATGATTGATCCAGTCACCGGAAGTTCCTTGTGTAGCAAGCAACCAGGTGATGCACAAAAGATAATTGAAGAGATGGCAAACAATGGGTATCAATGGAGTTCATAGAGAAACAAATCGGTGAAGTCTGCTAGAATTTATCAATTGGATGTCATGACTACTCCTATAGCACATGTTGAAGCAATAACCAAGAGATTAGACAACATGCAATCTCCGCCTCCAAGCTTGGGACCCATTCATGATAATTCTAGCCACTCATGTGATCCAAGTTTTTCCTCTTCTATTTGTGCAAGTACTGAACAGATTGAGAAAGTGGATTTCTTTGGTAAGAACTGTCATTTTCAGAACAATCCATATAGCAACACATACAATGCTTGATGGAGGAATCATCCAAATTTTTCTAGGATTCAGCCATGACACGGACAGTTGACACAATAGCAGCAGCAATACAAGCCTCCACCTCAAGTTGCACAACAATCACAACCTTCATCCTCTTCAGAGTCTTCTAATGATCTCACCAGTTTAATGACCTGATTCATCAAGAGTACTGAGACTCGATTCGCCGATAATAATGAGATGATCAGAAACACCAATGCAACTATGAGGAACTTGGAGCATCAAAGAGCTCAAATTTCCAAGTTAGTAGAAGAAAGATTACCGGGGAACCTTCCGTGCAACACTATGGCTAACCCAAAGGAATCATTGATGGGTGTGACTTTAAGTAGTGGGATGCAACTCCAAAACTCTATTAAGAAGGAGCTTGAACTAGAAGTTGCTAACCCCATTATGACCACTGACATGGACGTTACCACAAAGGATAAAACTTTGATTCTAGTGTATAAACAGAAACCTTCATTCCCTGCCAAGGCAAGGAAAGACCAACAGGTTAAATAGTACAAAAAGTTCCTAGACATGTTTAAAACTTTGCACATTAATGTCCCATTTCTCGATGCTCTTGTTCAAATGCCGAGGTATGCTAAATTTTTGAAGGAACTGCTCACCCACAAAAAGAAGTTAGGAAACATGTCTTCTTTGACACCCAGTGAGGAGTGTTCTATTTTGCTATGTAACAAACTCTCCAAGAAGGAGAAAGATTGAGGGGGCTTCATTCTTTCATGCACAATTGGGGGTTTGGTTGATGAGAAAGCTCTTACCGACCTTGGAGTGAGTATTAATCTAATGGCGTACAGAATTTTTCAAAATTTGGGACTCGGTGAGTTAAAACCCACAAATATGACTTTACAATTAGCAGACAGATCCACCAAATGACCAAGGGACATGACTGAAGATTTTTTGGTTAAAGTAGACAAGTTTATATTTCTGGTGGATTTCGTCATCTTGGATATTGATGTCATGGTTGAAGTACCGATAATACTAGGACGACCATTCATAGCAACATCCAACGCCCTTATTGATGTCAAAGATGGCCGAATAACACTTCAAGGTGGTGATGAAGAAACTACGTTCAGACTTCGTGACTCCATGAGACACACAATAGACTTTGATAATACTTGTTATTGCGTTGATGTTGTTGATGAGGTTGTTTCTGACTTTATGTAGGAGACATTCATGAAAGATAAACTTGTAGATCTGTTGGAGGATACCCCCATTGGATGATGGTGGAATTGAGGGGCACTAAAGGAAACTCAAAGTTTGGACTTGGTGGCCAGTGAGAATATAGAACCACCAGGGATGTGGATCTCCAGAGCACGGAAGTGGTGGAAAAAAGTATCATCTATGAAGAGATAGCCACTCATCTAACCACCAAGGCCGCACATTTCTGATCATTCCAATACTCAGACATTCGGTGAGGTCCATTTGATTAACATGTTGCTACCATATGCTTGTAATTGTGTCTCAAGTGGCCAACACAAGTCTTGATTTCCAGAACCTCCATAAACGCGAAACATGTACATCAAGCTAGTGACGTTAAACAAGCACTTCTTGGGAGACAACCCAAGTTGTTTGTTTAGCTAGTTGTTTAATAATTTTTTATGATTTTCATTTTGTTCTTGGATCATTGTTTTTCCAGCCATATTTCATCCCCAATCTATTGTGATTTCTCCTTCTTTGATATTCCTTTAATTCGACATTCTTACCGATATTGTTTTATGACTGGCCGTGTACCTTGATGTTCATTCGTGGAGGAATAGCCTCTGTTCTGGAAAGTTTCAGGTGCGACACGGGCAAGGCATGCCCGTGCGTGTGCCACTGATTTTCACTGGCTATGTACTTTAAATTTTTCCCAGATGGACACGGGCTTGACATGATCATGTTAGGGAGAGACACGTTCTCCATTCTACTTGCATGATCATGTCAATACCATTTTGAATTTTCATAATTCTTCTAAAATTTTCAGGGGGTTAGGACACTTAGTGACATGATTGTGTGACCCCTGGTTCTCTTTGCTGTAACCTTGCAATCTAACACACACGTGTCATGGGTGTGCCCGGGCGCGACCGTTCAGTTCCAACTTTTCATTTTAAAAACCATAACGCCGGTGGCTGCGACCTTTCATCGCACCCCTCTCTCCCAAAATGGCCGACTCTTCTTCTCCCCATTCGGCCTATTTAGGACGGTGTCTTCGTTTTTAGCCTCCATTGAAGTTTTTCCTCATTGATTGCTTCTCTTTTCTTTATTGTCCTTTCAAATTCGGTAAGTGCCATTGTTTTCTTTTGCATATTTTACGATGGCAATGTTTGGGTGTACGATTTGTAGGCCATGGTGGTCATGTATGAATTGTGTTACATTCTTGGTAGCATGGTTGTTTGAAACCTCGGTGGCCAAGCCTCGTAGTCCTTTTTGGGACGATGATCATAGCTGACAGGATCATCTCACCGCTGATCCTTTTTCCACCCAATTTGGGCTCTAACATTGCCACGGTCATTGTACCCTTAGCACGACCATGTCCGCCCCGAATTTTTGTATGTTGTATTGAATTGTTTCACTTTTTCTTTGCATAAAATGCCTAGGAAGGACATCGCTGGAGGGCCTTCTAAGAGGCCTAGGAATGATGCCTCATCATCTGGAGTAGAGTATCAACCTACATTCCATACCCGGCCTCATATTGAGTGATTTGCAATAGTTACTGAATGCTTGGGCTTGGCGATAGCTGTTTCAAGTCACTGACAACACCTATGAGCAGTTGGCAATCAAGGTGTTGTCCACTTTAGAGTTATCGTGTGTTACTATCACGTTTTACCGCGCCGATTACATACAGTTTCAGATCTTTGGAATGTTACATCGTGTGAGCTTCACTGAGTTTTCCATCCACTTGGGCTCATACGATGCTGAGTTTACGTGCACCCTTGCCAACAATGCCTTGCTTACTTCCAGACCGGCAGGGGAACCCCTAGTGATGCCTGGCGATGGTTGAGCTCCTCTCTGACTTATGATCCACATCGCAGCAAGGCCACCGCACTCCACTCCCTAGTACTGCATTATATTCATTTCATGCTCGGTCACACTCAGATAGGTCACGGTGACAACACTAGTGTTGTCAACTTGCAAGATTTTAACTTTCTAATTAGCATGGTTGACCGGTTTCATCTAGACTTGGGGTATGAGGTCGCCGTGTCCATTTCCCACCAGGGGATATCTCCACATGTAGATGCATTTTTTGTCGCTCCATACATCACTCGGCTAGTCTGCCACATGGGCACTCTTAGGCAACTGATAAGATGTGAGTGGTAGGGGGTATGGCGCCCATGACCATCGAGACACTATGTTCGATGAGATTGGTTCATAGGGTTGTGACTATCCGAGGGACAGAGTACCGTGTTACATTGACTGATGATCCACCTGCTAGCGACACTATTATTCCTACTTCTACTTCTCCTCTCCAGCAAACTCAGGCCACATCTTCTCGTCCGCGATCATGGCCACTACCTGCCACTTCAGAGCCAATTTTTTGTTCATCCATCGAGTTTCAGTGGCTACAGCGGCACGTGGTGCGCATTGCCGAGCATTTGGTGGTGTGGGTATCACCGGAGTCTTTCTCCACTGCACGTCCTAAACGACATGTCGGTATCGACACAGCAGATTTGGGGGATTCAGACACCTCTGCCATTCGTTTCGTTGATGGTTCCGGTCCTAAATGTACCGCATTTTGATCCAGTGATCCTTATCCTCCCTTGTTTAATTCTTATCTTTATTACCTATTTATTTTTCCTTTCTGTGTGTGCTATGTAGTCAGTCAGCAAAGGGTGTTTCCTACTGCCCTGACATTTTTCTTTGTTTACTTTTCTTGTTATTACATTTTTCATTTTACTACTGGTGTACATTTCTCGGATGTCCCAATTTATATCTCAGGACTTATGTGGTTACTTTGAGTTAGCATCACGTGAGAGCGGCACCATCCCTCTCTGTGTTTGACTTTGGGAGGATAACACATGTTAGCGACACCACTCCTTTCTCAATTCAGGGCAGTCGCTTAACCCTTTCCCTTTACCGTTCCTTTCATTTCATTGCGTTGTTTATTTACATTGCTGACAATGTAATTTTCAATTGTGGGGGAGCATTGCATGCTTACAGGTGATGAGTGCTTTTTTTATGATGATGTATGATTGGTTATTTGCTGATTATTAAACTTAGGGGGACAAGTGTGTGTTAGTAACCATTGTAGTGAAATTATGACTTGCTTTTACTTCCTTAACATAAAACTCTTGCCACCGAACCCTATTTTTGGTTCAACATGTTTTGTGTTTAAATATATATATATATATTTAGAAAGTCAGATTCATTTTTAGGAATGCCCTACCAATGATCTTGTAAAGTTTAGTTTTGTGAAAAAATGGTAGAAAGAGCTATCACCTTAGATGATGGGAAGCCACTGTTGAGTAGTCAAATTTTGGGCATCATAAACATACATTTGGCGACCTAACAGGGAAAAGGCTACCACTAGGGTGTATGAAGCTACTACCCATTGAATTTAGTTTCGTTTGCAATTTGTTATGACTGTGGGGAATGTAAGTTAGGGTTTTTAAACACACATGCACTATGTTTTGGAAGTGTGAGAATATTCATTCTTGTGCATTCATGTTTGTACTAACACAAGTATTTCCCCTACGTTTAAAACCTTCATCACCTTCTTCTTGAGATCGGAAGCATTGCACTCATTTCCTTTGTTATTAAGAGTTTGGTGATTGCTTGAGGACAAGCAACAATTCATGTGTGGGGCTATTTGATGGGTGCACTTTGTACATATGTTTCCATGGCCCAAATCTAGGGGTAATTTTTTGATAGGTCACTCAACTTTAGTCTTGTTTCAATTTGGTCACCGAACTTCAATTTACATCAAAATGGCTATTAATCTTTAATTTTGTTTCACACGTGAGTGACTGGATCTAATTTCGTTGACTTGGCCATTAGGGATCACAATCAGCAAATGGCCACATCATTTAAATCATCTGACTCATCCCTATCAAGCAAAGAAACGCCACATCATCTTCTTCTTCCTCATTCTTCACCCACTTGTCTGACTTTTCCAACTTTGACTCAGACATTTTCAATGAAGTCCAACCCTGCCTCTTCTCTCTCTTAGCCACAGCTTTGTCGAAATCAGGATTCTCTTGCATAGAAGCATGGATCCGAAGCTGCAGGGAAATGTGTTGATGGCAGGGAAAATATTAAGTTAAAGTTGAGACATGAATACATAACCTCACTTCCAACGCAAATAATATTATTCTAAAACATACAAGATGATGGTCAAATAAATCATTAGAAGACATAAACTGTCAAAAAATAAGTTTTGTGGCAAACTCAGCATATATAATATATCTAAAAGCCATTGCACCATTTTATGTTAATACATGATTAGAGATGCATAAATGAGGGTGATTATTTTCTTTTACTATATATATTTTGTCTCATAATGAATGTAGACAGACACACTATTTAGGATATCAAGTGTGTTCTGTTAAGATACAAATATTAGTCAAAACGTACTTTTGAATATTCAAAAGCTTTCGCATTTCAATGATGGCAGAGCTTTGATGGAATAAATATATATAATTTGGAAGGTTTCTAGTATATTATAACAAAAGATGAGCCAAATAGATTCAGATAGTGAACGTCATTCACAAGTGTGACCCATTTTCAGCTTGCAAAGATTCAGCAACATGCACCAAATTAATTTAGTTCATTCTATATTTCCTAGCAATAATCTTCATGTCTACCTAGCTACCCTCATATATATGTATATATATAAAAACAACTTGGTCATTCTCATTGACCTTACAATGTCATTGAATGATAAGCAAGCAAAACTTTGAGTTAAAGAAGATACATGCATACATGCAAAGTAGATGTACAGAAGATGAATTATTATTACATGTAAAGACATCTAGATCTAGTGTTTGACTTTTCCTATCATCTCCATGAAGTATGACAAGTGCTTGGCGAGCAACCTGAGCTTGTATGCAGCAGTGTGTTTTGCGTCGATCTCTATAGATGACGACTCTAAGATGTCCATGAACAAGCTGACCTCCGGTTCGAGGCTCTCCGGTGACACCATCTCAAGAATCTCGGAAGAAAAGATGATGGTCTCACCCTAAAAACTGGAGTTCATCAGAAATGTCTGAGTTAAAGCTGAAAAGTAAGACAAATGAGTGAAGGATGAGAAAGAAGAAGATGATGATGATGTGGCCTTTTTTTTTGCTGACAAGATTACTTAAATGATGTGGCCATTTGCTGATTGTGATTTATGCTGGCCACGTTAGTAAATTGGATCCACTCACTCGCGCGTGAAACATAATTAAAGATTAGTAATCATTTTGATACAAATTAAAGTTCAGTGATCAAATTGTAACAAAGCCAAAGTTGGGTGACCTGTCAAAAAATTAACCCCCCAAATCTATCATTTTGCTTATTTTGAAGTTTACTTTTATGCATGAGCAGTGCTATTATGGGTAAATTTCTTATATGTCCAAGAATAGGGGCTCGATATAATTTGGAGTTAAATCGGGAAGAAAATGAGAGAATATTCAAAAAGAGCTCAAGTACTCAAGCTGGACACCAGCTGGACATGCTCATATCATACCCACTGAATATCTCAGCCTAGTGTCGATCCAGCAAGCAATCTATGTAAAAGGGCGCTTCCAAGCTTTACACGGTCAGGACATGATTGTGTCCGTACCACTGAAAAACCAAGGTTAGTGTCGATCCAGCAAGCAATTTTGTTGGACAATAGGCGACACACGTTGGGTGCTCCTGACATGCTCGTGTTACATCATTGCACAGTTAAGACATGATCATGTCCCTTCCACTAAATCTTCCAAGCAGAGGCATCCTATTTCAATCAGGTCTCTCGCGACATGACATGGTCTTGACACGCTCGTGCGTAGACCATGTCAAGCCTGAATCCTTTCTTTTGCACTTCAAGTTTTAGGGTTTCTTTTCCATCTTTGTCAGGGATCTTTTTTCTCCTCCTGAAAGATATTGATGAGAGGAAAGATAAAGCTTATCTACACGTTCTAAGGCATGAAGGAACGAGTCGGAGGCACAAGGAAAGTGGTGCTAGTACACGGAGTTCAACATTGGAGGCAAATCTCAAAGAGAAGTGAGTCATGTCTTCTTTATTTAGATCTTGTGTTATCTCCATGTTGTACCCACCCATGAGGGGTTAGCCGGCCACGGTGCCACGGGGTGGGAACTTTGCCACTTTGTATGCTTTAAACACTTGTACTCTTCTTGATTTACGGAGTCCTTTTGGTCCTTGTGTTGAATCTTGTATTTCAAAACATGATGTGCTTGACTTGTGTAGCCGCTTGGATAAAATTGTTGGTGGATTGTCACAGCTATTGTTGTCCTAGGCAATTGTATAACTTGGTGAGCTTGAATCCAAAGTTATCTTTGCAAAACTTAAAGTATTTGAGATCCTTAGTTGCAATATTGCTTTGGAGCACACACTAGAGACTAACCATGTACCTGGTAAACCTTGAGAATGAGTGAGCATCACTATGTGCCTAGGAAACATCCCGGGGCATTGTTCTCTTATTGTTAACACTCAATACAATTGCCTTTTTATCTTCATATGTTCTCTTCTTCCTTGCTTCTTTATTTTCTCTTTTATTTTAAGTAATCCTATCACCAATTCATTCTTCACTAGAGGTCAATTTCTGTGAGTACTTTTAGTCCAGTCCCTGAGGTTTGACAACCCTATCCTTTCGAGGTATCACTATATTACTTGTGTGCGACCCGCGCACTTGCAGAGAACACATCAAGGGACATTACTATAATAAAACATAGGATTAGATTATTACTTTAAAAAAAGATAGGACTAGGGTTTTGATTCAAAAATAGTAGAAATTAGGAAAAGAAAAGATAGGATGAGGGTTTTGATTGAAAAAATATTAGACATTTCAAAAAGAAAGTATAGGATTATTGTTTTGATTCAGAAATAGCATACATTTCCAAAAGAAAAAAATAAAATTATGGTTTTCAATAAAAAGTAGGAGGCATTAAAAAAACTTAGGATTAGCTTTTTGATTAAAAAATATGAGACATTCCGAAAAGAAAACATATGATTATTGGTTTTATTTAAAATTAGTAGATATTCCCAAAAGAAAGCTATGTTTTTCAATCAAAACCGGAAATTAGTAGATATTCCCAATAGATATTCCCAAAATTAGTAATGTCTCCTATTTTTCAATCAAAACCCGAATCCTATGTTTTTTTCCGTTAATGTGTACTATTTTTTAATCAAAACCCGAATACTATGTTTTATTTTCTCAATGTCTATTGTTTTTTAATGAAAACCTTAATCTTATGCTTTCATTTTGTAATTCCTCTTATTTTTAAATCAAAAGACTAATCCTATTATTTCTTTTTGAAATGCCTCCTATTTTTTATTTAAATCACTCTATCCTATATTTTCTTTTCGTAATGTCTAGTACTTTTTCATGAAAACCCTAATCCTATGTTTACTTATAGTAATGGTTCCTATTTTTCAATCAAAATCTTAATAATATGTTTTTTCTTTTCAAAATAACTACTAAATTTGAATCAAAACCATAATCCTATGTTTTCTTATTGGAATGTCTTCTATCATTCAATTGAAACCCGAATCCTATGTTTTTTTTCTTAATGTCTCCTATTTATTAGTTTTGAATTAAAGCCCTAATCCTATATTTTCTTTCTAGAATGTCTCATTTTTTTAATCAAAATGCTAATCCTATCTTTTGTTTTGATAATCTCTGCCACTGTTTTCGTTTTAAAATGTCTCATATTTTTCAAACAAAACCGTAATTTTATGATTTCTTTTCGGATTAGGAGATATTCCTATACCCTAATTCCAAGTGTTCTTTTTTGGAAGGCCTCCTATCCCTTTGGAATGTTGCCTATTTTTGAATCAAAATAATAACACTTTCTTTTCTTTTCGAAATGTCCGCTATTTTTTATCAAGACCTAATCTTATGTTTCCTTTTGAAATTGTTGATTATTTTTCAATCAAAACCTTAATCTTTTATTTTCTTATATTAATGTCTCCACTTTTCAGTCAAAACTGTAATCTTATGTTTTCCTTTAGGATTGCCTACTATATTTGAATCAAAATCCTAATCCTATATTTTCTTTTCGGAATATTACCTATCTTTCAGTCAATATCTGAATCCTTTGTTTTCTTTTCTTAATGTCTCCTATTTGTCAATTTTCAATCAAAGCCCTAATCCTATCTTTAAAAAATAGGGTTTTCTTTTTGGAATGTCTCATATCCTTTGATGAAAACCCTAATTCCATGTTTTTTTTTTTTTGAATGACTCATACTTTTTCATCAACACCCTAATCTTATGTTTTCTTATAGTAGTGTCTCCTATGTTTTCTTTTGGCAATGTCTCCTATTTTTAAATCAAGACACTAAGGGGCCGTTTGGTTCGCGGTAATATAGAAAGATTACCACGTGTTATATGGTAATCTGAAAATATTACCACGTTTGGCATTGCACCGGTGGTAATCTGGATGGTAATATCACATTACCAACTTATAAATATTACAAAGAAAGTGGTAATTCTATTACCACCAAATTTGGTGTCTATCTTGGATTACCGTGGTAATCTTATAACTTTTTATATTTTAACAAATTGATTACCATGAAAACCAAAGTAATAAAAGTTCCCAACCAAACATGGTTATATTAAATTACCGCAATATTCCCACACATATAACCTTCCACTCATATTACCATGGTAATCTCGTTACGTGGTAATATATCATTACCACGAACCAAACGGCCCCTAATTGTATGTTTTCTTTTCGGAAAGTATACTAATTATCAATTTTCAATCAAAACTCTAATACTATGCTTTTTTATAGTAATGCCTCATATTTTTTAATCAAAACCGTAATATTATGTTCTCTTTGGGGAATGCCTACTATTTATGAATCAAAACAACAATCTTATATTTTCTTATCACAATGTCACATATTTATCAATCAAAATCCTAATCCTATGTTTTCTTCTTGGAATGACTCCTATTTTTAAATCAAAACCCTAATCTTATGTTTTCTTTTAGAAATGTCTACTTTTTCTTTATCAAAACCCGAATCCTATGTTTTCTTCTGGAAATGTCCCCTATTTTTTAGTTTTAAATCAAAACTCTAATACTATGTTTCTTATAGTAAAGTCTCCTATTTCTCAATCAACACCCTAATCCTATGTTTTCTTTTCCAAATATCTTATATATTTCAATCAAAACACTAATACCTACTTAGTAATGCCTCCTATTTGTTAATCAAAACCCGAATCTTATGTTTTCTTTTACTGAATTTCCACTATTTTTGAATGAAAACCCTAACTATGTTTTCCTATAGTAATGCCTCCTATTTTTAAATCAAAACCATAGTTTAAAAAAGTGGTTGAGGCGTATGCCTCTAGGAGCGCCTTGAGACGAGACATTAGGATTTTGCCTCGAGGCGTACACCTTCTATAAAAAGCATAAATCCTACGGATCAATAGGGTAATGTGCTCCGCCTCAAGACGCATTGCCTTGAGGTGCCAGAGGCGTGTGCCTTACCCACCCCTATTGCTTTCTCCCTATCTGATGTATACATAGTTATACCAACATATATAGATAGTTTTTTTAAGTTTATAAAATGTATAAATGAAAGATACCTTAATTTATTTAATACTAATGTTAAAATTAAATCAAAATGATATAATTATGTAATAAAAAAACTCACCACAAAAGATTTGACGTACTTATTAATCGATCTATAAATTAGCAAGTAACCAACTAATCATTTAAAAATAAATTCTATATCTAACTAATCATTTAAAAATATAATGTAACTAATCATTTCAAAATGAAATCGTAACTAATCATTAAAAAATGAAACAATAATAAAAAATTTGAAATATTTTTTTAAATAAATGGATATAAAAGAGACCCATTTAAATAACCCTTAATTTTTTTTTTACCAACTATACTTCTAAAAAAATTATAAAAAAAACTCGATTACTATTTTGCAGAAATTACAAACAATTTCTAAGAAATTAGAATGAACTATGAAGTTTAAGATAGAAACTATGAAAACCCAATGGCAATTAATCTATTTATTATTAATTTCATGACAATTTTGTCAATTACTATTTACATTTTCAGTTTTTGTTAAGGCTTATGCCTTAAACCGCCTCGAGGCTTACGCTTACGTCTCATTAAAGCAAAAGCCTTAGGTACGCCTTTCACCTTTTTAGAAATGTTTCAAAACCCTAATCCTATGTATGTTTTGGAATGTCTCATATGAGTACGGTTTTTGAATCATACGAGACATTCCGAACAAAAAAACATATGTTTTGATTGAAAGACAGGAGACATTCCAAAGAAGAAAACATACACAATCGCCAAGCTGTTGTTGTTGCTCCACCTTTGTCGCTTCATGTACGAGCTCCTATAGAGTGTTGGAAGGGAACATCTCCACTTGATTAGTAATATCACGGTTGAGACCACTCAAGAACCTTGACATATTCGACTCAGCACTTTCTCGCAAGTTGTATGGATCATCAGGATCTCCATCTCCTTATAATATTCATCGACAGTTCTTGTACCTTGAACAAGCCATTGTAGCCTATTATGTAAATATATATCTTTCTAGAAGTGTTGTGGAACAAAATGGTGTCGCATAGCCCTTTTCATAGCATCCAATACGCGAATATAGCCATTACCCACAAATAGCATGTCTTCCTGTAACTGGTTCCACTATGTTAGTGCATAATCGGTACATTTAAGAGATGCTAAGTTTACTGATGCGGAGTTTAGTATTGAGGCGCAAGACTGTGCCTTTCTGGACAAATTGGACATGGCCTAACAAGGGTATTCTAGTATTTTTTCAAGCGGTGGATTTCTGGTTTTTAAGGGTCTCACTTGAAGGAAAACGGGTCAACGAGCACAAGTTACTAACTTTGATTGTGAGCCATGCCAGATTTCGGCCGAAATCCATCATCTTGGCTTCAAAAAGAGCAAATTTGCCATTTTAGGAAAGATTTGATTTCATTATATCTTAGGCTAGAAACCTCCAATTTATAAGCCGTTTGTGGCAATAGTCTTTCTTTTGTTAACCCTTTTATTTCTTGCTGATATTTGAGAATTTACTATTTTTGGTAAATTTTCAAATTATCTCCTTTCTTATTGCTATTTTCACCTATTTATTGTAAGCCTACAGGTAAGAGAAAATGAGTTTTGTGATTATCATTTTTATTGAGTAATAAGATTTTACTTTTTCCTAATCCTTGTTATCATTAACCAACAGGTGTTGGAAGGCTTGTTATCGGATATTCTTGCTCGAATCAACGGTCTCAAGTGTACCCTGCATCATTTACCCTTATTTCATCGAAAAAACCATGGATCCTGAAAATTTGATCACACCTCGTCTCCTACTGCAAGTAAACTTCGAGATCCGCTTTGCCGCTGAATGGTGGTATGCTCATCTTAATCTTCACCGTGCTATCAAGATCTTCTCTATCTCGTTGGCCGCGCGGAAGGCCTTCATCGTTGTCATGGCATGGAAATTGCCGATGTCCATAACCAACATGACCGGGTTCACCATGGTCGTGACCGTCGTCAAGCCCACCTCGGGTTAGAACACGCTCTGCGAGGGAGCGGTCAATAGTCTCACGTAGGGTATCTTGCATGACCTTCTGCATCTCCTCCAATATTGGCATAATTGGTACTTGTAACTGACACTGAAATTGACTAACAAATACATCACACTATGCGTGTGTAACTGGTGCATTTGTCTTGTGGTATGAACCAACAGGGTCATCATCATGACAACTAGCATCTGAACCTACCATGTTAGTGGATTTAAATAAAATAAAAAAAGTATATATGTGGATTTACACAAATCTTACCTCTTACTTATCAAAGCTCTTATGCCTTCTCGTCGGATGATGGTTGTGCCAAGTGGTAGTTTTCCGTATGTGATTAAGCAATTAAACAGAAGGTATCGAAAGAACTAGCTTTGGTTTTCGGTAGAGTTTGGTTGGCTAAAACAAGAAGGAAATAGTACTGAAATCAAGTGAATGCAAAACAAGTAATAATCTGATGAGATATAGCATCTAGATTGCTAGAAACTCAAATTTGTTTTTGTAATGGCCTTTCTTGAACTTTCTTTCTTTTTCTATTTGTTTTTGTTTTTGCTTTTTGTGACCAGACAACTAGAGGAACATGAACAGATTATAAACCTGAAATACAATACTCAAATAACAGTACTAATGCAAAGGTAATTTTTGGTTATTTTTAGGTTTGTGGACTATGGGACTGAAACATTTATGAAATAACTGAGATTGAACCATAAGTTTAATGTAGGAATAACATATCCTACCATGTCAACGAAGGCACTCATTCCAAATAATAGGCTCCAACTTTGTGAAGATGAAGGAGATCTAAATGATGGCCTGATCTTCACGGCGTAGGATCTAGGTTGAGGGATAACTAGCCACGAATAGCCGGTGATGGGCGCGACCCGTACATTGGGGAGAGATGATCTGAAGCATGTACCTGGTAAACCTTGAGAATGAGTGAGCATCACTATGTGCCTAGGAAACATCCCGGGGCATTGTTCTCTTATTGTTAACACTCAATACAATTGCCTTTTTATCTTCATATGTTCTCTTCTTCCATGCTTCTTTATTTTCTCTTTTATTTTAAGTAATTCTATCACCAATTCATTCTTCACTAGAGGTCAATTTCTGTGAGTACTTTTAGTCCAGTCCCTGAGATTTGACAACCCTATCCTTTCTATGTACCACTATATTACTTGTGTGCGACCCGCGCACTTGCAGAGAACACATCAAGGGACATTACTATAATAAAACATAGGATTAGATTATTACTTTAAAAAAAGATAGGACTTGGGTTTTGATTCAAAAATAGTAGAAATTAGGAAAAGAAAGGATAAGATGAGGGTTTTGATTGAAAAAATATTAGACATTTCAAAAAGAAAGTATAGGATTATTGTTTTGATTCAGAAATAGCATACATTTCCAAAAGAAAAAAATAAAATTATGGTTTTCAATAAAAAGTAGGAGGCATTAAAAAAACTTAGGATTAGCTTTTTGATTAAAAAATATGAGACATTCCGAAAAGAAAACATATGATTATTGGTTTTATTTAAAATTAGTAGATATTCCCAAAAGAAAGCTATGTTTTTCAATCAAAACCCGAAATTAGTAGATATTCCCAATAGATATTCCCAAAATTAGTAATGTCTCCTATTTTTCAATCAAAACCCGAATCCTATGTTTTTTTCCGTTAATGTGTACTATTTTTTAATCAAAACCCGAAGACTATGTTTTATTTTCTTAATGTCTATTGTTTTTTAATGAAAACCTTAATCTTATGCTTTCATTTTGTAATTGCTCTTATTTTTAAATCAAAAGACTAATCCTATTGTTTCTTTTTGAAATGCCTCCTATTTTTTATTTAAATCACTATATCCTATATTTTCTTTTCGTAATGTCTAGTACTTTTTAATGAAAACCCTAATCCTATGTTTACTTATAGTAATGGTTCCTATTTTTCAATCAAAATCTTAATAATATGTTTTTTCTTTTGAAAATGACTACTAAATTTGAATCAAAACCATAATCCTATGTTTTCTTATTGAAATGTCTTCTATCATTCAATCGAAACCCGAATCCTATGTTTTTTTTCTTAATGTCTCCTATTTATTAGTTTTGAATTAAAGCCCTAATCCTATATTTTCTTTCTAGAATGTCTCATTTTTTTAATCAAAATGCTAATCCTATCTTTTGTTTTGATAATCTCTGCCACTGTTTTCGTTTTAAAATGTCTCATATTTTTCAAACAAAACCGTAATTTTATGATTTCTTTTCGGATTAGGAGACATTCCTATACCCTAATTCCAAGTGTTCTTTTTTGGAAGGCCTCCTATCCCTTTGGGATGTTGCCTATTTTTGAATCAAAATAATAACACTTTCTTTTCTTTTCGAAATGTCTGCTATTTTTTATCAAGACCTAATCTTATGTTTCCTTTTGAAATTGTTGATTATTTTTCAATCAAAACCCTAATCTTTTATTTTCTTATATTAATGTCTCCTTTTTTCAGTCAAAATTGTAATCTTATGTTTTCCTTTAGGATTGCCTACTATATTTGAATCAAAATCCTAATCCTATATTTTCTTTTCAGAATATTACCTATCTTTCAGTCAATATCTGAATCCTTTGTTTTCTTTTCTTAATGTCTCCTATTTGTCAATTTTCAATCAAAGCCCTAATCGTATCTTTAAAAAATACGTTTTTCTTTTTGGAATGTCTCATATCCTTTGATGAAAACCCTAATTCCATTTTTTTTTTCTTTTTGAATGACTCATAATTTTTCATCAACACCCTAATCTTATGTTTTTTTATAGTAGTGTCTCCTATGTTTTCTTTTGGCAATGTCTCCTAGTTTAAATCAAGACACTTGTATGTTTTCTTTTCGGAAAGTATACTAATTATCAATTTTCAATCAAAACTCTAATCCTATGCTTTTTTATAGTAATGTCTCATATTTTTTAATGAAAACCGTAATATTATGTTCTCTTTGGGTAATGCCTACTATTTATGAATCAAAACAACAATCTTATATTTTCTTATCACAATGTCACATATTTATCAATCAAAATCCTAATCCTATGTTTTCTTCTTGGAATGACTCCTATTTTTAAATCAAAACGCTAATCTTATGTTTTCTTTTAGAAATGTCTACTTTTTCTTTATCAAAACCCGAATCCTATGTTTTCTTCTGGAAATGTCCCCTATTTTTTAGTTTTAAATCAAAACTCTAATACTATGTTTCTTATAGTAAAGTCTCCTATTTCTCAATCAACACCCTAATCCTATGTTTTCTTTTAAAAATATCTTATATATTTCAATCAAAACCCTAATACCTACTTAGTAATGCCTCCTATTTGTTAATCAAAACCCGAATCTTATTTTTTCTTTTACTGAATTTCCACTATTTTTGAATGAAAACCCTAACTATGTTTTTCTATAGTAATGCCTCCTATTTTTAAATCAAAACCATAGTTTAAAAAAGTGGTTGAGGCGTATGCCTCTAGGAGCGCCTTGAGACGAGACATTAGGATTTTGTCTCGAGGCGTACACCTTCTATAAAAAAGCATAAATCCAACGGATCAATAGGGTAATGTGCTCCGCCTCAAGACGCATTGCCTTGAGGTGCCAGAGGCGTGTGCCTTACCCACCCCTATTGCTTTCTCCATATCTGATGTATACATAGTTATACCAACATATATAGATAGTTTTTTTAAGTTTATAAAATGTATAAATGAAAGATATCTTAATTTATTTAATACTAATGTGAAAATTAAATCAAAATGATATAATTATGTATTAAAAAAACTCACCACAAAAGATTTGACGTACTTATTAATCGATCTATAAATTAGCAAGTAACCAACTAATCATTTAAAAATAAATTCTATATCTAACTAATCATTTAAAAATATAATGTAACTAATCATTTCAAAATAAAATCGTAACTAATCATTAAAAAATGAAACAATAATAAAAAACTTGAAATATTTTTTTAAATAAATGGATATAAAAGAGACCCATTTAAATAACCCTTAATTTTTTTTTTACCAACTATACTTCTAAAAAAATTATAAAAAAAAACTCGATTACTATTTTGCAGAAATTACAAACAATTTCTAAGAAATTAGAATGAACTATGAAGTTTAAGATAGAAACTATGAAAACCCAATGGCAATTAATCTATTTATTATTAATTTCATGACAATTTTGTCAATTACTATTTACATTTTCAGTTTTTGTTAAGGCTTATGCCTTAAACCGCCTCGAGGCTTACGCTTACGTCTCATTAAAGCAAAAGCCTTAGGTACGCCTTTCACCTTTTTAGAAATGTTTCAAAACCCTAATCCTATGTTTGTTTTGGAATGTCTCATATGTTTACGGTTTTTGAATCATACGAGACATTCCGAAAAAAAAAACATATGTTTTGATTGAAAGACAGGAGGCATTCCAAAGAAGAAAACATACCCAATCGCCAAGCTGTTGTTGTTGCTCCACCTTTGTCGCTTCATGTACGAGCTCCTATAATGTGTTGGAAGGGAACATCTCCACTTGATTAGTAATATCACGGTTGAGACCACTGAAGAACCTTGACATATTCGACTCAGCACTTTCTCGCAAGTTGTATGGATCATCAGGATCTCCATCTCCTTATAATATTCATCGACAGTTCTTGTACCTTGAACAAGCCATTGTAGCCTATTATGTAAATATATATCTTTCTTGAAGTGTTGTGGAACAAAATGGTGTCGCATAGCCCTTTTCATAGCATCCAATACGCGAATATAGCCATTACCCACAAATAGCATGTCTTCCTGTAACTGGTTCCACTATGTTAGTGCATAATCGGTAAATTTAAGAGATGCTAAGTTTACTGATGCGGAGTGTATTGAGGCGCAAGACTGTGCCTTTCTGGACAAATTGGACATGGCCTAACAAGGGTATTCTAGTATTTTTTCAAGCGGTGGATTTTTGGTTTTTAAGGGTCTCACTTGAAGGAAAACGGGTCAACGAGCACAAGTTACTAACTTTGATTGTGAGCCATGCCAGATTTCGGCCGAAATCCATCATCTTGGCTTCAAAAAGAGCAAATTTGCCATTTTAGGAAAGATTTGATTTCATTATATCTTAGGCTAGAAACCTCCAATTTATAAGCCGTTTGTGGCAATAGTCTTTCTTTTGTTAACCCTTTTATTTCTTGCTGATATTTGAGAATTTACTATTTTTGATAAATTTTCAAATTATCTCCTTTCTTATTGCTATTTTCACCTATTTATTGTAAGCCTACAGGTAAGAGAAAATGAGTTTTGTGATTATCATTTTTATTAAGTAGTAAGAATTTACTTTTTCCTAATCATTGTTATCATTAACCAACAGGTGTTGGAAGGCTTGTTATCGGATATTCTTGCTCGAATCAACGGTCTCAAGTGTACCCTGCATCATTTACCCTTATTTCATCGAAAAAACCATGGATCCTGAAAATTTGATCACACCTCGTCTCCTACTCCAATTAAACTTCGAGATCCGCTTTGCCGCTGAATGGTGGTATGCTCATCTTAATCTTCGCCGTGCTATCAAGATCTTCTCTATCTCGGTGGCCGCGCGGAAGGCCTTCATCGTTGTCATGGCATGGAAATTGCCGATGTCCATAACCAACATGACCGGGGTCACCATGGTCATGACCGTCGTCAAGCCCACCTCGGGTTAGAACACGCTCTGCGAGGGAGCGGTCAATAGTCTCACGCATGGTATCTTGCATGACCTTCTGCATCTACTCCAATATTGGCATAATTGGTACTTGCAGCTCACACTGAAATTGACTAACAAATACATCACACTATGCATGTGTAACTGGTGCATTTGTCTTGTGGTATGAACCAACAGGGTCATCATCATGACAACTAGCATCTGAACCTACCATGTTAGTGGATTTAAATAAAAAAAAAAGTATATATGTGGATTTACACAAATCTTACCTCTTACTTACCAAAGCTCTTATGCCTTCTCGTCGGATGATGGTTGTGCGAAGTGGTAGTTTTCCGTATGTGATTAAGCAATTAAACAGAAGGTATCGAAAGAACTAGCTTTGGTTTTCGGTAGAGTTTGGTTGGCTAAAACAAGAAGGAAATAGTACTGAAATCAAGTGAATGCAAAACAAGTAATAATCTGATGAGATATAGCATATAGATTGCTAGAAACTCAAATTTGTTTGTTTTTTTTTTTTGTTGTAATGGCCTTTCTTGAACTTTCTTTCTTTTCTATTTGTTTTGTTTTGCTTTTTTTTTTGTGACCAGCAACTAGAGGAACATGAACAGATTATAAACCTTAAATACAATACTCAAATAACAGTACTCATGCAAAGGTAATTTTTGGTTATTTTTAGGTTTGTGGGCTATGGGACTGAAACATTTATGAAATAACTGAGATTGAACCAAAAGTTTAATGTAGGAATAACATATCCTACCATGTCAACGAAGGCACTCGTTCCAAATAATAGGCTCCAACTTTGTGAAGAAGAAGGAGATCTAAATGATTGCCCGATCTTCACGGCATAGGATCTAGGTTGAGGGATAACTAGTTACGAACAACCGGGGATGGACGCGACCCATACATTGGGGAGAGATGATCTGAAGCTTCGAGAACTCAGACCTGCTGTCCTAACAATCGCATAACTATAAACTAGAAACTAATCCACACAAAACACCCGGAAGCCTAGAGCACGAATTTGGAGAAAGCTGAAACTTTTTTTCTCGTGAATCTAGTAGAACCGACAAGAACAATGATACTAAGACAACTCTTATTTCGTAAATAATAATCATAGTTCTATCTTTCAAAAGAGAAGATACAAGGCTATTTATAGCTAACTTAAACTTTGGATACAAGAAAACTATCTTATTAAAATTGGCTAGAGAATCAATCTAAAGATAGAAAATGAAAATTTGCTAGGAAAACAATCTGAAAATAGGAAAATAAAATTGGCTAGAAAACCAATCTAAATATGGGAATAGTATCCCGTGGCTACTATAGCACGTGAAGATGGCAGGCGAATCTCTCCACTCTTAATCATGTAATATTTGATTTCTTCAGTAATTGGGATTTAATTTTGTTTCCTTCTGGAAATTGTGTCTACCATAATAACCAAAATATACACACAAAAACTAAACAATATTCATGAACAATAAAAATGCATACATTAGTGATTATCTAATAACCAAAACATACACACCAAAATTAAACAATATTCGTGAACAAGAAAAATACATACATTTAGCCTATAAGCTAGTGACTTCGTTATACAAATTGCAAACATATATTGAGTGTGTACATTAGTGAAAAACTTAAAGTCAACCAAAAAAAACCTTTCATAGGCATGATAAATTTTGTTCATCAAATAAATGGAGAGATTAACAATTTTTCATGAAAAATAAGTAAATTATATAAATGACCATAGATGAGTCTAGATAGAAAAATATATGTCCTTGACAATATATTAAAAGCTCTTAATTATCATCTGAGTAATGAAAATCATTTTCTTCATCATCTTCATATTCATCTCCATCATCTCCATCGTCCACATTGTTTTTATCGTCCCCATCTTCATCACCATTTTCATCTTCATCTTCATCATCATCTTCATTAACTTCATCTTCAACTTGTTGTTGTTCTTCAACAAATGAATTTACCTCCTCAAATATACCATTAGCAAGGAGAATTGGGGTTTCAAGATCCTCTAAAGGAGTAACATATGTAGAAATGCATAGTTCATATTCTTGATAAATGTCATCAACTAAATCAGCTATACTTTCTTCATGAGTCTTCCTTGTAGAAACATGAAATGTACTCCTTGCCTTTGTTTTGAAAATGACCCACCAATCACGGCGATCTCTCTTACTAGAGGGATAGGGAATATAACAAACTTGGTGAGCTTGATCAGCTAAAACAAATGGTTCATTGCTAAGAATTGCTTATTTGTGTTTCCTTTCAACAAGACCATGACGAGGATCAACCTTAACCCCTTTTTTATATCAAACCAATGACATTTAAAAGAATAATTTTGTTTACAACACCAAAATACTCTAATTGTATAATATCCTCCAAGACACCATAGAAATCTCTCTCATGATCATTGTAAGAACTTCCTTTCATGCAAACTCCACTATTTTTTGTATTGCGGTTATTCCCATAGTCTTGGGTGTGGAACTTGAAACCATTTATAAAACAACCTTTGTACCATTAAGCAATTCATCCAGGACCATACGACATTTTGACAACACGAGGATCAATTTCATCTTTATGTTTAGCCACCTAAAAGTGTAAGACATAGATCAATAATTTGTCACAAATATACTCATTCACTAGTGATACAACCATATTTTTTAACGAAACTTACAAATTGTCTAAACCATTTTGGAAAACTTGTATCTTGTAATTTCTCTAGTTTCTTGTCAGATATATTCACACATTCTTTTTTATCATTTCATCGAACATCCTACATGTAAGAAAATAAAGTTAGTGATATTGATTAAGTTTAAATTTGTATTTTGCTCCATAAATAGTAGTTACAAAACAATATTTATTCCACATATGGATATATCTCCTTACAATTCATAAGTACATATAGCTCTGCAGCATAATGTTCTTTGTCTTCTAGAAATCTAGCCTTATTCATTGGCTTCAAAGGTTGACCAGGATGAGAGAAAATTGAAAGTCGTCCTACACATTCTGCATCTCCACCATCGTGATTGTGAGGTGCATTATTTAATCTTTTTTCCACAGTAGATTCAAAATACATCAAACAAAATGGTGAAATTTCTTGTATGATATATGCCTCGCATATAGATCTTTCCACACATGCTTGATTTTCCACATTTTTTTTAAATGAGGCAAAAACTTAAACATCATAAAATTAAGGAACTATAAAGTTTAGGTTAAAATGTAAAATATTAAAATAGAAAATGCAACGGAATACTAACTTTCAAATGGTTAAATCCAGTGATATTGCACCGGTCCTAAATGTGACAATTCAGTGATTGCAGCATATACAAAGTTGGTCACCATATCACATATGACAATTGGCAGCAAACATTGCATTAAGACGTGACAGTCATGACTTTTCAACCCATAAAACATGCATTCATCTTCATTAACACACTGAGATATATTTGATACAAAACCATCAGGAAGTTTTAATTGTTTCACCCATGTGCAAACACATTTCCTATCTTCTTTGCTCAAAGTGTACGAGGCTTGTGGGATGTAAACACGACCATTAGGTTCTACAAATTTTAATTCTTTGCTAGTGCAATACACCGGTAAGTCCTTATGAGCTTTTATGTTGTCTTTTGTTTTATCCTTTATATCCATTATCATATTGAACACATTCTCAACGACATTTCTTTCAATATGTATCACATCTAAATTATGGTGTATAAGATTTGTGTGCTAGTAAGGTAACTTGGAAAATATACTTTTCCTCACCCAATTATAACTTTCTCTAAACCCCATAAGCTTCTCTTCATTGCATTTAGTACCCCATCTAATATCCAGAAAATAATTTGACTGTGTCAATATTTCTTTACCTGATAATCAAGGAATTGGATAGTCATGCTCAACTCTTTTAGAAAAGTTATATTTTTGCCTCCTAAAAGGATGATCTTTTCGTAAAAATTGGCAATGTCAAGAAAAAAAGCATGGCTTCCTCCCATGAACCAACCTGAGGACTTAATATGGCCCTTTCAAAAGGGGCATGATATATTTCTGTGAGTACTCCAACCAGACAACATACCATAAGCCGGGAAATCATTAATTGTCCATTACAATGATGCTCTCATGGTGAAATTTTGTTTCTTAAAAGCATCATACGTTAGGATACCATTATTCCATAATTATTTCAATTCATCTATCAAAGTCCACAAGAACACATCAATGTTTTATCCTGGTCTTATTTTTCCCTGGAATAACCATATTAAGAAATATATATGATCAAATCATGCACATCCAAGGTGGCAAATTTTAAACAATAAGCATTACCGGCCAAATAGAATATGGTTTTCCTGTAGGTCCAAAAGGACTAAAACCATCTACAAATAACCCAAGTCTCACATTGTGGGATTCTTGTGCAAAAGATATGTACATTTGATTAAAGTTCTAACATGCCTCCCCATCAATTGGATACCTAAGAACTCCATCAATGCTTTTATTAGTCATATGCCATATCATGTTTTTAGCAGTCTTTGCGGACATGTAAAGCCTCTGAAGTCTCGGTATAAGTGGCAAATAGCGTAAAATCTTCCAAGGAATTTGCTTTTTTTTCCACCTTTTTTGATTTCCCTAACTGTCTAATCTTATACTGTGGATGCCCACACATAGCTTAATGGTCAAGTTTAGCAGCCTCTTTGTAAAACAACATGCAATTGTTTTGACAAACATCTATCTTCTCATATCCCATACCTAGACATTTTATCTTCTTATTTGTTCAATAGAAGTTATTAGGCAAGCATTCATCTTGTGGTTGCATATTCTTAATCATCACCATAAGACTATCAAAACATGCTTCACTCATGTTAAAAATCAGATTTTAAATTTAGTAGCTGTGATAAAGCTGATAACTTTGAGTACTTGGCATAAACTCCATATAAGGGTTTGCCTACATCATTCAATAAAGAGCAGAATGTGCCTGCCTTGGGGTTTGGTTTTTCTTCCATGAAACTTGAGCTTGTATCTTGATAAGGAGGAACATTAAAAGTTGGGAAATGAAATCTACTATCATTTGAGCATATGGATTTCAGGCTTCTATTTGAGGCATTGGATGAATATGTTCATCTCCATATATAGAGGATTGTCCAATTTCATACTCTCCATGAGAAGTTCAAGTTGTATAGCCAATTATAAAACCATTATAGTAGAGGTGTTTACGGACAATGTCGACAATTTGAAACATGCTATTTTCACAACAATAACAAGGCACTTTATAGAATTCCCACTTACAATAGCAGTTTGAGAATATGAAAAGGAAATAAATTCATCAACTCCCTTAACAAATTCATCATTGATAAATGATGCCCCATCCTTACGACAATACATCCAAGATCGATCCTAGTTCATGTTTCAATTCTAACAAAGCTACCAAGTAAACAATCTGTTCTCACATAAAGAAATAAATTTTGCAAGCACAATAAAGAGTATAACATTCAAGATTATATGTGAAGGTGGGCAACTAAAACAATACTCCCATGAACTCCTAATAGTACATTTGATGGACCTATATTCCTTGAGAGTTGAGTTCCAATGGGTTGTGGAGCACACACGGCCATGTGAAAGTCACATTGACCGTGTCTATGGCTAGTCCTCAAATTCCATACTCACAAGACCATCTACACGTATACACAAGGAGGATTCAGTAAAACTCAACAAAAACAGAATCGAACAAGAGTATATAAAGATAAAGCAATGAAATACAACTCGAGATAATGAAAAGAAAAGATAAACTCAGCAGGAAGATGCTTTTTCAGTAGTACAAGTCCAAAATACTATACGGAAAATGAAATACAAAAAATAAGAACAAAAAAAAGTTAAGACGCATCAAGCATCAGTGTCATGCTTGGGCTTCGCTACTACTGCTGGTGAAGTAGTCAGTGCTGGAGATGATTGAGGAGTCCTAGGTCGCATAACAAATGGGGATATTACTTCTCCCTCGAGAATCTATTGTAAAATGTTGAGACGCGTCATGACCTCCTTGTGGTTCGTGGCCTGTGTAGGGCAAACCTCAGCAATCTAAGTCCGAAACACCCCTATAATACTCTCGAGCCTCTCATAATGATCATCGTCCCGAGACGTAGATAACATGCACACTGGAGGTGGCTCCTATGTAGTAGGGGGCTTCTCTGTCTCTATTTGCTCAGGCTGGGGCTCCTGCGCCGGCTGGGAACCATCTGCAACATCACCTCCTCCCTCGGCTATCTCTTGGGCAAGTGTAATCAGTATATACACTCCCAGTCGATACCTGCGTAATATATCCATCTATCTCATCGTCTGTATACCCAGGAGATAGGTACGATAGTCTTCTCGGCCCTCTAATAGCGTCCAACAGACCCATCCCCATGATGACTCTAGTAATATAGGAACCACAGAAAAGCACTCCGATCCTGGCATACTGACCCTGATGCCTCAGGAACTCTGCTAGTATGTGGCCAAGATGAATCGGATGGCTCTATACCATGTAATACAAGTAGAGAAGCTCCTATCGACTCTGAACACCTGAACTATCGCCGTGGCCATTCACTGATCTGCTTAGGATGGCTTGAATGTATCTGTAGCTCGGCCGAGATAGACAAGTAGCCTTTGACACTCCTGACTCATACTGACTATGGCTCCATAATACTCGATACAAGCGCTGAGGAGTTAAGCTACCTGGGTAATCTGTACGAAGCAGCTCGTACTCCTCCATGGTAGTAAAGTCCTCGTCTTATAACCGCAAGCGAATCAAGAACTGTGTAACGCTCATACTATATTAATATCCAAATGCTTTAAACTATATCACGTCAACGCTATCGAAACTACTGTAAGACCGGTAAAACTCGAATGACGATAATACCTGTAGCGTCAACATATGGATAGCTGGCGGGCAAATAGACAGTAATCTCCTCCAGCTACCCACTGACAATAGCTTGTCAACCTCATCGGCCATATCATCTGTGACCTAAACCTCTCTAAGTGCACTCAAGTTCAGGAATCGAGTTTGTCCAAACTTGAGTTTCAATAGTCACTCAAACTGAGCCTGGTGCTTGAGTATCGCAAACTCCATCTGTTCCAGATCAGGTGAGGGCTCGCGTGGATGTTTGCTGGCCACTTTCTTTGTTTTGGGGCCATATCTGCAAGAATTGAAAAAAATCAATCAAATTCATTGAAAATAATAATTTTGCAGAAATCTTCAAGGTCGTGTGGAAATTCAACACGGCCGTGTGGATCCACGGGGCGTGAAACCCGCACGGCCACTATGTAATACGCTACAAAATACATCATAAATTCATCCTAAAATGCTTCTAAAACACACATTCATCATTTAAATATCAAAACAAAGCACATTCAATAGTTTTAATTGAATAAAATCAAGTATGATGAAGAAAAGAGAGAATAAGTGTTTAATAACAAGATGAAGATAAAAACCTTGAAATCGGCTGGAAAACTAGAGTGAAATCTCTCTAAAACGACGGTGCAAGGTCAGGAGAGTGCAAGGATGTGTTCTTAAAGTCTTTGGGAGTGTGAAAATGAAAAGGCGAACAAGATTTATAAAGAGAAAACGTGGCCTTTTGAATTCTGTACATCCACACGGGCGTGTGGAAATTATCCACGCCCGTGTGACTCCACAGGGGAGCGTCACAGGGGTAGACACACACCCTTGGGTGCTCTCGGGATAGCACACAGGGGTGTGGAAATTACCCACGCCCGTATACCCGACCAACAGGGCACCGACACGCCCCTGTGGTTCCTTTGTCCACACGAGAATTTTTCTCAGTGTTTCACACGCCTGTGTGAAAATTCCACATGGTCGTGGACCTTCACAAGGCCCTTCATAGGGGCATTCGCACATCCCTGTATCTTCTCACGATGGAGGGGATTTTCTCTATAGAGTTTCACACGGGCGTGTGGAGATTCCCCATGGCCGTGTGAAGTTTACAGGGTCAGACAAAGGGGTAGACACACGCCCCTAAGTCTTCTCAGGATAAAGCTCTAAACTTCTATAAAGAAACACACGCCCATGTGGAAATTACACACGAGCGTGTAACCATCACAAGGTCCTTCACAGGGGCAATCACACACCCTTGTGTCCTCTCAGGATGAGCTCTGAACGAAAACACACGCCCGTGTGGAATTTCTACACGGACGTGTGTCTTTCCTAGAAGACTTAGAAAAAATTACAGACCCTATAAAAAAATTTTGCACACTTATACACATACAGAGCCTGCCTATATTATGGGAAAGTAACCAGAGAATCATGAAAAAGTGCTCAAACGACCAAGAAAAATTCGCCACACACAATTAAGAACATGAGAACACCAACAATCCACAAGAAAATCACATCAATAAGATGTAAAAGATCAAGACACCAACACTGAAGCTCTTATTTATGCAAACACTATCTAATACATGGAAAAACAGTAAAGACTTGGGTTATCTCCCAAGAAGCACTTGTTCAATGTCACTTAGCTTGACTTACCTGACCTTAGCTCATGGGGGCTCATAGATAAAGTTTCCCTCTTACCCATGACTTATAATCATGATGAACATAGTCTTTTGAAGGTAGAAGGGGAGTTATCAAGTTTGTTATGGCACAAGGGTTCGTCACCCTTACTCTGTTCTGGCTCATCCACATTAGCCTTAGGGAATTTCTTGTGGCGTCTCCTTGCACGCTTCATCTTCTGGAGCATCTTCTTCATGATCCCCGGGGTAGGTTGCACCTTGTCCTCTAGACCAAGCATCATGACTTCTTCATTCTCCACTTCTTGGTCTAGCACCCTTTCATATGGGTCTGGATGCATCATTTCTTGCATATATTCATCTATTAGTTCATCAGTAGTGTCAAGAAAATAAAGAGTATCATAAAAGTCTAGAATGACTCATGGCTTCGGCAAGGCAATCTGTAAGCTTGTCATGCCCAACTTGTAATGTCAACTCCCCACCGTCCATGTTAATGAGAGCCTTAGAAGTGCGCAAGAATGGCCTCCCAAGTATCTGCGGGACATCGATATCCTCATCAACATCGAACACTGCAAAGTCTATAGGAAATATGTACTTGTTAACCTTCATAAATACGTCTTCGATGATGCCCCTCGGATGTCTACCGTTTGGTCTGCCAATTATAATGTCATCCGAGTGGGCCTAGCCTCTCCCAATCCTAACTTTTGGAAGAATGTATAACGAATGACGTTTGCACGGAATGTGAAGCTTCCAGGGTACTTCTTCTTGTTCAGCAAATTCTTTTGTAACACCGTCGAACATGAAGCATCTAGGATCACAGATGCAGTCTCCTCCAAATTCATCTTGTTGGTTAAGAGGTCCTTGAGAAACTTTGCACAGCTAAGCATTTGAGACAATGCCTCCACAAATGGGATATTGATGTGCAACTTCTTGAATAGACCCAAGAACTTCTTATATTTTCATCATTTTGGTCATTCTTCAATCTTGAAGGATAAGAAATTCTTGTCTTGTAAGGTGGGGATACCACCTTCTTCCCTTAGTTAGCTCTCTCCTCAACCTCCACGATCTCGGATGCTTCAGCATTGGTCTTCTCGCTTAGAAGCCTACCCTCAACCTCACGACAACTTCTCAAAGTGATCGCATTCACATGTTCTCTCTGATTAGTTTCGGTGTTACTTGGCAAGCTTCCTTGAGGTCTCTGCGATAACGATTTCGCAATTTGCCCCACTTGACTCTCCAAATTGTGCAATGACGTGGTGTGGTTGCGATGTGTGGCTTCAGCCGATTGAAATCTTATATCCGACAAATGAATGAACTTGGTGAAAGCTTCTCTAGATCGGTCGTCCGGTTTTCCAACTCTGAAACTCAGTTCTCCATATTCGGGGCTTGTTATTGTTGTTGGAAACCGTGGTGGTGCCATTATCTTCTGTTTCCCTTGATTACTCCATGAAAGATTTTGGTGGCTTCTCCAACCTGAATTGTAGGTGTTGCTATATAGATTGCCTTGGTTTCTCATTGCATTACCCACAAAGTCAACTTGTTCTACTGAGGATGTACCACCAATAGAAATAGGGAAATCAGATGGAGCATGTCCTTCCCCACACCATATGCAACTAGTCACGCCAGCCACTCTAATAGAAGTTAGAGTGTCTAACTTCTTGCTCAAAGACTCCACTTGGGCCGCTGATGAAGTAACTTGTTAGGACATGCTCCCCTTTCAAGAGCTGCCACTCTAATAGAAATCGGGCAAGAAAAAGCTTCTACCATCTCCTCCCATGTAGTGATAGATGCTTTAGGGTAATGAATGTAGCCATTGCTTCGCTCTCCCTTTCAAGGAAAAGCAGGGACTGACCCATCAACTTGTAGCATCATCCATAACATCATTGATCTTGAGCCTCTCGCACACTTCAAGAAGTTTTTCTATGTGATTGATTGGATCCTCATCGGCCAAACCATTAAATTGTGCCAACTGTTGTAACATTTGGACGAATGCTGGCTTAAGCTCAAAATTCAAAGCTATGATCGGTGGCCGCATAATGCTAGATTGTGTGCCAAGAACTGCTTGTTTGGCATAATCAGATAGTGTCCTCTGCTGCCCATTACATTACGCTATATCGACCACTGCACGTCTACCTCGACTTGATTTATACGTTCTTGCATAAGTTCTTTACCCCTTGTATGAAATGTTCATTCAAGTTCAGGATCACCTTCAACCAATATCGAAGAGTTCCCTCGGGTCATAACCTGGAGTTACAACCAAAGAAAGAAAAACAAATCCGAATGATGGAAGAATAAGAATGTGTGAAATAGAATAAATATTGAATAGCTAAAATAGCAAAGTGCAAAGTGCTTCTAAAACGCCTACTCCCGGTAACGGGCTAAAAACTTAACAACGCCTTTTCGCGTGTGTACCGCAAGTGCACGGATTTGTCGAAGTAATAATACAACGGTGAGTAGGTAGTCGAATCCACAGGGAATAGTGATTACAAACACAAAGATTGTTATTTAACTAGAACAAGGATGAATTAATAGTGATGTGAATAAGAATCAATGCAAATAGAAATAAGAAAGGAAGAAGAACGTGTAAATAAAAGATAGGAGAGGCAATCAACGATAAACGGGGCACCCAAACATTGCTCACCATAGGGCTATTGTTTCAAATGCAAGACCAATCATTATGTTTCCTAACTAATGATTAATGAGTCATATAGGTCCTTAAACACACGGTCCCAAAACTTAAGGTCAACCATGGCTAACACTACACTATACCCGGATGGAGAAATCTCTTAGTCTCGACATCTCACACTGTGTTAGGTTGCTTAGGGCTCTGGGGATTCCAATTGATAAACCCTATTTTCTAAAATAGATCTAACCATTTGGTCCATGCGAAAGACCCCTAGTCACAATAAATCCCCAGATACTAAAGATTACTTTAACACTTCACTCTATTGCTTGCGCAACTAAGCCCCAGCGGAGTTCATCTCTTAGCACTTCACTCTATTATGACTGCAAAGAACTCTTGGAATATGCAGGTAGAATAAATCTTACCGGAGGTGAAAGGGGATGTTCTGCTACCTCTCGACTCACCTTCTCAACCCTCTCCAATCTAGTATTGTCTAACCCTCATGGTGTGTCACTCATCCACAAGGATTACCAAAATGGATTCTCAACCGTAGTGTCACACTAAGGGAAAATCAACTCAACAAGCATTGAAGATTGGAACTCAATTAAAACATTAATTAAAGGAAGCATAACAAAAAGTCAAAAAAACAACATCATCCTAGGGTTTACAAGTTCAAGTACCCACTAGGGGTTTAACTCTCCATCGAGCAAAATACAATCAATAATAAAATCAAAAGTAAAAATATGTAATCCATAAAAAAAAACCCCTTGGTGTTTGTATCAATGGTCTTGTGGAGTGGCCGCATCTTCTTTAAAGGTCCCCTCATCAAGCCTAGGTCACACCTCGCGAGATCAGTGCCGACAAAAGCTCCCTCAATAATTCTCTTCCAAAGGAAGCACGATGTCGAAGGCCGTGAAACCCTCCAAAAGCCTAGCCAAAGTCTCTCCAAACCCTAGCCGCGAGCGGCTCCAATGGTAGAGAAATGATAGCCAAAAGATGGAAAGAAGAACCCTTAAATCGGACTGAAATTGTGATTTAAATAGGGCTGGAATCGGGCATCCACACGGGCATGTGGAATTTTCACAGGCCCGTGTGAATCTCCTGGAAATTGATTTTCTGCGGCCTATCAACAGTAACTGCCATAGTAAATTGCTACAGTGATTTGCACCAGTGCTTGTTACAATGTCTGCTGCAGTACTCCGCCAAAATACTCCCGAATCCACACTCTTCATCGAGGCCACATAAACAGGTACACAACAATCTTGCTAGCTTTGCACAAGTCAGAATACACCAGTGTGATGGCCTTTGTGCCCCTCCAATTTGCATATTTCCTTGAACACCACGGAGGTTGGTACAGACTCGCATGTCTTTGAGCACAACTTGTGTCTTCACGTTTGTTCACTACAAGATTTCATCAACTAAGTGCACTCACAATCTACTTTGGCTTCTTTCATCTATATTTGTCTACACAACCTTACATCCACAAAAGAACACAAATACACATTTGTTAGCGATAAAATCTGAGAAACGTAATGCTCATCGTAAGAAAAGAATAATTCATAATACTAATACACAAGCACTTATCAAGCATGATACTAGGGTTATGATTAAAAAATGAAAACGGGACATTTCGAGAAGAAAACATGGGATTAGGATTTTGGCTTAGAAATAGTGGACATTCCGGAAAGAAAACATATGATTATGGTTTTGATTGAAAAATAGGAGAAATTCCAAAAAACACTTACGATTAGGGTTTTGATTAAAAAATTTGATACATTAGCAAAAGAAAACATATGATTATTGTTTTTGATAAAAGAATAGGAGGTATTCCGTAAAAAAACATATGATTAGGGGTTTTATTCAAAAATAGGATGCATTCCCAAAAGAAAACATAGAATTAGGATTGTGAGAAAAGAAAATAGTAAACATTCCTAAAACAACACATTGGATCAGAATTTTTATTGAAAAATAGTAGTCATTCCAAAAGAAAATATAGGATTAGTGTTTTGATTGAAAAATATGATACATTACTATAAGAAAACACAGGATTATGGTTTTAATTTAAAAATAGTAGACAGTAAAAATTGAAAATATAGGATTCTGTTTTTGACTGAAAGATACGAGACATACCAAAGAGATAACATTGGATTGTGATTTTTATTTAAAAATAGGACACATTACGGAAAGAAAACATAAGACTAGGGTTTTGATTAAAAATATGTTACATTCCAATCAAAAGCCATAATCTTAGATTTTTCAATCAAAAACATTACTATAAGAAAACATAGTGTTTTTGTTTTTGATTAAAAAAATAGAAAAAAATAGGGGACATTTCCGAAAGAAAACATAGGATTAGGGTTTTGGTTAAAAAATATGAGACATTACGAAAACAAAATATCGATTATTGTTTTGATTTAAAAATAGGAGCCATTGCGAAAAGAAAACATATGATTTGGGTTTTGATTAAAAAAAACAAACATTCCCAAAAGAAAAACATTGTATTAGGGGTTTTGATTCAAAAAAATAGTAGACATTCGAAAAAAAATATAAGATTAGTGTTTTTCATTGAAAAAAATAGGAGACATTACTATAAAAATAATCATAGGGATTATGATTTTTAATTCAAAAAAATAGTGAGACAAGGAAAAATAGAAAACATAGGATTTGGGTTTTAAAAGCTGAAAATAAAGAGATTTTTACGAAAAAGAAAAAAATACAATTATTATTTTTTTATTCAAAAAAATAGGAGGCATTACAAAAAGAAAACATAAGTCTAGGGTTTTTGATTAAAAAAATATGATACATTTCAATCAAAAACCCTAATCATGTCTTCAATCAAAAACATTACTATTAGAAAACATAGGATTAGGGTTTTTGATTAAAAAAATTGAAAAAAATAGGGGACATCTAAAAAGAAAAAAAAGGATTAGGGTTTGATTAAAAATAGCAGGGCATTCCCAAAAAAACATAGGATCGAGGTTGTTGATTGAAAAAAATACGATGCATTACGAAAGGAAAACATGAGATTAGGATTTTTGAATCAAGACCCTAATAATAAATTTTCTTTTGAAATGCCCCTATTTTGTGATTTTTAATCAAAAACCCTAATCTTTGTTTATTTTTTTCATCAAAATCATAGCTTTATGTTTTCTTTTTCATAATGCCTCCTATTTTTTTGAGTAAAAAAATCATAATTATATGCTTTCTTTTAATTATGTCTCCTATCTTTCCAATCAAAACCCGAATCTTATGTTTTTCTTTTTTCTTAATGTCTACTATTTTTTAAAACCTAATCCTATATTTACTTATAGTTATCTCTCTAATTTTTCATTCCAAACCGTAATCCTATATTTTCTAATAGTAATGTCTTCTAACTTTCAATCAAAACCTTATTCCTATGTTTTCTTTTCCAATTGCCTACTATCTTTCAATCAACACCGTAATCCTATGTTTTCTTTTTGGAATATGCCCTATCTTCAATCGAAAACTCGAATACTATGTTTTTCTTTTTCTTAATGTCTCCTATTTCTCAATTTTTATATCAAAACCCTAACCTATGTTTAATTTTTTGAATGTCTACTATTTTTTAAATAAAAAAATCTAATCCTTTTACATTTTTTTGGAATATACATTATTTTTTAATCGAAACACTAATCCTATGTTTTTCTTCACTGAAATGTGTCCTATTTTTCCGAGTTTGAATCAAAACCATAATCCTTTATTTTTCTTTTTCCGAATATCTCATTTTTCTTGATTGAAAACTCAAATCCTACTTTTTTGTTTTGTGAATGTCTTCTAATTTGTAATGAAAAACTCTAGTCCTATTTTTTTCTTTTTCGCGATGTCTCATATTTTTTAATGAAAAATCCAAAATCCTATGTTTTTCATTTCAAAAATGCCTCTTATTTTTTTCAATCAAAACCCTAATCCTATATTATCATTTTGCAATGTCTACTCTATTTTCATTGAAAATACAAATCCTATGTTTTCTTAGAATAATGTCTTCTTTTTTTCAATCAAAACCTTAATCCTATATTTCATTTTAGGAATGTATACTATATTTGAATCAAAACCCTAATCCTATGTTATCTTTTCAGAATGTCCACTATCTTAGAATCAAAACCCTAATCGTATGGTTTCTTATTGTAATGTTTCCTATTTTTCAATCAAAATCCTAATCCTTTGTTTTCTTTTACGGATGTCTCCTATTTTGCAATAAAAAAACCTAATCCTTTATTTTCTTTTCGGAATGTATGATATATTTGAATCAAAACACTAATCATATATTTTCTTTATGGAATGTATCCTATTTTTCAATTTTGAATCAAAACCCAAATCCTTTGCTTTCTTTTCAGAATGACTCATTTTCTTGAATCAAAACACAAATCCTATCTCTTGTTTTGGAAATGTCTTCTAATTTTTAATGAAAACCCTAATACTATGTGTTGTTTTTGGAATGTCACATATTTTTCAGTCAAAACCACAATCCTATATTTTCTTTTCAGAATGCCTCTTATTTTTTAATCAAGACCGTAATCCAATATTTTCTTTTTGTAATATCTACTTTGTTTTGAATGAAAATCCGAACACTATGTTTTCTTATAATAATCTGTCCTATTTTTCAATCAAAACCCTAATCCTATGTTTTATTTTCGGAATGCTTACTTTATTTGAATCAAAACCCTAATCATATGTTATCTTTTTGAAATGTCTAAATTCTTAGAATCAAAACACTAATCCTATGTTTTCTTATAAAAATATCTCCTATTTTTCAATTGAAACACTAAAACTATGTTTCCTTTCCTGAATGCCTACTATATTTGTATCAAATCCCTAATCCTATGTTTTCTTTTCAGAATGTTGTCTATCTTTCAATCAAAAGCCTAATCCTATGTTTTCTTTTCTTAATTTCTCCTATTTATCAGTTTTGATTCAAAACCCTAACCTGATATTTTTTTTGTACAATGTCTCATATTTTTTTTCAATCTTTAACTTAATCCTTTCTTTTCTTTTTGGAATGTAATATATTTTTTAATTAAAACATTAACCCCGTGTTTCCTTATAGTAATGTCTCCTATTTTTCATTCAAAACCTTTCTCCTATCTTTTGTTATAGTAATGACTCCTATTTTTCTATCACAACCAGAATCCTATAGTTTTTTTTTAGAATCTGTTTTATCTTTCAATAAAACCGCAATCCTTTGTTTTCTTTTAAGAATGTCTACTATATTGAATTAAAAGATTAATCCTATGTTAATTTATACTTATGTCCCTTATTTTCAATCAAAACCATAATCCTATGTTTTTGTTTTGAAATGTCTTATATTTTTCAATCAAAACCCAAGTCCTATATTTTCTTTTAGGAATGTCTACTATTTTGAATCGAAACCCTTATCCTAAGTTTTTTTTTGCAATGTCTACTATTTTTTTAATCAAAACCAAAGCGGTATGTTTTCTTTTCAGAATGTCTCCTATTTTTGGATTAAAACAAGAATATTATGTTTTCTTTTTGAAATGTCTCATATTTTTCAATTAAAATCCTATTAATATCTCTTCTTTTTCAGAATAGCTCCTATTTTTGAATCAAAACCCTAATTTATGTCTACTTTCGGGAATGTTTGCTATTTTTTAATCAAAAATTTAATCCTATGTTTTTTTTAAATGTCTCCTATTTTTTTGGTTTATCATCAAAATCATAATCCTATGTTTTCTTAAAGTAATGTCTCTTATTTTTCAATCAAAATCATAATCATATGTTTTCTTTTCAAATTGTCTTATATTTTTCAAGAAAAACCCTAATATTATGGTTTATTTTTAGAATGTATACTATTTCTTAATCAAAAACATAATTCTATGTTTTCTTATAATAATGTTTCCTATTTTTCAATTAAAACCCTAATCCTATTTTTTCTTTTCAAAATGTCTGATATTTTTTCAATCAAAATCTTATCCTATGTTTTCTTTTAGGAATGTATACTATTTTTGAATCAAAACCATAATCCTATGTTTTTTTACAGTAATGTGCCCTATTTTTCATTCAAACACTAATCCTATGTGTTCTTATAGTAATGTCTCCTTTTTTTCAATCAAAACTCTAATCCTATATTTTCTTTTTTAAATGTCTACTATACTTGAATCAAAACCCTAATACTGTGTTTCATTTTTAAAATGTTTTCTGTTTTCATTCAAAACCCTAATCCTATATTTTTTTGGAATGCCTCATTTGTTTTATTTTTGGAATGGCCATTATATTTCAATCAAAACACTCATCTTATGTATTCTTCTCAGAATGTCAACTTTTTTTTATCAATCCAAAACGTAATCCAATGTTTTCTTTCTGGAATGTCTCCTATTTTGCAAAGAAAACCCGAATCCTACGTTTTGTTTTCTGACCTATATTTTCTTTTCGGAATGTCTTCTATTTATATGTTTTGAATCAAAACCCTCACTTAAGTTTTCTTTTCATAATATCTCCTATTATTGAATGCTTGCTATTCAATATAAGGCATTCCCTTGTTGTTTCTATAATGTCTCATTATGTCTCATATTTTTCAATCAAAACACTAATCCAATGTTTTCTTTTTGGAATATCACCAATTTTTCAATAAAAATATAGGATTAGGGTTTTGATTAAAAACCAAAAGATAGGTGAAAGTTCCAAAACAAAACATAGGATTGTGTTTTGATTAAAAATTAGAAGACATTCCCAAAAGAAAACATAATTAGGGTTTTGATTGAAAAATAAGAGCCATTCGAAAGATAGGATTAGAGTTTTTGACTAAAAATATAAGACATTACGAAGAAAATATAGGATTATTGTTTTGATTAAAAATAGCGGAACATTCGAAAAAGAAAAACATAAGATTAGGGTTTGATTGAAAAATATATGAGACATTAGTATAAAAACATGGGATTAGTGGTTTAGTTCAAAAAAATAGCAAACATTCAAAAGCTAAAGAAAGGATTAGGGTTTTAATTGAAAAAATATGGGATATTCGAAAAGAAAAACATAGGATGAGTGTTTTCGATTGAAAGACAGGATTGAAAGTAATGTTTTCTTTTTGAAATGTCTCCATATAGGATTGAGGTTTTGATTGAAAGATAGAATTACATTTTGAAAAGAAACATCAAAGATTAGAGGTTTCTGACTGAAAATAGTGCTGTTGCAAAGAAAAGAAATGGAGTTGGTGGAATTGGTTTAAAAATGGACGACTACGAGAAAGAAACACCGTTCAGTGCTTTGATTAATTGACTAGAACACATTTCGATTACGGGTTTGTGCAAAAGTATCGGACATTCCCTAACCCTATTATCGTATCTTGCATTACCACCTATTTTTAATCGTACACTTAAATCCTCTGTCTTCTTTTCGCAGACTCAATATCTTTCAAACCTGACCTCGAATCCATGTTTCTCCATGCTCATGTTATTTATCGCTTTTGAATCAAACGCGAACTCTTATAATCCTTTTGTCTGTTGCATAATGGCTCCTATTTTGAATAAAAGAAAACCCATCTGGCTTATATTTTCTTTTTAGTAATGTCACTGCTATTTTTGAAACAAAACTAATACTATGTTTTCTTTTCACAATATCTCCTATAATCAAAACTACTAATCCTATGTCGGAACATGTCCCTATGGAAAGTTTTTAAACCAAAGACTTTAATCCGCTATATTTTCATTTCGTATCGTCTACTATTTTTATTCGAAGCCCTAATCTTATGTACTCGCACTCTCAAAATTTTTATGTGGGAATGCAGCCCATATTAATCAAGGCAGCTTAATTTGCTAATGTTTCAAACAGTAGTAGCTACCCTATTTTTCAATCGAGACCCTAATCCTATGTGTTTCTTTTCTAAAATGCTATAAATGAATTAAAACCATAATCTCGTGTTTTCTTCGTTTCACATTCCAAAATAATACGGCATGTTCTTTTATTCCAAACACGTTAGGATCGAAAACCTTAATCCTATGTTTTGTTTTGAATATATAGTAGATATTCCGAAATGAATGTTTCGAAATGAGTCTATACAAAATCAAAACCCTAATCCTTTGTCTATTAAAAACTAGAAATGTCTTTATTTTTCAGTCAAAAGCCTAATCCGAAGTTTTTTACTATAGTAGCGTATCCTATTTTTAAATCAAAACCGTCTTTCGTGTGTTTCTTTTGGGAATGCATATAATCAAAAGCAGTTATCCTATGTTTGCTTTTCAAAATGTCCCATATTTTCAATCATAACCCTAATCCTTTTTTTTCTTTTTTGAAATGGCTCCTACTTTAATAAAAACCTAATTCTATACTTTGTTTTAGAGATATACGCTATTTTAATCAAACCTAATCTACATTTTATTTTTGGAAATTTTGACTATTTTTTAGTTTTAATCAAAACCTTAATCCTAATTTTTTTAATGCCTCTTTTTTTTACATGAAAATCTTAATCTTATGTTTTCCTTACGGAATGTCTCCTGTATTTTAATAAAAACCTCGAATCGATGTTTCCAAAGAAAACATTACTATTCCTATCTTTAATCAAAACCGAATCAATATTTCATTTTCGAAATGTCTATTATTTTAATCAAAATCCAAATTCTATCTTCCAAAACCTAATCCGATGTTTTGTTTTGGTAATGTCTACTATTCACCAATCAAAACTCTAATCCTATGTTTCTTTTTATAATGTAGCCTATTTTTTAATCAAAACACTAATTCTATATTTTTTTTTCGGAATGTTTTATATTTTTTAATCAAAACTTTAATTCAACAGTTTCGTTACAAAAATGCCCATTTTATTTTAACAAAGTCCCTCATCTCATGTTTTCTTATAGTACTATCTTCAATTTTTCAATCAAAACTATCCTATATTTTCATTATTGATAAATAGGAGACATTACTAACATTCCGATTATTTCGAATGAAAAATTGGAGAATTTTACTATAAGAAAACATAGGTTAAGGTTTGATTAAAAATTAAAATAGAAGATATTATGGAAAAAAATAGGGACGCACTAAGAAAGGAAAACATAGGATTAGGTTTTTGGTTGAAAAATATGGGACATTCGAAAAAACATTGAATTATGGTTTGATTAAAAATTAGTGAGATTCTAGAACAAAAAAAGGATTAGGGTTTGGATTAAAAAAATGAACATTATGGAAAACAAAAACGAAGGGTTTGATTAAAAAATAATAAAGATTTGATTAGGGTTTGATTAAAATGTCATCCTATGTTTTTTTGGAATGGTACATATTTTAAACCAATGTTTCTTTTGAAAATTTCTGCCTTTTTTTAATCAAAAAATAACCGTATGCCTTTTTTTGTGAATGTCTCATATTTTTGAATCAAAACCCTAATATTGTGTTTCCTTTTGTAATATCTCTTATCTTTCAACCAAAACCTAAATTTTATGTTTTCTTTTGTTAATGTCTCTCATTTCTCAATTTTAAATGAAAACAACTTCATGATTTTCTTTGATATCTCTATTTTTTATTCAAATATCTAATCCTTTCTTTTCATTGTAGAATGTCTACTATTTTGAAACAAAACCATAATCCTTTGTTTTCTATTGTAATGTCTCATATCTAATCAAATCCCTAATAATTTTTTTTCTTTTTGGAATGTCTACTATTTTAGAATCAAAACCCTAATCCTATGTTTTCTTATTGTAATATCTCCTATTTTTCAATAAAAAAGCTTAATCCTATCTTTTCTTTTCATATTTTTTAATCAAACCGAAATCCTATGTTTTCTTTTCGAAATGTTTATTATTTTTTGAATCCAGACGCCAATCACCTATTTTCTTATAGTAATGTGTCCTATTTTTCATTCGAAAATTCTAATCAACGTGTTTTCTTTTTGAAATATATATTATATTTTTCAATCAAAAGCTTAATTCTATGTTTTCTTCTCGAATGTCCGCTATAATTTTCATGAAAACCTCTAGTCCTTTATTTTCACTTATAGTAATTTATCTATTTTTCAATCAAAGACCATAATTCTAATCTTTATGTTTTTCTTTTGAGCGTCATATTTTTGGAAAAAGGAGACATTTGAAAAGAAAAAACATTACTGATCTCTGATAAATCGAAAACGAAAATTCTATGTAAATTTCTCTCTCAATCAAAACTCTAATCTTATGTTTTCTTTTGGCAATGTCTCGATGAATAAAAATACTAATCCTATGTTTTTCTTGAATGCCTCTTATAAATCAAACATAATCTTGTTTGCTTTTGGAAATGTTTGCTATTTTTGAATGAAAACCCTAATCATTTGTTTTCTTTTGGAAATATCCCATATTTTTTAGTTTTTAATTAAAACTCTAATCCTTTTTTTTCTTGTAGTAATGTCTAATATAATCAAACCTTAATTCTATGTTTTCTTTTGTAAATGTCTCATATTTTTCAATACAAAACTAAATTCTATGTTTCCTCTGACTAATGCATCGTATTTTTGAATAAAAATCCTAATCCTATGTTTTTCTTTTTAAGAATGCCTACTTTTGTTTAATCAAAAATCACTAATGTTAGTATTTTCTTTTCGGGAATGTCTGCTGGTTTTGAATTATAACAATAATTGTATGTATTCTTTTCCCAATGTCTCCTATTTTTGAATCAAAGCTCTAAACTTGTTTTTCTTTTTTGAATGTCCCATATTTTTCATATTTGAATCAAAATCCTTATCGTGAGTGGAATGTCTACATTTTCCAATCGAAAACTCAAATCCCATATATCTTTTGGAGTGTCATCTATAATCAAAAACCCTAATTATATGTTTTGATTGAAAAATATGGATTTAATATTGTATGATAATGATCAAAAGCCAAATCCTATGTTTTCCTTTCAGTAATGTCTACTATAATCAAAATAATAATCGTATGTTTTCTCTTCACCTAATGTCTCATATAATAAAAACACTAGTCCTAAGTTTTCCTTTTTGGAATGCCTCCTATATTTTAATCAAAACTCTAATCTTATGTTTTTTTTTTTGAATGTCTGCTAGTTTTTAATCAAAACCATAATCCTATGTTTTCTTTTCTAAATGTCTCATATTTTTCAATCAAAGCTCTAATATTATGTTTTCTTTTCAGAATGTCTACTATTTTCAAAACACTAATCCGGTGTTTTCTTATAGTAATGTCTCATATTTTTCTTTCAAAACATTAATTCTATGTTTTCTTATAGTAATGTTTCCTATTTTTAAGTCAAAACCATATCATTATATTTCCTTTTAGTAATGGCCACTAAATTTTAGTCAAAAACCTGATCGCTTGTTTTCTTTTCACAATGTCTCTTGTTTTTGAATAAAAATCCTAATCCTATGTTTTATTTTCAGAATTTCTCCTAGTTTTGAATGAAAACCCTAATCTTATATTTTCTTTCAGAAATGTTTGCTACTTTTTAAGGTCTCCTATTTTTGAATCAAAATCCTGATCCTCAGTTTTCTTTTGGAAATGTCTACTATATTTAAATCGAAACCCTATTCCTATTTTTTGTTTTCGTATTGTCTACTATTTTTGAATTTAAACCCTAATCCTATGTTATCTTTTCGCAATGACTCCTATTTTTAAATAAAAATCATAATCTTTACCCCATGTTTTCTTTAGCAATGTCTCCTATTCTTCAATCAAAACACTAATTCTCTGTTTTCTTTTCGGAATGTCTCTTACCTTTTAATGAAAATCCTAATCAGATGTTTTCTTTTCTTAATGTCTCCCATTTATCAGTTTTTAATCAAAACTTTAATCCAATGTTTTCTGTTGGAAATGTCCCTTATTTTTATGTTTTTAATCAAAACCCTAATCCTATGTTTTCTTATAGTAATATATCCTAAGTTTCAATCAAAACCATAGTCTTATGTTTGTTTTTTTTTTTGAAATGTCTAAGATTCTTAAATCAAAAACCTAATACCATGTTTTCTTTTTGGAATGTCTACTATTTTTGAGTTTCCAATAAAAAACCTAATCCTTTCTTCTATTTTTGGAATGTCTATGGTTTTTAATCAAAACCCTAATCCTTTGTTTTTTTTAATGTAACCTATTTTTCAATCAAAACCCAAATCGTATGTTTTATTTTTAGAATGTCTACTATTTTGGAATGAAAACCCTAATCGTATGTTTTTCTTTTTGGAATGTCTGCTATATTTCAATCAAAACCATAATCGTATGTTTTCTTTTCTGGATATTAACTATTTTTTAATCAAAACTCTAATCCTATGTATTCTTATAGTAATGTCTCCTATTTTACAATTAAAACCCTAATTCTATGTTTTCTTTTAAGTATGTCTACTATTCTTGAATCAAAACCCTAATCCTATTTTTTCTTATATTAATGTCTTCTATTTTTATAATCAAAAACCCAAATCCTATGTTTTTTTTTTTTGGGAATGTCGTCTATCTTTCAATCAAAATACTATTCAGTTTTTCTATTATAAAAAAAACTTAGGATTATAGTTTTCATTAAAATATGGGAGACATTCTGAAAAGAAAAACATGGGATTAGTGTTTTGTTTTTTGAAAAATAGTAGACATTCTGAAAGAAAACAAAGGATGAGGTTTTTGATTGAAGAATAGCGGACATTTCCAAAAGAAAACATAAGATTAGTGTTTTGATTGAAAAATATGAGACAATTTGAAATGAAAATATAAGATTAGAGTTTTGATTGAAAAATAGGAGACATTAGTATAAGAAAACATAGGATTAGTGTTTCGATTAAAAAATAGGGGACATTTCCAACAGAAAACATAGAATTAGGGTTTTGATTCAAAAATAGTAGACATTTTGGAAAGATAACATAGGATTAGGGTTTTGATTGACAAATAGGAGGCACTCTAAAAAAAACATAGGATTAGCGCTTTGATTGAAAAAATATGAGACATTCAGAAAAAAAAAACATTATATAAGAGTTTTGATTAACAATTAGCAGACATTCCTAAAACAAAGGATAGGATTAGAGTTTTGATTAAAAAAAATGAGACAATCCGAAATGAAATCAAAGGGTTAGGATTTTGATTCATAATTGAAAAATAGAGCACATTTCGAAAAGAAAATATATGGTTAGGGTTTTGATTAAAAAATAGTATGCATTACGAAAAGAAAACATAAGATTAGGGTTTTGATTCAAAAATAGTAAACCAACCGATGTATACCAACCGATGTGGTGTGTGCCCTGTAGAAGTTTTATATACTATTCTGTAGGCCCAAAGAGCGTCACCAACCGTTCTGACCAATCACTCCTATTATGATGAATGGTTTTTTCCATAATTCTCATTATTTCCCGGTTTGTGACTTCAACTTGACCACTAATTTGGGGGGTGATAAGTGGTGGCAATACGGTGGTTGACACCATACTTCTTTATTACCTTTTTAAACTGAGTGTTGCCAAAGTGTGTCCCCTGATCATTGATAATTGCTCTAGGGGTACCGAACTAGGAGAATAGTTTTTTCAGAATTTGACTACCACTCTTGCATCATTTGAAGAAAGAGCCTTTGCCTCTACCCCTTTAGACACATCGTCCATCGCTACTAGCATATATTTGTTTCCATTTGAGTTCGGGAAAGGTCCCATGAAATCAATCCTCCACACATCGAATAGTTTACACTATTACATAGGGGTTTGTTTCATTTCATCAAGTTTGGATAGGTTCCCACTCCTCTGGCATTAATCACATGATCCGACAAATTTTTTTGAGCATCCATAAATAGTATCGACCAAAAAGAAACGGCCTCCAAAACCTACTCAGCTATCGCGGTTTGCACTGTAATAACCTCCCACTATTCTCGCATGGTATGTTCCGGGATTTTTCCATCCCTCCACATGTGAAAAACACAATGGGTCGACTACTAGGTCAGCACTACAGTTTAGTACAAGAAAGGGTCCTCCCAAAAAAATAATATTGGACATCGGATAGGAATGTTGTTGGTGACGAGAACTATGATGGAATAATTCACCCCACCGAAGTTGTTGGAAATATCAGACAAACCAAGGGTGTTTGTCATTTTGAGTAGGTTTCTTTTTGGACTAAATAGAGATGTTCTTAGGGAAAAACATCATTGATTCTTTTGGTGATCTGCTAATGTTTCCATCTATATGTGTCGGGCATGATAGGGTGGTCGGCCACCAAGTTCTCTGACCCTTTTCTTGTCCCAAATCTCCACATCAAATTCTTGTAAGAGGAGTATCCATATAATCAAATGAGGTTTCGCATCGGTCTTGGCAAGAAGGTATCATGTTGCTTTGCATGATCCAGTATACACTATGACCTTGGAAAACACTAGGTAGGACCCTAAAGTTATTGAAAGCGTTGATGAAAGGCAACAATTCCTTTTTCGAGTAGTAGTGTAGTTCCCACAGTGGCATTAAAGTTTCACAATCATAGTAAATTGGATGGAATTGTTTGTTGTGTCTTTGACCTAGAACCACCCCAAGCGCCCAATCACTTGCATCACACATGAGTTCGAAGGAACAATCCCACTCCGGAACCTTCACAATCGAGTGCTCGACTAACATTTTCTTTTAGAGTTTGGAAAGCGAGTGAGGCATTTCTAGTTAAACATAAATGGTGTGACCTTTTTCCAAGAGTTTCATCATAGGCTTAGAAAATATTTAGAAGTCTTGAATAAACCTCGATAGAAGCCCACATGACCAAGGAAGCTACAAACATCTTTTTACGAACTTAGGGTGGGGAAGTTTCTTAATTGTGTCGAGCTTGGCCATGTCTACATCAATTCCCTCACCTAAAATTTTTGTGTCCAAGCAGAAATCCATATTATACCATGAAATGATATTTCTCCCAATTCAGCACTAGATTTGTCTCTTCACACCTTTTAAGGACGCACTCAAGATTTTTCAAACATCCTTCAAAAGAATCTCTGAACACCGAGAAGTCATCCAATGAAAACTTCCGTAAAGTCTTTAATAAACTTATCAAAAATTGACATCATACATCTCTAAAAATGTTATTTGGGGCATTTCACAAGCCAAATAGCATTCTTACGTAAAGTGAAAGGTACCATAAGGGCAAGTTACAGTTGTTTTTTCTTGATCTTCAGGTGCCGTGGGAATTTGCATATACCCTAGACATTCCATCCGAGCAGAGTTATAATTGTGACGTGCCAACCATTCCTACATTTGATCAATAAACGGTAAGGGAAAATGATCTTTGCGAGTTGCATCATTTAGCTTCCGGTAATCAATGCAGGCTCACCACCCAGTCACTATACATGTAGGGATCAATTCATTGTGCTCATTTGAAACCACTGTCATCCCCCCTTTTTAGGCACCACTTCGACTTGACTTACCCAAGGGCTATCTGAAATTAGATAAATTATCCCAACATCTAGAAGTTTCTTTACTTCCTTCATTACTACCTCGATTATGTTTGGGTTCAATCTCCTCCGAGGTTGAACCTTGGGTTTTAATGTTATCCTCCATCGAATTTAATGTGTGCAAAAGATGGATTAATCCCTTTGATGTCAGAGATACTCCAGGTGATGGCTGCCTTGTGCTTTTGCAGCATCTCAACCAATTATATCTTTTTGGTGATCCTCTTGACAATTGAGTGAACAAGGGTGGTTTCTCAAGGTGGTTAATAATTCTTCCATGAGGACAAAGGTGGGTACATGAAAAAGACAGGTCAAAGTAAGCTTGAGAGAATAAAATGATTAAACTAAAAACAAAACCAACAAGAATGATTAAGAACAAAGGGAAAAGACATTTGTTCACAAGAAAAGAGTGATATGAACAAACAAGATCACTAGATTCCAAAATTTCCTAAAAGTTGCCAATCCCCAGCAATGGCGCCAAAAACTTAATGTGCTCTCCACAAGTATACGGATTGCAAGCAAGCAGTTAACTGGTACTCTGTGAGGGATAGGGTTGTTGAACTATAGGGACTAAAACTGAAAGTACTCGGTTTTTCTTTGATCTCGAGTTAAACAAAGATTGGGTTGGTTTTAAATAAGAACATAACAAAAACTAAAAAGAATAGAGGGAAGGAATAGGTAGACTAGGGTTGAGTATTTGAAAATAAGAGAGCAATACCCCAAGGTGATCCCTACAAGTTATAGTATGCTGAATTATTTCTAATGTCTACCAGATACATCCTAAGGTTCCAGTGTGTGCTTTAAAGCATGGTTGCATGTATGGTTCTCAAATAAACCTTGGTTTTCTAGGGTAATTATGCATTTCAAATACGTAGAGTTTTGCAATCACATTAAGCAATCAGAACTATGGTCATCCATACACCAAATTTTACTAAAACATTTGTTCAAATCAAACACTTCAAGCTATATAAGACAAGATTTAACACTAGGATCCAAAGAACTCTGTAGACATAAAAAACGTTAGTCAAAGCATATAAAACAATGTAATTTAACACCCTGGGGCATTGTGGACGATTAGTGCCTCATGGATGAGTACAACAAGGAAGAAACAATTGAAAATCTAAAAAAAGAAGACATGATTCTCCCCTTCCTAAGCAAAGTTATCTTCCTTGGTGCTAACCCCACTTCTCCTATGACTCCAACTCGCCTTTGATCTCCCTAGATGGCATGGTGAAGCCTGATCTTCGATCTCATCCTAGTCCTCGCGGTGGAGAAAAGAATCCCAGAACAAAAGATGGCGTGGTGAAGCATGGTAGTGCGATGACCTTGTCCTCGATGAGGATTCTGAGTGAAACAGGCATAGAATATTCAGGTGGGGGAGACATGATAGTGTCATGGCCGTGTTCTGCCTGTGCATGGTCATGCAAAGAGCTTCCAGATCTTGCTAGCCTTGTTTAGAAGAAACTATCTTGAGTTTGAGATTTTCAGAGAAAGCGCATGGTCATGCGGAGACCGATGTCAGCCTGAGGGCATGATCATACTTGAATACTTACTTGTTCATCTCCAGGCTGGGGGTATTAAGGGGACAACGCATGGTTGTGAGATACCACGTGTTAGTTATGAAACTTAGCGAAACTTGATTCTTACGCTTTCGATTACTCCCTGAATTCACTCCAATTCACTTTGAACCCCTGGTTTATGCACATGAAACAAATAAATGAATGGAAAGAGGGTCAGTGAATATGATATGAAATGCACTCATAAACGATTGTTGCTTGTTTCAATTACTGGACCTTTACCTTTATTTTTTGTCTTGTAATCTTTTAGTCTAACCATTGTAGCACTATTGCAAAAAAACATTAATTGTTAAGACCAATTAAAATTGAAAATCTTTAGCTACATATTAATACAAAAATTAAACAATATTCATATTGATGATACATTAGTGTCTACCATAATAACCAAAACATACACACAAAAACTAAACAATATTCATGAACAACAAAAATGCATACATTAGTGATTATCATAATAACCAAAACATACACACCAAAATTAAACAATATTCGTGAACAACAAAAATACATACATTTAGCCTATAAGCTAGTGACTACGTTATACAAATTGCAAACATATATTGAGTGAGTACATTAGTGAAAAACTTAAAATGAACTAAAAAAAAAACATTTCATAGGCATGATAAATTTTGTTCATCAAATAAATGGAGAGATTAACAATTTTTCATGAAAAATAAGTAAATTATATAAATGACCATAGATGAGTCCAGATAGAAAAATATATGTCCTTGACAAGTACTATATTAAAAGCTCTTAATTATCATCGGAGTAATGAAAATTATTTTTCTTCGTCATCTTCATATTCATCTCCATCATCTCCATCGTCTACATTGTTTTTATCGTCCCTATCTTCATCACCATTTTCGTCTTCATCTTCATCATCATCTTCATTAACTTCATCTTCAACTTATTGTTGTTCTTCAACAAATGAATTTATCTCCTCAAATATACCATTAGCAAAGACAATTGGGTTTTCAAGCTCCTCTAAAGGAGTAACTTATGTAGAAATGCATAGTTCATATTCTTGATAAATGTCATCAACTAAATCAGCTGTACTTTCTTCATGAGTCTTTCTTGTAGAAACATGAAATGTACTCCTTGCCTTTGTTTTGAAAATGACCCACCAATCACGGCGATCTCTCTTACTAGAGGGATAGGGAATATAACAAACTTGGTGATCTTGATCGGCTAAAACAAACGATTCATTGCTAAGAATTGTTTATTTGTGTTTACTTTCAACATGACCATGACGAGGATCAACCTTAACCCATTTATTATATCAAACCAATGACATTTAAAAGTATAATTTTGTTTACAACACCAAAATAATCTAATTGTATAATATCTTCCAAGACACCATAAAAATCTCTCTCATGATCATTGTAAGAACTTCCTTTCATGCAAACTCCACTATTTTTTATATTGTGGTTATTCCCATAGTCTTGGGTGTGGAACTTGAAACCATTTATAAAACAACCTTTGTAACATTGAGCAATTCATCCAGGACCATACGACATTTCGACAACACGAGGATCAATTTCATCTTTATGTTTAGCCACCCAAAAGTGTAAGACATAGATCAATAATTTGTCACAAATATACTCATTCACTAGTGATACAACCATATTTTTTAACAAAACTTACAAATTGTCTAAACCATTTTGGAAATCTTGTATCTTGTAATTTCTCGAGTTTCTTGTGCGATATATTCACACATTCCTTTTTGTCATTTCATCGAACATCCTATATGTAAGAAAATAAAGTTAGTGATATTGATTAAGTTTAAATTTGTATTTTGCTCCATAAATAGTAGTTACAAAACAATACTTACTCCACATATGGATATATCTCCTTACAATTCATAAGTACATATAGCTATGCAACATAATGTTCTTTGTCGTCTAGAAATATAGCCTTATTCATTGGCTTCAAAGGTTGACTAGTATGAGAGAAAATTGAAAGTCGTCCTACACATTCTGCATCTCCACCATCGTCATGGCGAGGTGCATTATTTAATCTTGTTTCCACAGTAGATTCAGAATACATCAAACAAAATGATGAAATTTCTAGTATGATATATGCCTCGCATATAGATCTTTCCACACATGCTTGATTTTTCACATTTTTCTTTAAATGAGGCAAAAACTTAAACATCATAAAATTAAGGAACTATAAAGTTTAGGTTAAAATGTAAATTATTAGAATAGAAAATGCAACAGAATACTAACTTTCAAATGGTTAAATCCAACGATATTGCACCGGTCCTAAATGTGACAATTCAGTGATTGCATCATATACAAAGTTGGTCACCATATCACGTATGACAATTGGCAGTAAACATTGCATTAAGACATGACAGTCATGACTTTTCAACCCATAAAACATGTATTCATCTTCATTAACACACTGAGATATATTTGATACAAAACCATCAGGAAGTTTTAACTGTTTCACCCATGTGCAAACACATTTCCTATCTTCTTTGCTCCAAAGTGAACGAGGCTTGTGGGATGTAAATACGACCATTAGTTTCTACCAATTTTAATTCTTTGCTAGTGCAATACACTGGCAAGTCCTTATGAGCTTTTATGTTGTCTTTTGTTTTGCCCTTTATATCCATTATCATATTAAACACATTCTCAAAGACATTTCTTTCAATATGTATCACATCTAAATTATGGTGTATAAGATTTGTGTGCTAGAAAGGTAACTCGCAAAATATACTTTTCCTCACCCAATTATAACTTTCTCTAAACCCCATAAGCTTATCTTCATTTCATTTAATACCCCATGTAATATCCAGAAAATAATTCGAATGTGTCAATATTTCTTCACCTAATAATCGAGGAATTGGATAGTCATGCTCAACTCTTTTAGAAAAGTTATATTTTTGCCTCCTAAAAGGATGATCTTTTCGTAAAAATTGGCAATGCCAAGAAAAAAAACATGGCTTCCTCCCATGAAACAATTTGAAGACTTAATATGGCCCATTCAAAAGGGGCATGATAAATTTCTGTGAGTACTCCAACCAGACAACATGCCATAATCCGGGAAATCATTAATTGTCCATTACAATGATGCTCTCATTGTGAAATTTTGTTTCTTAAAAGCATCATATGTTAGGATACCATTATTCCATAATTATTTCAATTCATCTATCAAAGTCCATAAGAACACATCAATGTTTTTGTCCTCGGACTTATTTTTTTCCCTGGAATAACCATATTAAGAAATATATATGATTGAATCATGCACATCCAAGGTGGCAAATTGTAAAACAATAAGCATTACTGGGCCAAATAGAATATGGTTTTCTGTTGTAGGGTCCAAAAGGACTAAAAACCATCGCACATAACTCAAGTCTCACATTGTGGGATTCTTGTGCAAAAGATATGTACATTTGATTAAAAGTGCTACCATGCCTCCCCATCAACTGGATACCTAAGAACTCCATCAATGCTTTTATTAGTCATATGCCATATCATGTTTTTCAGCTGTCTTCTGGGACATGTAGAGCCTCTGAAGTCTTGGTATAAGTGGCAAATAGCGTAAAATCTTGCAAGGAATTTGCTTTTTCCCCCCTTTTTTGATTTCCCCAATTGTCTAATCTTATACGGTGGATGCCCACACATAGCTTAATGGTCAAGTTTAGCGACCTCTTTGTAAAACAACATGCAATTGTTTTTGACAAACATCTATCTTCTCATAGCCCATACCTAGACTTTTTTTATCTTCTTCTTTGTTCAATAGAAGTTATTAGGCAAGCATTCATCTTGTGGTTGCATATTCTTAATCATCACCATAAGACTATCAAAACATGCTTCACTCGTGTTAAAAAAATCAGATTTTTAAATTTAGTAGTTGTGATAAAAGCTGATAACTTTGAGTACTTGGCATAAACTTCATATAAGGGTTTGTCTACATCATTCAATAAAAGAGCGAGAATGTGCACGCCTTGTGGTTTTGGTTTTTCTTCCATGAAACTTGAGCCCGTATCTTGATAAGGAGGAACATCCAAGATCGATCCCGTTCATGTTTCAATTCTAACAAAGCTACCAAGTAAACAATCTGTTCTCACATATAGAAATAAATTTTGCAAGCACAATAAAGAGTATAACATTCAAGATTATATGTGAAGGTGGACAACTAAAACAATACTCCCCTGAACTCCTAATAGTACATTTGATGGACCTATATTCCTTGAGAGCTGAGTTCCAATGGGTTGTGGAGCACACACGGCCATGTGAAAGTCACATTGACCCGTGTCTATGGCTAGTCCTCAAATTCCATACTCACAAGACCATCTACATGTATACACAAGGGGGATTCGATGAAAAGCTCAACAAAAAAACAGAATCGAACAAGAGTATATAAAGATAAAGCAATGAAATGCAACTCGAGATAATGAAAAGAAAAGATAAACTCAGAATGAAGATCATTTCTGAGTAGTACAAGTCCAAAATACAATACGGAAAAATGAAATACAAAAAAATAAGAACAAAAGAAAAAGTTAAAGACGCATCAAGCATCGGTGTCGTGTTCGAGCTCCCCTACAGCTGCTAGTGAAGTAGTAAGTGCTGGTGGATCAACTGGTGTTGGGGATGCCTGAGGAGTCCTCGGTCGCATAACAAATGGGGATGTCGCGTCTCCCTCAAGAATCTATTGTAAAATGTTGAGACGCGTCATGACCTCCTTGTGGTTCGTGGCCTGTGTAGCGCGAACCTCAGCAATCTAAGTCCGAAGCACCCCTATAATACTCTCGAGCCTCTCATAATGATCATTGGCTTGAGACATATAAAACAGGCACACTAGAGGTGTCTCCCTATGCGTGAGGGGCTTCTCGGTCTCTATTTGCTCAGTTGGGGCTCCTGCACGGTGGGAACCCTCTGCAACATCACCTCCTCCCTCGGCTATCTCTTGGGGCAAGTGTAATCGAGTACATACACTCCCGAGTCGATACCCACGTAACGTACCCATCTATCTCGAGTGTCTCTATACCTAGGAGGTAGGTACGATCATCTTCTCGGCCCTCTAATAGCGTCCCGCAGACCCATCCCCATGATGAGTCTAGTAATATAGGAACCAGAGAAAAGCACTCTGATCCTGGCATATTGACCCTGATGCCTCAGGAATTCTGCTAGTATGTGGCCAAGATGAATCGGATGGCTCTATACCATGGAATACAAGTAGAGAAGCTCATATCGACTCTGAACACCTGAACTATCGCCATGGCCATTCACTGATCTGCTTCGGATGGCTTGAATGTATCTCTAGCTCAGCCAAGATAGACAAGTAGCCTTTGACACCCCTGGCTCATACTGACTATGGCTGCATAATACTCGATACAAGCACTGAGGAGTCAAGCTACCTAGGTAATCTGTAGGAAGCAGGTCGCACTCCTCTATGGTAGTAAAGTCCTCGTCGTATAACCGCAACCGAATCAAGAACTGTGTGACGCTCATACTATAGTGATATCCAAATGCTTTAAACTATATCATGTCAATGCTATCGAAACTACTATAAGACCGGTCAAACTCGAATGACGATAATACCTCCAGCGTCAACATATGGATAGCTGGCGGGCGAATAGACAGTAATCTCCTCCAGCTACCCACTGACAACAGCTTGTCAACCTCATCGGCCATATCATCTGTGACCTAAACCTCTCTAAGTGCACTCAAGTCTGGGAATCGAGTTTGTCCAAACTTGAGTTTCAATAGTCACTCAAACTTAGCCTGGTGCTCGAGTATCGTAAACTCCATCTGTTCCAGATCAGGTGAGGGCTCGCGTGGATGTTTGCTGGCCATTTTCTTTGTTTTGCGGCTATATCTGCAAGAATTGGAAAGAAATCAATCAAATTCATTCAAAATAACAATTCTGTAGAAATCCACAAGGTCTTGTGGAAATTCCACACGCCCGTGTGGTTCCACGGGGCGTGAAACCCGCATGGCCACTATGTAATACGCTACAAAATACATCATAAATTCATTCTAAAATGCTTCTAAAACATACATTCATCATTTAAACATCAAAACAAAGCACATTCAACAGTTTTAATTGAATAAAATCAAGTATGATGAATAAAAGAGAGAATAAGTGTTTACTAACAAGATGAAGATAAAAACCATGAAATCGGCCGGAAAACTCGAGTCAAATCTCTCTAAAACGACGGTGAAAGGCTAGGAGAGTGCAAGGATGTGTTCTCAAAGTGTTTGGGAGTGTGAAAATGAAAAGACGAACAAGATTTATAAAGAGAAATTACGTCCTTTTGAATTGTGCACATCCACACGGGCGTGTGGAAATTATCCATGCCTCTGTGACTCCACAGGGGAGCTTCACAGGGGTAGACACACACCCTTGGGTGCTCTCGGGATAGTACTCTTTGACTCTGAACGCATCCACACACGGTTTGGAAATTACCCACGCCCGTATACCCGACCCACAGGGGCACCCACACGCCCCTGTGGTTCCTTTGTCCACATGAGAATATCTCTAAGTGTTTCACACGCTTGTGTGAAAATTCCACATGGTCGTGGACCTTCACAAGGCCCTTCATAGGGGCATTCGCACATCCCTGTATCTTCTCACGATGGAGGGGATTTTCTCTACAGAGTTTCATACGAGCGTGTGGAGATTCCCCATGCCCGTGTGCAGTTTACAGGGTCAGACACAAGGGTAGACACACGCCCCTGTGTCTTCTCAGGATAAAGCTCTAAACTTCTATAAAGAAACACACGTGCCCATGTCAGGAAATTTCCACGTGACTGCCAGTGTGTCTTCTCTAGTAGACTTAGAAAAAATGACAGACCATATAAAAAAGTTTTGCACACTTATACAGATACAGAGACTGCCTATATTATGGGAAAGTAACCAGAGAATCATGAAAAAGTGCTCGAACGACCAAGAAAAATTCGCCACACACAATTAAGAACATGATAACACCAATAATCCACAAGAAAATTGCATCAATAGGATGTAAAAGATCAAGACACCAACACTCAAGCTCTTATTTATGCAAACACTATCTAATACCTGGAAAAACAGTGAAGACTTGGGTTATCTCCCAAGAAGCACTTGTTCAACGTCACTTAGCTTGACGTACCTGACCTTAGCTCATGGGGGCTCATAGATAAAGGTTTCCCTCTTACCCATGAATTGTAATCATGATGAACATAGTCTTTTGAACGTAGAAGGGGAGTTATCAAGTTTGTTACCGCACAAGGGTTTGTCACCCTTACTCCATTCTTGCTCATCCTCATTAGCCTTAGGGCATTTCTTGTGGTGTCTCCTTGCACGCTTCATCTTCTGGAGCATCTTCTTCATGATCCCCGGGATAGGTTGCACCTTATCCTCTAGACCAAGCATCATGACTTCTTCATTCTCCACTTCTTGGTCTAGCACCCTTTCATATGGGTCTGGATGCATCATTTCCTGCATATATTCATCTATTAGTTAATCAGTAGTGTCCAGAAAGTAAAGAGTATCATCAAAGTCTAGAATGACTCATGGCTTCTGCGAGGCAATCTGTAAGCTTGTCATCCCCAACTCGTCAAGTTAACTCCCCGCCGTCCATGTCAATGAGAGCCTTAGAAGTGTGCAAGAATGGCCTCCCAAGTATCAGCGGGACATCAATATCCTCATCAACATCCAACACTACAAAGTCCATAGGAAATATGTACTTGTTAACCTTCACAAGTACATCTTCGATGATGCCCCTCGGATGTCTAACTGTTTGGTCTGCCAATTGTAATGTCATCCGAGTGGGCCTAGGCTCTCCCAATCCTAACTTTTGGAAGAATGTATAAGGAATGACGTTTGCACGAATGTGAAGCTTCGATGGTACTTCTTCTAGTTCGGCAAATTTCTTTTTGTAACACCGCCCGAACATGAAGCATCTAGGATCACAGATGCAGTCTCCTCCAACTTCCTCTTGTTGGTTAAGAGGTCTTTGAGAAACTTTGCATAGCGAAGCATTTGAGACAATGCCTCCACAAATGGGATATTGATGTGCAACTGCTTGAATAGACCCAAGAACTTCTTATATTGTTCATCATTTTGGTCATTCTTCAATCTTGAAGGACAAGCAATTCTTGGCTTGTAAGGTGGGGATACCACCTTCTTCTCTTAGTTGGCTCTCTCCTCAACCTCCACAATCTCGGATGCTTCAGCATTGGTCTTCTCGCTTAGAAGCCTACCCTCAACCTCATGACCACTTCTCAAAGTGATCGCATTCACATGTTCTCTCCGATTAGTTTCGGTGTTACTGGGCAAGCTTCCTTGAGGTCTCTCCGATAATGATTTTGCAATTTTCCCCACTTGACTCTCCAAATTGTGCAATGACGCGGTGTCGTTGCGAAGTGTGGCTTCAACCGATTGAAATCTTATATCCGATAAATGAATGAACTTGGTTAAAGCTTCTCTAGATCGTTCATCCGGTTTTACAACCTTGAAACTCGGTTCTCCATATTCGGGGCTTGTTATTGTTATTGGAAACCATGGTGGTGCCATTATCTTCTGTTACTCTTGATTACTCCATGAAAGATTTGGGTGGCTTCTCCAACCTGAATTGTAGGTATTGCTATATAGATTGCCTTGGTTTCTCATTGCATTACCCATAAAGTCCACTTGTTCTACTGAGGATGTACCACCAATAGAAATAGGGCAATCCGATGGAGCATGTCCTTCCGCACAACCTATGCAACTAGTCACGCCTACCACTCTAATAGAAGTTAGAGTGTCTAACTTCTTGCTCAAAGACTCCACTTGGGCCGCCGATGAAGTAACTGCGTCAATCTCATGAAGTAAAGCTACCTTCTTTCTGTCTTTTGTGTTCTATTAATAACTTTTCATAGCCATTGCTTCAATGAGAAGCTGGGCTTCTTCCGTTGTCTTGCTCCCTAAGGTGCCTCTTACAATAGCATCAAGTAACTATCTTGTGCTCAGATTCAACCAATTATAGAAAGTCTGAATGATCATCTACTCGGGGAACCCATGTTGAGGACATTTCCGTAGGAGATCCTTGAACCTATCCCATGTCTCAAATAGAGACTCCAATTCTGTTTCCACAAAAGAGGATATTTTCATTCCTAAGCTTTGTAAATTTTTGAGAGGAAATATCGGGCAAGAAAAAGCTTCTACCATCTCCTCCCATGTAGTGATAGATGCTTTAGGTAATGAATGTAGCCATTGCTTCTCTCTCTCTTTCAAGGAAAACGGGATGACCCTCAACTTGTTAGCATCATCCGTAACACCATTGATCTTGAGCATGTCGCACACTTCCAAGAAGTTTTCTATGTGATTGATTGATCCTCATCGGCCAAACCATTAAATTGTGCCTACTGCTGTAACATTTGGATGAATGCTGGCTTAAGCTCAAAATTCTAATCTGTGATCGGTGGCCGCATAATGCTAGATTGTGTGCCAAGAAGCTGATGGTGCGGGATAATTAGATAGTGTCCTCTGCGGCCATTACATTACGCTATATCTCGACCGCACCTTCTACCTCGACTTAATTTATGCTGTTCTTGCATAAATTCTTTACCCCTTGTATGAAATGTTTGGTTCAAGTTCAGGATCACCTTCAACCAATATCGAAGAGTTCCCTCGGGTCATAACTTGGAGTTACAACCAAAGAAAGAAAAACAAATCGAGAATGTTGGAAGAATAAGAAAGTGTAAAATAGAATAAATATTGAATAGCTAAAATAGCCAAAGCTCAGCCAAAAGCCTCTCAAAAACCCTAGCACATGAGCGGCTCCAATAGTAGAGAAATGATAGCCAAAAGATGGAAAGAAGGACCCTTAAATCGGGCTGAAATTGTGATTTAAATAGGGCTGAAATCGGGCATCCACACGGGCGTGTGGAATTTTCACATGCCCTTGTGAATCTCCAGGAAATCGATTTTCTGCGGCCTGTAAATAGTAACAGCCATAGTAAATTGGTACAGTGATTTGCACCGATTACCATTCACGGTGTCTCTCGCAGATACTCCGCCCAAAATACTCCACGAATCCACACTCTTCATCGAGACAACATAAACAGATACACGTCTACACTATAGATTGCGTTGCATCTTCAAAACAAAAGCACATTTAACAACAATCTTGCTAGCTTTGCACAAGTCGAGACACGACGAGTGTGATGGCCTTTGTGCCCCTCAATTTGCATATTTCCTTGAACACCACGGAGGTTGCCACTGACACTCGCATGTCTTTGAGCACAACTTGTGTCTTCATGTTTGTTCACTCAAGATTTCATCAACTAAAGTGCACTTACAATCTACTTTGGCTTCTTTCTTCTATATTTGTCTACACAACCTTACGTGCACAAAAGAACACAAATACACATGTATTAGGGATAAAATCTGAGAAACATAATGCTCATCGTAAGAAAAGAATACTTCATAATACTAATACACAAGCACTTATCAAACATGATACCAGGGTTATGATTAAAAACTGAAAACGGGACATTTCGAGAAGAAAACATGGGATTAGGATTTTGGCTTAGAAATAGTGGACATTCCGAAAAGAAAACATATGATTAGGGTTTTGCTTGAAAAATAGGAGAAATTCCCAAAAAACATACGATTAGGGTTTTGATTAAAAAATTTGATACATTACCAAAAGAAAACATATGATTATTGTTTTGATAAAAAAAATAGGAGGTATTCCGTAAAAAAACATATGGTTTTGATTCAAAAATAGGATGCATTCCCAAAAGAAAACATTGAATTAGGATTGTGAGAAAAGAAAATAGTAAACATTCCTAGAACAACACATTGGATTAGAGTTTTTATTGAAAAACAGTAGACATTCCAAAAGAAAATATAGGATTAGTGTTTTGATTGAAAAATAGGATACATTACTATAAGAAAACACAAGATTATGGGTTTAATTTAAAAATAGTAGATACTAAAAATTGAAAAACATAGGATTCTATTTTTGACTGAAAGATAGGAGACATACCAAAGAGAAAACATTGGATTGTGATTTTTATTCAAAAATATGACACATTACGACATAAGACATTGGGTTTTGATTAAAAAAATATGTTACATTCAATCAAAAAGCCATAATCTTAGATTTTCAATCAAAAACATTACTATAAAGAAAACATAGTGTTTTTGTTTTGATTAAAAATAGAAAAAGTAGGGGACATTTCCGAAAGAAAACATAGGATTAGGGTTTTTGGATTTAAAAGATATGAGACATTATGAAAACAAAAAATATGATTATTGTTTTGATTTAAAAATAGGAGCCATTGCGAAAAGAAAACATATGATTTGGGTTTTGATTAAAAAAAAACAAACATTCAAAAAAGAAAAACATTGTATTAGGGTTTTGGTTAAAAATAGTAGACATTCCAAAAAAACAAAATAAGATTAGTGTTTTCATTGAAAAATAAGAGACATTACTATAAAAAAATCATAGGATTATGATTTTAATTCAAAAATAGTAGACAAGAAAAATAGAAAACATAGGATTTGGGTTTAAACTGAAACATAAGAGATTTTCTGAAAAGAAAACATACAATTATTATTTTTATTCAAAAATAGGAGGCATTACAAAAAGAAAACATAAGTCTAGGGTTTTGATTAAAAATATGATACATTTCAATCAAAAACCCTAATCCTGTCTTCAATCAAAACATTACTATTAGAAAACATAGGATTAGGGTTTTGATTAAAAATTGAAAAATAGGGGACATCCAAAAGAAAACAAAGGATTAGGGGTTTGATTAAAAAATAGTAGACATTCCCAAAAGAAAACATAGGATCAGGGTTATGATTGAAAAATATGATGCATTCTGAAAAGAAAACATGAGATTAGGATTTTGAATCAAGACCCTAATAATACATTTTCTTTTGGAAATGCCCCTATTTTTCGGTTTTTAATCAAAACCCTAATGTTATGTTTTATTTTTCATCAAAATAATAGCTTTATGTTTTCTTTTCATAATGCCTCCTATTTTTGAATAAAAATCATAATTATATGCTTTCTTTTCGATATGTCTCCTATCTTTCAATCAAAACCCGAATCTTATGTTTTCTTTTTCTAATGTCTACTATAAAAACCTAATCCTATATTTAGTTATAGTTATCTCTCCCAATTTCTCATTCCAAACCGTAATCCTATATTTTCTTATAGTAATGACCACTAATTTTCAATCAAAACCTTACTCCTATGTTTTTCTTTTTCAATTGCCTACTATCTTTCAATCAACACCGTAATCCCGATGGTTTCTTTTTGGAATATGTCCCTATCTTCCAATCGAAACTTCGAATACTATGTTTTTCTTTTTCTTAATATCTCTATTTCTCAATTTTTATATCAAAACCCTAACCTATGTTTAATTTTTCGGAATGTCTACTATTTTTAAATAAAAATCTAATCCTTTCTGCTTTTTCTGAATATGCATTATTTTAATCGAAACACTAATCCTATGTTTTCTTCCTGAAATGTGTCCTATTTTCCAGTTTCGAATCAAAACCATAATCCTTTATTTTCTTTTCCGAATATCTCATTTTCTTGATTGAAAACTCAAATCCTACTTTTTTGTTTTGTGAATGTCTTCTAATTTGTAATGAAAACTCTAGTCCTATTTTTCTTTTCGCAGTGTCTCATATTTTTCAATGAAAATCCGAATCCTATGTTTTCATTTCAAAATGCCTCTTATTTTTCAATCAAAACCCTAATCCTATATTATCATTTTGCAATGTCTACTCTATTTTCAATGAAAATACAAATCCTATGTTTTCCTAGAATAATGTCTTCTTTTTTCAATCAAAACCTTGATCCTATATATAGGAATGTCTACTATATTTTGAATCAAAAACCCTAATCCTATGTTATCTTTTCGAATGTCCACTATCTTAGAATCAAAAAACCCTAATCGTATGGTTTCTTATTGTAATGTTTCCTATTTTTCAATCAAAATCCCAATCCTTTGTTTTCTTTTAGGGATGTCTCCTATTTTGCAATAAAAAAACCCTAATCCTTTATTTTTCTTTTTCGGAATGTATGATATTTTTGAATCAAAAACACTAATCATATATTTTCTTTATGGAATGTATCCTATTTTTCAATTTTTAATCAAAACCCTAATCCTTTGCTTTCTTTTCAGAATGTCTCATTTTCTTGAATCAAAACACAAATCCTATCTTTTGTTTTGGGAATGTCTTCTAATTTTTAATGAAAACCCTAAAAATATGTGTTGTTTTCGGAATGTCTCATATTTTTCAGTCAAAACCACAATCCTATATTTTCTTTCAGAATGCCTCTTATTTTTCAATCAAGACCCTAATCCAATATTTTTTTTTTGTAATATCTACTTTGTTTTGAATGAAAATCCGAACACTATGTTTTCTTATAATAATCTGTCCTATTTTTCAATCAAAACCCTAATCCTATGTTTTATTTTCGGAATGCTTACATTATTTGAATCAAAACCCTAATCATATGTTATCTTTTTGGAATGTCTAAAATCTTAGAATCAAAACACTAATCCTATGTTTTCTTATAGAAATATCTCCTATTTTTCAATCGAAACAATAAAACTATGTTTCCTTTCCTGAATGCCTACTATATTTGAATTAAAACTCTAATCCTATGTTTTCTTTTCAGAATGTTGTCTATTTTTCAATCAAAAGCTGAATCGTATGTTTTCTTTTCTTAATTTCTCCTATTTATCAGTTTTGATTCAAAACCCTAACCTATATATTTTTTGTACAATGTCTCATATTTTTCAATCTTTAACTTAATCCTTTCTTTTCTTTTCGGAATGTAATATATTTTTAATCAAAACATTAACCCCGTGTTTTCTTATAGTAATGTCTCCTAAAACAATAACCCTGTGTTTTCATTCAAAACCTTTTCCTACCTTTTGTTATAGTAATGACTCCTATTTTTCAATCACAACTAGAATCCTATAGTTTCTTTTCAGAATTTGTTTTATCTTTCAATCAAACCGCAATCCTTTGTTTTCTTTTCAGAATGTCTACTACATTGAATTAAAACATTAATCCTATGTTAATTTATACTTATGTCCCTTATTTTCAATCAAAACCATAATCCTATGTTTTTGTTTTGAAATGTCTTATATTTTTCAATCAAAACCCAAGTCCTATATTTTCTTTTAGAAATGTCTACTATTTTGAATCGAAACCCTTATCCTAAGTCGCAATGTCTACTATTTTTAATCAAAACCAAAGCGGTATGTTTTTCTTTCGAGTCGTCTCCTATTTTTAGATTAAACAAGAATAATATGTTTTTCTTTTTGGAAATGTCTCATATTTTTCAATCAAAATCCTATTAATATCTCTTCTTTTCGGAATAGCTCCTATTTTTGAATCAAAACCCTAATTTATGTTTACTTTCGAGAATGTCCGCTATTTTTAATCAAAAATTTAATCCTATGTTTTTAAATGTCTCCTATTTTGGTTTATCATCAAAAATCATAATCCTATGTTTTTCTTAAAGTAATGTCTCTATTTTTCAATCAAAAATCATAATCATATGTTTTTCTTTTTCAAATTGTCTTATATTTTTCAAGAAAAACCTCTATTATATTTTATTTTTAGAATGTCTACTATTTCTTAATCAAAACCATAATTCTATGTTTTCTTATAATAACGTTTCTTATTTTTCAATTAAAACCCTAATCCTATTTTTCCTTTTCAAAATGTCTGTTATTTTTTCAATCAAAACGTTATCCTATGTTTTCTTTTTAGAATTGTATATTATTTTTGAATCAAAACCCTAATCCTATGTACTAATGTGTCCTATTTTTCATTCGAAACACTAATCCTATGTGTTCTTTACAGTAATGTCTCCTATTTTTCAATCAAAAACTCTAATCCTATATTTTATAAATGGTCTCACTATACTTGAATCAAAACCCTAATACTCTGTGTTTTCATTTTCAAAAATATTTCCCGCTTTTTCATTCAAAACCCTAATCCTATATTGTGGAATGTCTCATTTGTTTTATTTTTGGAATGGCTATTATATTTCAATCAAAACACTCATCTTATGTATTCTTCTCGGAATCGTCTCTACTTTTTTATCAATCCAAACCCCTAATCCTATGTTTTCTTTCCTCGAAATGTCTCCTATTTTGCAAACAAAAACCGAATTCCTCATTTCGTCTTTAGATGTCACTATTTATTAATTATGTCGACTCATTCTTCAATCAAAACACAATTCTCTGTTTTCTTCAGAAGTCTCTTATCTATTTTAATGAAAAATCAGAATCAGATGTTTTCTCTTAATTCTCCCATTTATCGAGTTTTGAATCAAAAACTCTAATCCAATATTTTTCTTTTAGAAATGTCCCCCTTATTTTATGTTTTTAATCAAAAACCATAATCCTATGTTTTCTTATAGTAATATGTCTCAATTTCATCAAAACCATAGTCTTATGTGATGTCCCAAGATTCTTAAATCAAAAATCTAATAGCATGTTTTCTGGAATGTCTACTATTTTTCACTTTCCAATAAAAACCTAATTCTTCTTCTATTTTGGAATGTCTATGTTTTAATCAAAAACCCTAATCCTTTGTAATATAACCTATTTTTCAATCAAAACCCTAATCGTGTGTTTTATTTTAGAATGTCTACTGAATGAAAACCCTAATAATATGCTGAATATACGCTTATATCAATAAAAACATAATCGTGTATTATATTTCGCATATCTACTATAATCAAAACTCTAATCCATGTTTTTCGATAGTAATGTCTCCTATTTTTCCATTCATGAAAACCCCTAATTCCTATGTTTTCTTTTTATGTATGCCTCCTATTCTTGAATCAAAACCCTAATGCGAAGTTTTCTTATATTATGTCTTCTATTTTTATAATCAAAAACCCAAATCCTATGTGGAATGTAGGTCTATCTTTCAATCAAAATACTATTCAGGTTTTCTATTCTAAAAATAAAACTTAGGATTATAGTTTTGTGATTAAAATATGAGGAGACATTTTCAAAAAGAAAAAACATGGATTAGAGTTGTTTTTGAAAAATAGCGATATATTCGAAAAGAAAACAAAAGGATCGAGGTTTTTGATTGAAGAATAGCGGACATTTCCAAAAGAAAACATAAGATTAGTGTTTTGATTAAAAAATATTTGACAGTTTGAAATGAAAATATAAGATTAGAGTTTTGATTGAAAAATAGCAGACATTAGTATAAGAAAACATAGGAATAGTGTTTTGATTAAAAAAATAGGGGACATTTCCAACAGAAAAAATAGAATTAGGGTTTTGATTCAAAAATAGTAGACATTTTGGAAAGAGAACATAGGATTAGGGTTTTGATTGACAAATAGGAGGCACTCTAATAAAAAACATAGGATTAGCGCTTTGATTGAAAAAATATGAGACATTCAGAAAAAAAAAACATTATATAAGGAAACATAGGATTATGGTTGTGACTAAAAAATATTAAACATTACTATAAGAAAACATAGAATTATAGTTTTGATTAACAAAAAAATAAGAGACATTGAAAAAAAAAACGATTAGGGTTTTGATTCAAAAATAACAGACATTCCTAAAAGTAAACATAAGATTAGGGTTTGATTGAAAAATAAGAGCCACTATTATTTTTTAATCAAAACACTAATCCTATGTTTTCTTTTGCGAATATCTGCTATTTTTTAATCAAAACCCTAATCCAATGTTCTCTATTGGAAATACCCCTATTTTTCTATTTTAAATGAAAACATTAATCCTATGTTTTCCACATAGTAATGTCTAATACCTTAAAATGAATCCATTAATCCAATATTTTTCTTTTCAAAATGTCCGCTATTTTTATATTTAAAACACCAATCTTATGTTTTCTTTTCAAAATGGCTACTATTTTGAATCAAAATGCTAATCCTATGTTTTCTTTTCGGAATGTCTCCTATTTTGCAAAGAAACCAGAATCGTATGTTTTTGTTTTTTAATGTCTCATATGTATCGATTTATCAAAACCCCTAATCCCTATGTCACGGGATGCATATTATATTTGAATAAAAATTCTAAATTTTAATAAAAATTATACAATTCTAATCCTATGTCCCTTATTTTTGTGTTTTGATTAAAATCCATAAAATATTGGACATTTCGAAAAGAAAAAAATAGGATTAGGGTGTTAATTCAAAAATAGTAATGGCCGATATTAAGATTAGGTTTTAATTGAAAAAGAGTAGACATTATGAAAAGAATACAAAACAGTACTGATAAATAGGAGACATTAGAAAAACATTAGGATTATTTCAAAATGAGAAATAAGACGCATTACTATAAGAAAACATAAGATTATGATTTTGATTAAAAATTAACATAGATCCACAAAATAATAGAAAAACATATTATTAGGGTTTTCATTCAAAAATAGGAGTCATTGCCAAAAGCAAAGATAGGATTATGGTTTTGATTAAAAAATATGAGACATTATGAAAAGAAAATATAGAATTATTGTTCTGATTCAAGAATTGAAGACACTCCCAAAAGAAAACATAAGATTAGGGTTTTGATAAAAAATTAGTAGGTGTTCCAAAAAAGAACATAGGATTAGGGTTTTGATTAAAAAATATGATACCTTCAAAAAAGAAAATAAAATATTAGGGTTTTTATTCAAAATGGAAAAATATAGTAGGTTTAAGGTTTCGATTCAAATATAGTAGGCATTCCGAAAAAAAAACATAGGATTAGGGTTTTAATTGAAAACTGGAATCCTATGTTTTCTTTTCTTAATGTCTCTAATTTATTAGTAATGTTATGATAAATAGGAGACATTGCGAAAAGAAAAGAACGTATTAGGTATTTAAAACTGAAAAATATGACGCATTGCTAAAACAAAACATACGATTATTGTTTTGATTAAAGAAAAACAGACATTTCTGAATGAAAACATAGGTTTATGGTTTTGATTGAAAATCGATAAATAGTAGACATAGGATTTGGGTTTTGATTAAAAGATAGGTGACTTTCCAAAAAAAACATATAATTAGGGTTTTGATTGAAAAATATGAGACATTTCGAAAAAAAATATAGGATTAGGGTATTGATTGAATAATAGATGCCATTACTATAAGAAAATATAGGGTTTGGGTTTTGATTAAAACCCGAAAAATAGGGGGTATTTCCTATGAAAACCCTAATCATAATTAATAAGTGCTTGTATGACAAGAATACGAAGTGTTCTTTCCTTGTGTTGAGCATTACTTTTCTCTGGTTTTAACGCTAATATGTGTGTATTTATGTTACTTTCATGCAGGTAGGGTTGTGAGGCTGATTATGAGAGAAAGAAACCAATGTGGGTCATAATGCACTAATTTGTAGGAAATCTTGCTAAGGTTCAAAGACGAAGACATATGTCGGGTTCCAGATGAAGGAATATGTGTCAACCTCCTCGTACTCGAGTTAGCGCAACTATTTGGAGGGGCACAAGGGCAGTCACATTCAAGCATTTCGACTTGTGCATATAGAACAAGATCTCCACCAACATGTGCATTATTAAAGAGGCAAGGTGATCCATGTTGTAAATGTGTGCCCGTTTGTGTTACCTAGATGAAAGTATTGATTCGGGAGTATTTCAAACTGGTACTGTAGCAGGGTATTATAGAAAATACTATAGCAAAAATACCGTAGCATCACTATTTACAGCCAGCCGAGAAACCAGGAAAACAGAGAATCCACACAGGCGTGTGGAAATTCCACACCCCCGTGTAAAAAATCCACAGGGACGCCCAAATGGGCCTGTGGATTCCCGATTCCAGCCCTTTAATTACTGATTTCAGCATTCTTTTCTCCATCTTTTCCCCAACTTGGGAGATGGCGGCGGCTAGGGCTTTGAGAGCTATTGGCTAGGGCTTTGGAGAGGTTCTTTTGCTCTGACATCGCGTGCCATTTGGAAAAAGGTTAGTGGGAAAGCTTTTGTCGGCACCGATCCGGCAAGGTGTATCCTTGGCCTAACATAGGGATCCTTACGACGAGTAGAAGACTCTCCACAAGACAATTGCCACGACGAATGACGGGGTTTTCTATAGATGCTTTGTTTTTACATTTGATTTCATTGATTGTATCTAGCTCCATAGAGAGCTATACCCCTAGTGGGTACTTAGGTATTTGTGAACCATAGGATGTATTCGTTTCATTGAATCTCTTTATTATGTATTTAATTAATTGATGTTTTTTGTGAGTTCCAATCTTGGAGACTTGATTGTATGAATACTCCTCTAAAGTGACACTAGGGTTGAGAGTTCTTATTGGTAACTCTTGTAAGTGAGTGACACACCATGAGAGTTAGACAAAACTATATTGGAGAGGGTTAAGAGGGTGAGTGGAGCGGTAGCAGAGCGTCGCCTTTTCCCCTCCGGTGTGATGTATCCTACCTCCACATTCCAAGAGTTCTTTGTGGCCATAGTAGAGTGAATGGGCTAAGGGATGACCTTCCTGGGCTTAGTTGCGAGTGCAACAGAGTGAAGCGCTGAAGTGATTTTAGCACATAGGGCTTAATTGATGGCTAGGGATCTTCCACTTGGACCAAAGGGTTAGGTCTATATATAGGAATCCCTAGAGCTCATTGCAATTCTATGCGAGTGTGAGGTTGAGAGGTTATTCAATCTCTCCTCCGGGACATGTATAGAGTTAGGCATGGTTGACCTTAGATTTGGGATCATGTAATTAAGGATTTCCCCGACTCATTGTTGCATCAATTAGGAAGTATAATAGAGGGTTCTTGCACTAGAAACGATTGTCCTAGGCGGATCAATATCCGGGTACCCCATCTTTATCGATTGCCTTACCTTCTTCTTTACTTGTGATGTCTATCTTGTTGCTTTTATTTTCGTTATTTCATATTATGTCACACTTATCACTATTCATCTTTCACATTAGTTAAAAAAAAACTTAAGTGTCTATATTCCCTACTCTCTATGGATACGTTACCCACTCATCTGGGATTATTACATTAACACCCGTGTACTTGCGGTTTACACGCATATATGGACTTGTCAAGTTTTTGGCGTTGTTCCCCGTGAATAGGCGTTTAGAGATACTTTGTACTTTATTTTCTTAGCTATTTATTCATTCTATTTCATATCTTCTTTTCTAGCATCATTCTGATTTTGTTTTCTTTCTTTTGGTGCAGCTCCAGGTTATGACCCGAGGGAACCCTTCGATATTGATTGAAGGAGAACCCGAGCTCGAACGTACACTTAGAAGAAAAGGGAAAGAACATGTGCAAGAATAGTCTAATCTAGCTGAATTGGAAGTAGAAGAATCTGAAAACATGATAGAGCAGAGTGAGTAGCAGCGGACATTATCCGATTATGCTAGACCTTCAGTATTGGAGACACAATCGAGCATTGTGCATCCCTGGATTACAGCTCAAAACTTCGAGCTGAAGCCGGCATTCATCCACATGTTGCAACAATCCTCACAGTTTAATGGTTTGGCCTATGGCGATCCGAACAGTCATATAGAAAACTTTCTCGAGGTGTGCGACATGCTTAAGATAAACGAGGTAACGGATGATACCATCAAGTTGAGAGCCTTCCATTTTCCTTGAAAGGGAAAGCGAAGTAGTGGTTACACTCATTACCTAGAGCATCAATTACCAAATGGGAGGAGATGATAGAAGCTTTTCTTGCCCGTTATTTCGCTTCCAGAAAATCTGCAAAGCTAGGAATGAGATCTCATCGTTTGTACAATTGGAATTGGAGTATATATTCGAGACGTGGGAAATTTTCAAGGAGGTCCTGAGAAAGTGCCCGCAACATGGATTTCTGGAGTGGATGATCGTTCGGGACCTTTTTACAATGGTTTAAATCCGAGTACAAAGGCAACTCTTGGATCCGGGAGCAGAGGTACCTTATGTAGCAAGACACCAGTGAGGCCCGTCAACTAATTGAAGAAATGGGGTTAAACAGCTACCAATGGAATGTTAGGGAGAAGACAAAGGTGGCCGATCTCCATGAGATAGATTCAGTAACCTCATTGGCGGCTCAAGTGGAATCATTGAGTAAGAAGTTAGATTTCCTAACTTCGAATAGAGTGACTGTCGTGACTACTTGCACCGGGTGTGGTGGAGGACATGCTCCCTCCGATTGCCCGATTTCTATTGGTGATGCATCTTCGATTGAGAATGTCGATTTTGTAGCTAATGCTATGAAGAATCATGGAAACCCATACAACAACACCTTCAATCCGGGTTGGAAGAGTCATCCCAATTTCACGTGAAGCAACCAAGGTCCACAAAAAGCCATGGGGCCACCGGGTTTCTAACAACAACAGCAAGCCCCAAACATGGAAAATTGAGTTTAAGGTTTCGAGACCCGAATAAATGATTTGGAGAAGGCCTTAACTAGGTTTGTGTAATCATCTTATACAAGGTTCCAATCAGTTGAGGCTACACTTCGCAACCACGCCGCCTCTTCGCATAATCTTGAAAATCAAGTGGGGTAGATTGCGAAGTCCTTATCGGAAAGGCCACAAGGAAGCTTGCCGAGTAACACCGAGACCAACCCTAGAGAGCATGTGAAGGCGATCACTTCGAGAAGTGGTCGTGAGGTTGAGGGTAAGCTTCGGGTGAGAAGCCCAATGAACACGCACCCGAGGGTTACGAGAGGTTGAGAGGAGCAAGCAAAGAGAGAGGTGGCACCCCACCTTTCAACCCAAGAATACGTTATCCCTCTAGATTGAAGAATGACCAAGGGGATAAACAGTAAAAGAAGTTCCTGAGTTTGTTCAAACAACTGCAGATCAATATTCCTTTTGTTGAGGCATTGGCTCAAATGCCAAAGTATGCAAAATTCTTGAAATATTTGTTGACCAAGAAGAGGAAGTTGGAGGACAATGCTTTAGTGATCTTAGATGCTTCTTGCTTGGCGGTGTTGCAAAAGAATATGCCGAACAAAAAGAAAGACCCGGGAAACTTCATCATTCCGTGTAACATTGGCAATTTGGGTGAAGAAATGGCATTGGCGGACTCAATGGCCAGTATCAATGTCATGCCATACACTTTCTTTCAGAAGCTAGGCTTGGGAGAGTCTAGGCCCACTTGGATGACTTTGCAATTGGCGGATCAAACAGTGAGATAACCGAGGGTACATTGAAGACGTGCTTGTTAAGGTGGATAAGTACATATTTCCTGTAGATTTTGTGGTGCTAGATGTCGATGAGAATGCGGATGTACCCTTGATATTTGGGAGATCATTCTTATAGACTTCGAAAGCATCGATTGACTTGGACGGCGGAGAGTTAACATTGAGAGTTGGAGATGACAAGCTCATATACTGCCTTGTTGAAGCCATGCGGCATTTTCTTGATTTTGATGATACTTAGTATTATCTACACACTACTGATGAGATTGTTGATAAATATATGCAGGAATTTATCAATCCAGACCCGTACGAGGGTTTGTTTAACGAAGGGGTGGATAATAAAGGAATCATGATGCTTGATTCAACGTAAGAAGTACCATCTACCTTCGGGATCATGAAGAAGGTGCTCTAGAAAATGAAGAGGGCTAGGAGACGCACTGGAAATGCTCGAAGGCTATTGGAGACATGCACGAACCAAACAAATTGGATGAATTATTGCTAGGTGGTCCCAAGCATAATAATTCCCCTCTACCTTGAAGAGACTTTGCTCATCATGTTTCCAAGCTATGGGTAAGAGGGCAACCTTCATCTATGAGCCCCAGTGAGGTAAGACAAGGTATGTCAAGCTAAGTGATGTTAAACAAAAGCGCTTCTTGGGAGGCAAACCCAAGTGTTTCTCGTTTTCTTAATTTGGTAGTTTAGTGTTTGATTGAATAAATTGTTGAGTGTTGGTGTCTTGATTTGTAGATGTTTTTGCTATGATTTTCTTATGGACTTCTAATTTCACCGTGTGTTTTCATGTGAATTTGACGAAGTTTTGGTTATTTGAGCTATCTATCATGTTTCTCACTGGTATAGTAACATATTAGGGCGAGGGCTCTAAGTGTGTAAACATATTCAAAAATTTTCTCGCGAGAACTGCGGTGTTGTCCTAAGTCATCCGGAGAAAACACACGCGTGTGGAATTAACACTACGCCCAAGTGGTTTTCTATTGTGGAGCTCATCCGAGGAGGACACGGGCGGGACTCATCGCCCTGTGCGTGGAATTCTCACTGCGGGCGATCAGTGATTTCCTGCAGACTTGGCAACCTATCCGAGAGCACACAGGGCGTGGACTCAGCCTCGTGGGTGAACTTGAAATCGCACCGGCATGTGTAATTTCCACCACGACCGTTGCGGATCTCTGCGCAGACCAGTTCTCTCCATCCCGAAAAGACACAAGGGCGTCATGGCCGGCCCCTATAAGTTGGGCTTGTGAATCACCCACGCGCTGCGAGAAATTTCCACACGCGAGGCTGTGAAACACTTAGCAGTTCTTCTCGGAGTGGACGAGAGAAGCTCATAGGGGTACGCAGCCCCCATGGGTTGGGCGCGGCGTGGGTATTTTCCACAAGCCCGTGTATTTGTGCATTCGTGAGGCGAGAGTGTTTTCTACGAGGTGCAGTGTGCATGCACCTGCTAATGTCTTTCTTGTGGAGCGATGCAGGCGTGGGTAATTTCCACATGCCGGTGCGGTTGGACAGAACGCCAAGATTCGTGAGTCCTTATAAAGGATCATCATTTATTCTCATTCCCACACTCCCTCTTCGCCTGAGAGCACCCTCACACTTCTTCCCGACTTCGCTCTGCCATATTTGGAAGTATTTTTGCATGGTTTTCTGGCCACTTCAAGGTTTTCCACTTTAACTCGTCGGTAAGCCATGCCTTTTGTTCTCTTCATAAATTCTTGATTTTAATCGATGAAACTTGTGAATAACGCTTTGTTTCTATAATTAGAATGAGTATGCATGTTTAGAACAATGTTAAAAAGCCATTTAACGGTGATATTTTTGAGGCATGGCCGTGCCTTTTACACCCCATGGATCCACACGGGCATGCGAAATTCCACCACGACCGTGTGGATTTTCTGCAACATTAGCAATTGACTTGTTTGATCGGTTTTCTTTCAAATTTTTACAGATATGGCACCCAGGTCAAAGAAGCAAGCTGATAAGCGCCTGCGTGAGTCATCTCCTGAGTCCCGAGGTATGAGATTCACTATACCCGAGCATCAGGCCCATTTCGAGCATTTATCAAGACATTGGTTCGAACAGACTCAATTCTTAGACATGAGCATACTGAGAGATTTCATGAGGGAGACAAGTTCACCGATGAGGTCTGAGGGATCTCGATGATCAGGGTGGGTGGTTGGAGGCAGATTGTTGTCGATTAGAGAGCTAGCCATCCGTGAGCTTACACTCGGAGGTCTTGTCATCATTCGAGTTTGATAGGATCCCTATTCGAGACTCGCACGACTTCAGCGCCATTTAGTTCAGAGCACTTGGACATACGAGCATGAGTATCATCGATTTAATCTGGCTTGGCTTATACTGAGAGGCATTCATGAGATCTTGAGGAGTATTACTCGCCATTCGATCGGGATTATCCTAGAGCGTTGACCCCTCAGAGAGCTTACAGAGCAATGTGTGGTCAGGGCCACTATGAGCCGAGGTTGTCCAAGGCCTTGTGCCTTTACCGACCTGTGTACAGATATTTACATGCCATCATGAGTAGGTCGGTGAATGGCCGTGGTGATAGTGATCGGCGTTCGAGCTAGTAGGAGCTTATATAATTGTATTTGATGATACAGCGCATACTGATCCATCTAGGGCACATCGTCACTGAGTACATTCGACATCGAGGGCCGAGTATGCGGATTGGGAGCAATCTTCTCGGGTCCATACATTACGAGATTAGCTATGGGTATGGTTCTCTTGGGTACGATTTGCGGGGCTGAGAAGACGAGTATACCTGTACCCCTGAGCCTGGAGATGATGAGATTGATGGACATGGTTCCTGGTGGTCGACGGGGTTCATGGTCCGGTGCTACCAGTTCGGAGATAGCCGAGGAGGAGGGTGATGATCGCCGAGGCTTCCGAGCCTACCCCCGAACCTTAGCCAGCACCGATGGAGTCCGAGGCACCTCATATGGCAGAGGATCCACCCAGTACATATGTTCTCACCATATCGAGCCCATGATCGCTTTTGTGAGGCTCAAGAGCTGTTGTGGGGGTGATCATCTGACAGAGTCGCTGAGGCTCGCATGAGATTGCTGAGATTCGCTCACGAGCCACACACATACATGTAGTTCATGGCACGCTTTCGACATGTTGTGGCTGGATTTTTAGAGCGGGACGTCGCCTCATCATTTGTCTTGTGGCCGAGAACTCCGCCAGCATTTCCAATACCTCAATTCCTTATTCCAGCATCGGTTGACTCACCATGTACTTCATCACCCAGGACTAAAGACAGTAGAAGGAGCCAGAGCACCCGACACCGACACTCGATTTGTGTTTTTCTTTTTCTGTTAATTTTGCACTTTATATTTTTGGACTTGTATTCTCGGGAAAGGACTCCTTACGAGGTTTATCTTTTATTTTTGCTATCTCGAGTTGTATTCATTGCTTCATCTTTTCTATACTGGGAGTTGTTTTATTTTTATTGAGCTTCACTCGAACCCCTCGTGTATCCGTGCAAATGGTCTTGTCATCTTGGGAATTGGAGAACTTTGTCATGGGTAAGTGCAGCCAAGGTGTTTTCGGCACTCTGGTCAGTATGAGGCTTCACAACCCGTTGGAACAACTCTCCCAAGGACTTAGCTCCATCAAATACAATACTAGGAGTTAAGGGGAGTATTTTTGATTGCTTTATCCCACATTTGAATTTAATTGATATACATTATGAGTGAGCTTACATGAGTATATTGGGGATAATGCACAACTTAAGTGCCCGAGGGAGGTAGTTTCATAGTCGCACATCTTTTATATTAGTTTTTGATTGATATACATACTCACATTGCCAATGGTGGTTCATCTTCGTTGCAATGATTGTATTCGTGAGTTTAGGAGAACTTTTAACATTGAATATCCTCATGCTCTAGTTTTTTCTTGAATTTCTTGGAATTTTTGCCCGATTAACACTTGTTGTACTTCTCACTCTTGAAACCCATTTGGAAACTCAAGTTTGATGTTAAAGAGACTAAGTATAGTTGTTTCTTTCATTAATTCAAAAGTAAAAAGGATCAAAATAGTTTTATTTCTTATTTGTGCTTGTTGGGTGGAAAGAGCTACCACCTATGAAGTATGGGCTACCTCTCAAGTCGGATACTAGTTATGCCCTAATGAGAGAAAAGAGCTATCTCATAGGATGGGTGAAAGCTACCACTCCGTCAGAAAGAGCTACCACCGAAAAATGTGAAAGCCACCTTAGCTGCCGCTTTGGAAAATGGACTACCTTTAGAGGATGTGTGAAGCTACTACCACCTTTGAAATGTTTTTGTTACTTTCTGTAGATCAATAAGTCCCTTGTGTTAGAACTTGGAAAAGTATAATGTGGGTTGTTTTGAGTAGTCTCACGCAGATTAAAGCGATTTCGGGTTTGTTGTCCTTTTGATTCAAGTTTTTAACTAGAGCATTGATTTTTCGTATTTAGTGTTAAAATTTTTCCTTACTTGTAGAATGCTCTCTTTGTATGCTTTGTGAACCTAAACTAAGCACTCCAATGTTTCCTTTATCTATGCATATAATGTTTTAATCTTTGCTTGAGGACAAGCAAAAGCTTAAGTGTAAGGAGTTTGATAAGTACTTGTGAGATAAGATTACGTAAGTGTTCTTTCCTTGTGTTGAGCATTGTCAAGTATTAAAGCTAATACGTGGGTGTATTTATGTTACTTTCATACGTAGGTAGGGTTGTGAGGCCGATTATGAGAGAAAGAAGCCAATGTGGGTCATAATGCACTAATTTGGAGAAAATCTTTACTAAGGTTCAAACGCGAAGACATAGGTCGGATTTCAGATGCGTGGAATGTGTGCCAACCTCCTCGTACTCGAGTTAGCAACACTATTTTGGAAGGCACAAGGGCAGTCACATTCAAGTATTCGACTTGTGCATATAGAACAAGATCTCCACCAACATGTCCGTTATTAAAGAGGCAAGGCGATCCACTAACGTAAATGTGTGTCCGCTTATGCGTTACCTCGATAAAAGTATGGATTCGAGTATTTCGAGTCGCTACTATAGCAGGGCATTATAAAATAATGTAGCAAAATACGCACCACACACTATTTATGGCGCGAACAACAGGAAAAGAGAATCTACACGGGCTTGTGGAAATTCCACACAACCATGTGAAAAATCCACAAGGGCAGCCATATGGATGTGTAGATTCCCGATTCTAGCCCTTTAAAAGTCAATTTCAGCTCTGATTTTATCATTCTTTTCTCCATCTTTTTCCCAACTTGAGAGAGGGCGGCGGCTAGGGTTTTGAGAGGTGATTGCTGGGTCTTTGGAGAGGTTCGGCTCTACATCGAGTGCATTTTGGAAGAAGATTGGTGGGAGAGCTTGCATCGGCACCGATCAGGCGATGGCGTATCTAGGGCCGGACAAAGGGACCATTACGATCAGTAGAGGACTCTCCATAAGACCATTGCCACGACTAACGAGGTGTTTTCTATGGATGTTTTGTTTTTACAGTCGATTTCATTGATTGTATGTAGCTCCATGGAGAGCTAAACCCTTAGTGAGTACTTGGGTATTTATGAACCCTAGGATGTATTCGTTTCATTGAATCTCTTTATTATGCTTTCAATTAATTGATGTTTTTGTGAGTTCTAATCTTGGAGACTTAATTGTAGGAATACTCCCTAGAGTGACACTGAGGGTTGAAGAGTTCTTGTTGGTAACTCTTGTAGAGGATGACACACCATGAGGAGTTCAGACAAAGCCAGATTGGAGAGGGCTGCGAGGGTGAGTTGAGAGGTAGCGGCGCATCTCCTTTCCCTCCAGTGTGATCTATCCTACCATCCACATTCCTAAGAGTTCTTTGAGCACCGTAGAGTGAATGGGCTAAGGTATGACCTTCCGCTGGGGCTTAGTTGCGAGTACAACGGAATGAAGCACTGAAGTGATTTTAGCACCTAGGTCTTAATTGTGGCTAGGGCTTAATTTTTGGAATGTCTCATATTTTTAATCAAAAC
>NC_052490.1:19156507-19167903 GCF_009730915.1 Dioscorea cayenensis subsp. rotundata
GAAAACATGGGATTATGATTGTTGTTAAAAACTATGAGACATTCTAAACAAAAAACTGAGGATAAGGCTTATGATTCAAACTTGAAAAATAGGAGACATTCCAAAAATAAAAAACACAAGGTTAGGGTTTTGATTCAAAAATAAAAGACATTCAGAAGAGAAAACGTAGGAATACAGTTTTGATTAAAAAATTAAAAAATATATGACATTAGAAAAAAACATGGGATTATTGTTTTTATTGAAAAGTAGGAGACATTCTGAAAAGGAAACATAGGATTAGGTTTTTAATTCAAAACAAAAGAAAAAAAAGGAGAGATTCAGAAAAGAAAACATCGGATTAGCGCTTTACCTAAAAATAGGAGACATGCCAAAAAGAAAACATATGATTAGGGATTTCATTCAAAAAATAGGAGACATTCAAAAAAAAACTAAGGACTTGGGTTTTGATTGAAAAATAAAAAAAAAGGAGTCATTCCGTAAAAAAAACCCCTTTTATTTTTCAATCAAAACCCTAATCTTATATTTTTCAATCAAAACCCTAATGTTTTCTTTTTGGAATGTCTAACATCTTCCAATCAAAACAAGAATCCTATGTTTTCTTTTTTTAATGTCCCTTATTTATCATTTATGAATCAAAACCCTAATCCTATGTTTGTTTTTCTGAATGGCTACTATATTTGAGTTAAAACGCTAATCCTAAATAATCTTTTTAGAACGCCCTCTATCTTTCAATCAAAATCCATTTCCTATGTTTTCTTTTAGCAATGTGTCCTTTTTTCAATTTTGAATCAAAACACTAATAATTTTATTTCTTCTCAGAATATCTCCTATTTTTTAATCAAAACCATAATCCTTTCTTTTCTTTTCGGAATGTCTACTATTTTTGAATCAAAACCCTAATCCTATGTTTTCTTATAGTAGTGTCTCTTATTTTTCAATCAAAACCCTAATCCTATGTTTTCTTTTTGGAATGCCTACTATATCTGGATCAAAATCCCAATCTTATGTTTTTATTTCGGAATGCCTACTATTTTATAATCAACCTAATCCTATGTTTTCTAATAGCAATGTCTTCTATTTTTCCTTCAAAACCCTAATCGTATATTTTCTTATACTAATATCTCATATTTTTCAATCAAAACCCTAGTTCCAAGTTTTCTTTTGAGAATGCCTAATATAATTGAATCAAAACTCTAATCTTATGTTTTCATTTTGGAATATCTCCTATCTTTTTTCAGAATATCTCCTATTTTTCAATTAAAACCTAAATCCTTTCTGCCCTTTTGAAAATGTCTACTATTTTTGAATCAAAACCTTAATACTATGTTTTTTCCCCGAATGTGTACTATTTCTCAATGTTGAATCAGACCACTAGTCATATCTTTTTTTTTTTAGCATCTCTACTAATTTTTAATCCATATCTTAATCTTATTTTTTGTTTTCTTAATGCGTACTATTTTTGAATCAAAACACTATTCTCAAGCTTTTTTATGGAAATGTCTCCTATTTCTACTAATTTTTAATCAAAACCCTAATCCGATGTTTTTCTTTCTGGAATGTGTCATATTTTTCAATCAAAACCCTAATCCTATGTTTTATTTTAGGAATAGCTTCTATTTTTCAATCAAACCGCTAATCCTATGTGTATTGTTTTTAGAATATCTATTATTTTTGAAACGAAATACTAATCCTATGTTTTGTTATAGTAATGTCTACTATTTTAAATAAAAAGCGTAATCCTAGAGTTTTCATTATGGGAATTCCTTCTATTTTGAATCAGAACCCTTACCTTATGTTTTTTTCGGAATGTCTATGGTTTTCAATGAAAACAATAATCGCATATTTTCTTTTCGGAATGTCTCCTATTTTTCAATCAAAACACTAGTTATATGTTTTCTTTTCAAAATGTCTACTATTATTGTCTTGATAAAAAAAAAACAAGATTAGGATAGGAGACATTACTATTTTTGAATGAAAACCCTAATCCTATGTTTTCTTGTAGTAATATCTACTATTTTCTCAATCAATACCTAATTCCTATGTTTTCTTTTTGGAATGCCTACTATACTTGAATCAAAACCCTAACCTATGTTTTCTTTTTGAAATGTCTCGTATTTTTCAATCAAAACCCTAATCCTATGTTTTTTTTTTTGGAATGTCTACTACTTCTTAATCAAAATCTAATCATATGTTTTCTTATAGTAATATCTTCTATTTCTCAATCAAAATCCTAATTCTAAGTTTTCTTTTCAAAATGCCTACTATATTTGAATCAAAACTCTAATCCTATGTATTTCTTTTCTTAATGTGTCTTATCTTTCAATCAAAACCCTAATCCTATATTTTCTTTTCAAATATAAGACTTTCTGTAAACATAGGGTTAGGGTTTTGATTGAGAAATAGGGTTTTCATTCAAAACTAAAAAATAAGTGACATTCCAAAAATAAAACATAGGATTAGGGTCTTGATTGATAAATAGGAGTCATTACTATAAGTAAACATAGCATTAAGGTTTTAATTAAAAAATAGTAGACATTATGAAATAAAAATATTGGATTATGGGTTTGATTGAAAAATATGTGTCATTTTAAAAAGAAAACACAAGATTAAGGTTTCAATTGAAAGATAGGAGATATTACGAAAGGAAAACATAAGATTAGGAATTTTATTTAAAAATATGAAGCATTATGAAAACAAAACAATGGCTGAGATTCCCAAAACAAAAAGATAGTATTATGGTTTTGATTAAATAAAATGAGACATTCCGTAAAGAAAACAAACGAATTGGATTTTGATTCCAAATTGAAAAATAGCAAACATTAAGAAAAGAAAACATTGGTTAGATTTTTGAATGAAAAATAGGATATATTCTGAAAAAAAAAACACAGGTCATGGTTTTGATTAAAAAATATGAGACATTCCGAAAATAAAACATAGGATTAGGGTTTTGATTGAAAAATAAGAGACGTTCCGAAAACAAAACATAGGTTAGGGTTTTGATTTAAAACTTATAGAAAGGAGATTTTAAGAAAAGAAAACGTAGGATTAGTGATTTGATTAAAATATAGTAGCCATTCCAAAAAGAAAACATAGGATTATGGTTTCGATTGAAAAATAGGAGTCATTACTATAAGAAAACATAGGATTAGGGTATTAATTGACAAATAAGAGACATTATTATAAGAAAACTTAGAATTATGGTCTTGAATGAAAAATATGAGATATTCCTACAAGAAAGCATAGGATTATGGTTTAAATTTAAAAATAGTAGACATTCCTAAAACAAAACATAGGATTATGATTTTTATTCAAAAATAGGAGTTATTATGAAAGGAAAACTTAGGATTCGTGTCTTGATTTAAAACTGTTAGACATTTCAAAAAGAAAACATAAGATTAGCATTTTGATTGAAAGATAATAGACATTATGAAAAGAAATCATAAGATTAGGGTTTCGATTTTGAAAGAGGAGGTATTCCAAAAAGAAAATATAGGATTAGGTTTTTGATTGAAAAATATGAAAAATTACTATAGGAAAACATAGGATTACGGTTTTCAATAAAAACTGAAAAATAGAGGACATTTCCAAAATAAAAATAGAGGCCATTCCGAAGAAAAAGAATTTAGTATTGGAGTTTTGATTGAAAAATATGATACATTTCCAAAAGAAAACATAGTATTAGGGTTTTGACTCAAAATTGAAAAATAGGAGACATTAAGTAAAGAAAACATATGATTAGGGTTTTGATTCAAAAATTGGAGACATTATTATAAGAAAACATAGGATTAGGGTTTCGATTGTAAAATATGAGATATTACGAAAGAAAAATATATTATTCTTTTGATTAAAAAATTAAACTATCCAAAAAGAAAACACAAGATTAGGGTTTTGGATTAAAAATAGAATGCATTAAAAAAAACTTAGGGCTAAGGTTTTTATCACACCCCAGCCCCACAAGACAGGTCCACTGACAGATGCCACATCCAATGGGACCGGGCCCCACTTTGTACAAGGCCTCAGATTTGATTTGGTCAGAGTTAACCCTAACAAGCAGGACAGAAACAATAATAGACTACAAATTGAGTCACAGAAATAGAGATAATACAGATATGGACTATGGCAGTCCTATAGAGTACACAAGTAGTTTATAAGCCAAATTATACAAACAAGATACAAGTCTCACTCATATAGAATAAAATAACATACAAGGTTCACAACCTCAAAGAACAGGTGTTTGTTAAGTCAACAACTAGAGAAGAAGCCCCAGAACAACCCACTGATCCTAAACTTGATCTTCACATGTGGAAGGAAAAATTCTCAAAGTACATGAGCCACGAGGGCCTAGTAGGATTGCAGAAAATAACAGAATAATAAAGATATAACAGAATAATTAATATTTCAAACAGAATATAGAAATAAGTAGAAAATATAGAAAACACGCAGAAAAACAGACATGTACATCTCCCTGACTGATAATAGAAATCAACAGCACGAGGCTGGGTCATCGACTGTGAAGTTGAAACAAAACAAAATATCAACAGCCGGAGCTGGATCTTCGACCGCAGTCGGAACGGACACCCATGTCCTGTAGCGCTACTATAGAAAACATGTGCACATGGCTTGGACTTGCTCCTCCTAGATGGGTGAAGCAGGAATTGAGATGTACTAAAACCGCAGAAATACAAAATTCAGATTGAGAAAAATACCGAATAAATCAGTTGACAAAATAATTAACGTAGATAATTAAACGAAATACAAAATAATAAATAAAATATGAATAAATATTGCAAGCACAATATAATTAAATATATAAACAGCCACACACAAAATACAAAATTATACGGTGCGAGAGCCTACCTGACTCCGAGCTACAAGTCGGGCTCACCAAGTTTGACGCACTAAGTTTCTTTACTGAAATCTAACCCAATAAAACAAGCTAACTTAGATTCACAAGACTTGGGCTGGGTTTTAACTTACAATTATCAGGATAATTTCAAGTGGATGAACAAGAAACAAAATAATAATAATATTATTTTCTAATTAACCACTCACAGAACACACAATATTAATTTAATAACACCAACTAATACAAAAGGAGAACAAGCATTCTAACAGGATACCAGTTAAAATATACCAAAATGAAGAACCAAATTTAAGATTTCATGCAAATAAAATTTAAAAGAAGATGCTCACAGACATTAATACATGTTTCAAAATATAAATATCTATATTTCTAACATGCACACACAAGCATTAATAGATAAGCTCTATTTTAAAGTAATGATAAAGAAAACCAACTTTGGAATGGAGCTGTCAGAAATGGGTAAATTCTTAACGCAACAGGATTTTAAAAAAAAGAAACTAAAATGCATGCATAGATTAATATATATATATATATATATATATATATATATATATATATTTGCACAATTAAAGCTATATGATAACAATTCAAAAACCCAACCAGAATATTTCCAATAATATAAATCTTGCAGCAAGGATACATGAGTCCAGGGTGAACTACACTAACAAAATAAAACATGCTTTCAGGCTGCTATGCATGCTTACAAAATCAAGAAGGATAAATAAAATCATAATACAACAAGGTTGCAGGTTCACACCATGCTCAAAGTTACAACATGCACACATAAAAACCCAAGATAATAAAACACATCCATCACATGAAAAAGAAACATTGGGAAAAAAAATCTCAGTCTTAAAATGCTCAAAGAATTAAACAAAAGCTTTAATCAAGACATAAAATGACAAACAACCCCACAAGGTCAAACATATAACACAAAAAACACCTACCTCTAAACTTTTTGGTGAAGAGATCCTCTAAAATCCAAGCCTCAAGAGAGAACAAAAATTGAAAATTCGGCCAAGGTGTTGAGTTGATATCAAGGAGGAAAGAGCTTTAGAGAGAAGAATGGTTTGGTTTTCATACAAGCCTTTAAGAGCATCCCATAATCTCAAATTATAAGCCTTAAATAATTCACCATCAATCAGACAAGATCCAGAATTTAAGGGCAAAGAGACAAAGGTGGGGCTCACTCACAAATAATTCTCAGTCAAACCAGTCAAAGCACTTCTCACTCAGCAAACATTATAGTTTTGTTTAAAAAATAGGAGACATTATGAAAATAAAAAGTTAGGATTAGGGTTTGATTGAAAAACTAGAGACGTTCAAAACATAAAGCATAAAATTCTATTTTTGATTGAAAGATAGGAGACATTAAGAAATGAACATATAGGATTAGAGTTTTTATTAAAAATTAGCAGAAAATAATAAATCCTATTTTTGAATCAAAACATAAGATTAGGGTATTCACAGAAAACAATGAGACATTCCAAAAAAAAAAAAATAGGAGTAGAGATTTGATTGGAAAATATGAGACATTTTGAAAAAAAATCAACGATAAGGATTTTGACACAAATCTAAAAATAGGAGACATTCAAAAAAGAAAACATAGGATTAGAGCTTTGAATAACAAATAGGAGACAATATTAATAGAGAACTTTGGATTAATGTTTTGATTCAAAAATAGGAGACATTCTAAAAATAAAACATAGAGTTATGGTTTTGATTGAAAAATCAAAAATAGGAGAAATTTCATAAGAAAGATATACGATTGTGGTTTTGATTTAAAATAAAAAAAAATTAGGATACATTACAAAAAAAAAATAAAATTAGGGTTTTAGTTAATAAATGGTATTCTGAAAAGAAAACAATGGATTAGAGTTTTGATTACAAACACAATAAAATTAAACTTTTAGAAAAGAAAACGTAGGATTAGCATTTTGACTGAAAATTAAAAAATAGAAGACATTCCCAGTAGAAATAATAGGATTAGGTTTTTGATTGTAAACCAAAATTGAGGTGCCATTCCAAAAAGAAAACATAAGATTGGGGTTTTAGTTTAAAAATAGGAGACTTATCGAAAAGAAAACATAGATTAGATTTAGACTAAAAAATATGAGACATTCTGAAGAGACAGTAGAGGATTAGGGTTTCCATTAAAAACCAAAAGTAGGAGACATTCCTTAACAAAAAAAGAATGTGTCCTATTTTTCAATCAAAACCGTAATCAGAATGTTTCCTGTTGAACAATCAAAATCCTAATCATATGTTTTCTTTTTTGAATGTCTCCTACTCTTTAATGAAAAACCCTAACCTATGATTTCCTTTTTGGAATGTCTACTATTTATGAATCAAAACCCTGATCCTATGTTTTCTTTTGGAAATATCCCTTATTTTTCTAATGAAAAACCTAATCCTTTCCTTTCTTTTATGCTATTTTTGAAACAAAACCCTAATCCTATGTTTTCTTATAGTAATGTCTCATATTTTTCGATCAAAACCCTAATCCAATATTTTTTAATCAAGACAATAATCCTAAGTTTTTTTTTTGAAATGCCTCCAATTTTGATTTAAAACCTGAATCTTATTTTGCTTTTGTTTTTATTGGAATGCATACTATTTTGAATGAAACCCGAATCTTATTTTGATTGAAAGATAGGAGACATTCTAAAAAGAAAACATAGCATTAGGGTTTTGATTCAAATGTGAGACAATTTGAAAAAAACATAGGACTAGGATTTTGATTGAAATATAATAGCCATCCCAAAAATAAAATATAGGATTAAGGTTTTGATTGAAAAATAGGAGACATTATTATAGGGAATGATAAGATAAGTGTTTTGAATGAAAAAGGGGAGACACTACTATAAGAAAACATCGGATTAAGGTTTTCATTGAAAAATAGGAGTCATTAAAAAAAAACATAGGATTGGGGTTTTAATTGAAAAATAGGAGTCATTCTGAAAAGAAAGAACAAATAATTAGGGTTTTGATTCAAAAATAGCAGACATTCCAAATATAAATGAAAGAATTAGGTTTTTGATTGAAAAATGAAAAATAGTAGACATTCCAAAAAGAAAATATATTCTTAGTGTTTTGAATGAAAAACATGATACATTTCTAATAGAAAACATAGGACTAGGGTTTTGATTAATATCCGAAAATAGGGGACATTTTCAAAAGAAAACATATGATTATGGTTTGATTCAAAAGTAGTAGACAATTTCAAAAGAAAACAAATGATTAGCGTTTTGATTCAAAACTGATAAAATAGTAGACATTAGGAAAAGAAAACATAGTATTCGTGTTTTTATTGAAAGATAGGATAAATTTTGAAAAGATAGCAGACATTCTGAATAGAAAACATAGGATTAGGATTTCTATTCAAAAATAGGTGCCATTGTGAAAAGATAGCATATGATTAGGATTTTCATTTAAATATAGGAGGCTTAACGCAAAGAAAACATAGGATTAGGGTTTTGATTAAAAAATAGTAGACATTGCCAAAGGAAAACATAGGATTACGGTTTTGATTAAAAAATATAAGAAATTTTGAAAAGGAAGCATAGGATTATGGGTTTGTTTGAAAGATATGAGATACATTGCAGCAAAAGAGGAAACATAAGATTACGGTGATTGAAGTTAAAGAAATAGAATGTTGCCATGATAGAAAAACTTAGGATTAGAGTTTTTATTGATGTGCGAGACGTTTACTATAATCGGATCCGTGCTGCATTATAGAAATCTCCTATTATACGAGATGCCTACACCATGACTTTGACTCAAAGAGCACCTCACGGTATGTTTTCTTTTCTGAATGTCTCTATCTTTCTAATCAAAAGTGAATCGATATGTCTGGATGTGTGTCTTTTCCAATCGTCATAACTTACTAACCGAATTTGTTGTTTTCCTGGGAGTGAAGCTCATTTTGGATCAAAACCGTAATCCGTGTTTTATACGGAATGTTGCCTTTTTCAATCAAAGAGCCCTAATCTCACGATTTTCTTTTCATAACAATGAAATCCTATCGTTCAATAAAACTGAATCCTATCTCTATGCAGTTTGATTCTACCTAATATTATGTTTTCTTTTCGGGATGTCTCCTCATTCAAAACTCTAATCTCATGTTTTCTTTTCGGAATGCCTCCTATTAAAAAAAGGAGGAATTCCAAATAACAAAACATAGGATTAGGATTAGGGTTTTGATTGGAAATGTCCCTTAATTTTTTGTTTTTAATCAAAATCCTAATCTTATATTTTCTAATAGTAATGTCTCCTATTGTTCAATGAAAACGTTAATCATACGTTTTCTTTTCAAAATGTCTCATATTTATCAAACAAAACCTTAATTGTTTGTTTTCTTTTGAAAATGTGTGCTATTTTTGAATCAAACCTTAATCAAAACAAAGACCGTATGTTTTCTTTTCGGAATGTGTAATATTTTTCAGGTTTCAATCAAACCTCTAATCCTTTGTTTACTTTTCAGAATGTCTCTCCTATAGTTTTTGAAACGTATGCTGACATTTCGGGTAAACTTATATAACAGTTTCAGGTTACAGTAGACTAAGAATAGGAGATTTTACAATAAGAAAACATAGGATTAGGGTTTTGATTAACTAATAGTAGACATTAACATAAAAGCGAACATAGCATTAAGTTTTTCATTCAAAACTGATAAATATAAGACATTAAAAAGAAAAAAAAAACATATGATTCGGGTTTTGATTGAAAGATAGGAGACATTCCGATAAGAAAATATAGCATTAGGATTTGTATTCAAAATAGGGTCCATTCTGAAAAGAAAACAAAGGATTAGAATTTTTATTCAAAAATAAGAGGCATTACCAAAAGAAAACATAAGATTAATGTTTTCGCTCAAAAATAGTTGACAATCTGAAAATAAAAAATAGGATTAGAGTTTTGGCTCGCAAATATTAAACATTTCGAAAAGATAACATAGTATTAGGGTTTTGATTAATAGATTGGAGACATTCCGAAAAGAATAAAAAAGATTATGGTTTTGATTAAAATATAGAAGGTATTCTGAAAAGAAAATATAGGATTAGGGGTTTGATTGAAAAATATGTGACATTTGTATAATATGAGCCATTCCTATTATATAAATGTCCTAATATCAGAATCCCTACTATATTTGACTCATAATCCTAATTCTATATATTTTTTGGAATGCCTTCAATCTATCAATCAAAACCGAATCCTATCTTTCAAAACACGAATCCAATGTTTTCTTCTCTGAATGTTTCCTATTTTTCAGTATTGAATCAAAACACTAATCCTTTGCTTTCTTTTCGAAATGTCTAATTTTTTTAATCAAAACTCTAATCGTATCTTTTGTTTTAGGAATGTCTGCTAACTTTTTTATGAAAACCTTAATCTAATGTTTTCTTTTCATAATGTCTCATATTTTTCAATCAAAACCTTAATTCTACGTTTTTCTTTCCGATTGCCTCCTATTTTTCAATAAAAATAGTAATCATAGTTTTTTTTTCGGAATATCTCCTATCTTTCAATCAAAACCCCAATCCTATATTTCAAAACCTGAATTCTATGTTTTCTTTTTATAATGTCTCCTATTTTTTAATCAAAAGCTTAATCCTATGTTTTTAAAAATGCCTCCTATACAAAAATAGGAGATATTCCAAAAAGAAAAACATAGGATTAGCATTAGGGTTTTGATTGGAAATGTCGCCTATTTTTTGGTTTTTAATTAAAACCCTAATCCTATAGTTTCTTATAGTAATGTCTCCTAGTTTTCTGTCAAAATCATAATTTTGTGTTTTCTCTTCAAAATTTCTAATATTTATTAGTCAAAACCGTAATCTTATATTTTCTTTAAGAAATGTCTCATTTCTTTCAATTAAAACCTGAATCCTATGTCTATTATTTATCAGTTTTCAATCAAAACCCTAATCCTATCTATTCTTTTTGCAATGTATGCAAACATAAAATTAGGGTTTTGATTGAAAAATATAAGACATTTCTAAAAGAAAACATAGAATTAGGGTTTTGATTGAAAAATAAAAAATAGGAGACATTCCGACAGTAAGACATAGGATTTGGGTTTTGATTCTAAACAAAAATTAGGAGACATTATGAAAAGAAAATATAAAATTAACGTTTCGATTAAATAAAATAGATATTTTAAAAAGAAAAATTAGGATTAGTATTTTATTAAAAACCAAAAAAAATTAAACATTCCGAAAAGAAAACATAGGACTAGAGTTTTGATTCAGTACCATAAAATAGAAAACAGTCTGAAAAGAAAACAGAGGATTAGGGTTTTGATTTAGAATTAGAAGACACTCCGTGAAGAAATAATACGATTAGGATTTTGATTGAAAAATAAAATTGCGGTGACATTCCGAAAAGAAAACATAGGATTATGGTTTCAGTCAAAAAATAGGAGACATTCTAAAAAGAAAATATAGAATTAGGGTTTTTATTAAAAAATAGGAGACATACCGAAAATAAAACTTATGATTAGGGGTTTGATTGAAAATTGATAATTAGAAAT
>NC_052490.1:19168903-19231616 GCF_009730915.1 Dioscorea cayenensis subsp. rotundata
TGAGTGATGGAGGAGTAATAGGAGCTCCTTAACCCCTGTGGAATAGGATCCTTGGGCTTTCGCTCAAGGTATTATTTGGAGACCCCGTACATTTGCGGATAATCAATCAATGGCAAAGATGAAAGAAGTCTCTCAAGATAGAGATAGGAAAAAGAAGTACGGAAGCGAGAGCTGGCTAGCTAAATGCCCTAAAATCAGTGTACAAAAGGACACGTGATCCTGGGTGGTACATGGAACCGTTGGACCTACCAAGCGCTTAGGAACGTGTTGTGAAGGCGGAATAGGGTTTCCCGTTGAAATGATGACTTCAGGGTGTAGCCAAGTTTGAAGGGCAGAAATGCTAACGAACCGGGGCTACAGCACCTGTTTATCCAATATCCCCCGAAGATGATGTAGGGGAAAGGAGAAGAAGGAGTCGGAGCTTATCAACCATAGGAATGCTCGATCGACTTTACTTTTGCGAGCTACGAGGTCTCTTTTTAGCGCACTTTACTTATCTTATTGCGTATACAATAATCACTGAGCATACGGGCAGGTCAATTCTGAGAATCGTATCAGAGACCGAACTGCGGTATCTTGCGAGGGCACCTCATATGAGTGGTTAAGACATGACAAGTACAAGTAGAGGGGAGGAATCAGGGAGGCCGGATGCCTTGACCTTAGCCCTCATCCAAAACCTAGCAAACAGGCATAACAATAGATAAGAAAAAATGAATGCCAGAGATAGAAAGGCTTCTCCTGGTCAAAAATATGTTCCCATCTGGGACAAATCCAGTTGTCCAAACCCCTGCTATATAGCCTTCACAATCACTCTCTTTCTCTCCTGACAATCGAAGCGAAGAAGCCTTGCTGATCATTTTTCAGCCCTTCCACCGAAATAGACGACCGAATTAAAGCAGTCTTGGTGGTATAGCTGAAACTCGATGTCTTGGCGACCGATCCACTCCCACAGCTTCCCGTAAGGGATTCGTCGTAGGTATTCAGACCGGAAGACCAGGACGGGCAATACCAACGATAAGGGAATCCGGACATACTAAGGCTGGTAGTCTCAGAGCGAGCACAAACACCATCATCTTCTCAACCCACCACATCGTAGCCTCGCTTGGTTCATAATTGTCCCTGTGCATGGTCTTCGTGGGCAGGCGTCCCCCCTTAGGACACACCAAAATCCATGTTTCTAATCTGCATAGGGACAAGTAGAACAAAACAAGGTACAATGCCGACGTCTGCTCCGCTAAATGAACTCCATCGCTTGTGAAGCAACATACCAAAAAAAAAGAATGACTGCTGAGTTTTGAGCTATACACATACGAAGGGATCAGTATCTTTTTGTGTTCAGCTTAGCTTAGGTTAAGTCAAAAGAAGCCCTTTGCAATTGGGTTGAAGTGAACTTCTCAAATTCCATGCTAAAACATACTTTTTGCACTGGACTTGAGAGATTTTTTTTGGAAAAGCGAGAGGTCATCTCGGGGAAGCGCTATCTTAGTTCGATTAGGCGGATGCTGTTGAGCCGATTGTTTGAATCCCAATCGCCAAGAGCTTCATAATCTGGTGAGGCAGAGTCAAATTAAACAAACTGATTCGACTAATTCATAAACTATTGAACCTAAATGGGTAGGTGGGTTCTTCATCTCTACCACGAGGGCTATCGATCACGCGGCTTGGGCGAAACCAAACCACCCACGTATGCTGCGGGCCCTAGCTGATAGGTTAGAAGTCGCTCGGCCGGCATACCTTTCGCCAGATGAGACTGAACACCAACATTATTGCAATAAGACGCTTCAGCGACTACAAATAGAAAGTCTAAATAAAGAAAACAGTTTAGTTTACATTAAATTAAAGAAAGACCACGTGAGAAAAAGAGAGGATAGAATGCCGTCCATACTGGAAGACCCTCCAAAAAGTTTTGGTCTTTCTTTAGGGTCTGCACATCAAAGAAAGCTACGCCATCAGGTTCCCCTTATGCGGCGAGATTGGGATCAAGTGTTCGCAATGCTATGGAGAAAAAATAATATAAAGATCGGATCAGCATCAAAAGAGGAGTCTTTCAGGCTGTGCAAGAGGGGAGTGGGCCTAATTGTTTACTTGGTAGGCTAGGGTGACCATAGCTAGCAAAGGTTCTGCTAAAATTGAGAGTACTTGGTCCAAGACAAAAGTAGATGATGAATTCCGTAAATAAAAAAATGAAAAAACGCATTCAAAGCTATAATATAATAGGGAAATAGACTATATATAAAGATGGAAGGAAAGCATCGTGCTTCTTCGTCTGGGCTGGAACTTAGACCAAAAAGCCATAGTCAGTAGCCATGTCCACCCGCCGAAAGTCAGCTATCAGCACTTCCAACGAATGGAGCCAAACGAGTGTCTCTCGGTGTCGGATTGATTAACGATTTGTTTTTCTGCTCCTTTCCCCACCAAGAAAGGGGATTTAGTGAGGTCGATCCAAAATCATAATATCTTTTTCTTATATATATAAGGATAGTGAAAGAGGAGATTTTAGCTTGAGTATCTTCCTTTCAATGGAATCTCTCTGATTACAGAATGATTAAAAAGAGTTAACAAACAAAATGATCGGAAACTCGAAAAGGCTAGTCAGTCCGTTCAGTCGTACTACATTGATTGGTTCCAGGGGGCATAGACCTTTCTTTATGTACATTTTTAAAAGTGTATCAAAGAGAATCTCTATATTTCACTTTTTTCCCGCTCAAAATTGACCTCTGACCAAAAAGAATCAGATGTGAGTAACTTGTCTTTCTGTTTGCTTTCTCCACCCCGTTTTTTTCTGTTCCAGACATGAACATCTTCTCCATATTACTAGTTCTTTTGAGCCAATGATTGCATATGATTGGAACTACTGAACAACATCGCTGTCGTTTATCCCTTCGGATTCATCCCATACATTATAGTCTTCCCCTAGTTGGAGAAGTTTTCGATTCTTAGGTAGTTTTGCTGTAAACCCAATCGGTTCCACATTAATTCTTTTTATGAAAATGAAAACCAAGGGCATTTCCCATTCATTTTTTTGGATAGGAGCTCCTGGGACATTAATAAAGTCAATAAAGAAAAAGGGATGCAAAGTCAATGTCTTTTCACCATCCCTGCAGTGCACAAGAAAAATGTTTGCACTTCCATCCAGATCAGATTATGTTTTGTTAAAACTTCTCCCGACTTGGAATCTTGTCTATTCCGCTGATACGTTTGTGACCTCCTCCTCTATGTCTTATCGTCAGAATTCCTCCGTTATTACGACCTTCCCTACTACGATGCTTGTTTAGAGGAACACATTTTTTCTCTGTGTATGAGACTGAACTTCTCCTTCTCCACCTGATATAGATCTCTCACGGAGTCAAAGTTCTGTACAAACGAGTGGTCATTTCTATTCTAATTTTTAATAAAAATGGAAAAAAAGTTTGATTGCTTGACTTTAGAAGTAAATAGAATAATCTGGTTTGACTTTAATGTAAGTAATAATCATACTTTCTTTACGGATTCGACCTCCCCAAACTATTTTGACTAACGCTTGTCCCTCGAAAGCTGCTCGGCACCTTTCTGGCTTCGAGCTTCGGCCAAGTAGTGATCCGGAACCCTGGGGTTCTCAGGGGCGTAATGGAAGTCCGAGTATGTAAAATTCCTGAAGTGAAGAAAGAGTTTGGGATGTATGGCTCTTCGGGAAAGGCTATACATGATCGCTTATCCCCCGCACCCCTGACCTCTATAGGGCCAGAAGCAAGCGGAACAGAAGGATTAACCTTATTTATTAGGTTAGGAGAGCAAGCTAACAGCTAGGGATAGGGAGAAACGGAAGCAGAGGCACGGCGTCAAGAAGAAAGGGAGTATAGGCGACAACGGGGAAATCAGAGAGGAGGAAGAGATTATTTTGGAAGGAAAGAAAAGAGAAATTTCCCGCCCTTTTCCTACTAAGGAAGCTCCTTAGCATGCCGTCGATTAGCTAAAGCTTTCTTTTAGTCGTGCGAACGAGACCCTCGCGAAGCGGATTCGGTTCCATCCCTATACCTCCTATCGAACGGATTTCCATACAAATGGTTGTCCTTTTTGGTTGCGATGATTTTTTTGTTCAAAGGGAGCGGTGCTATTGTCCCCTTCTTTTTTTCGGAAGTGGACTTCCTTCAACTGAAGTTTCTATTATAGCTATCGTTGACACGGATTCTTCAGTGACAGTTGGTTCAACTATAGAAGAGAGGATAGGAATTTTTTCACATACATCATATCTTTGGCGGATTGCTCTATCTGGTTCTTGAACGTCCTACTATCGAGGCAAAGCCAAAAGGCCTATTTCTCCATACGGGCGCAGCGCTAATACTAGGCCTTCCGTTCCGATTCAAGCTTTCCTTTCTTATGGAGCGGGGAATGTTCTATTATGTTTTTTCCTTTTGTCTTGTTGAAGCGTGTTCAATGCAGTTATATTATAGCTTATAGCTAGACTTTATTAAAAAAGAATTTAGAGCCCCACGGAGCGGTTAAATTACTTTCTTTCGAGTGATTTTATTCATCAATAGGGGACCATCCCATACCATAGGAAGTTGCTTCTTGGAATGCCGTCGTTTAAGCACAGGCTGACCACTGATTCAATCTTCGAACCAAACAAAAGCCAGATCTTGCTACTACAAAACCGAAGGAGCACACAAAGCTGAAGGGACTCACCAAACAAGAACGTAGTTGTTTGTTTGTGTAGGCGGTTTCAAATCATAAGATGACGAAGTGACTGCACCAACGAATCAAGCTGAACACATGTTTGATCCACTCTACGAACTGAAAGCGAGATCTTGCAAAACAACCACGCAACGCCCGGATCTGCAAGAATGGCTATGTAGGTCAGGGGATCAGCGCTATGATCGCTTTGAGTTCTGCTCGAAGTGCAACATGTATGCTTACGTGCGAGTTGCTATTCGGCCGTAGATCGGGTTCTGGGTTCTTCCCTCGAACTCCCCGAGTGGTATTTTCGTAATGTAAAGCTAGTCTAAAGTAGATGAAGGATCAATCAGGGCGGTGGGTGGGTGTAGTACCGCACAGGAACGCGGTTTAGCGCTTAGACCAAGACGGCGACTCTTACCCGTCTAGGGCAGCAATCCTTCCCTGGGATTGTGAGAGGCTGGATTTGTCGACCCTTAAAAGCAAATCACTCAATTTGGACTAGATACGACTGCGGACCCTATTGTAATGCGTTTTTTTCCTATTTATGATTATATAGTTATGAATATCCATCTCGAAAGCCCATCTTCAAACCGCTTAATATTCAGCTATGTTGGTCGGGAAGTATAACGATAATTATTATCATGGACCCATGGGTTAAATGAAAGAGCTATGCCGACTCCAGAACCACGTCTCGTGTGTGAACCATAAAAGAATAATAACCATAAGGTAAGTTCTATCCTCAAAGACTCTTTTCTTACTACTGCTCATATGACCTTCTTTTGGAACTAGTAAATCAATGTTCCTTTCCTAAACCATCTGAATCAGCTGACTCCCTAATCGCTGAAGTGGCGGTAGTAATTTTGAGGGCTTTTTCTTTTGTATGGAATAGCTTTTTGTTAGTGGACAAAGTTGCTACTCGTCTTCTTTCTTAAGGATATTGACTGAGAATCAAGAAAGACTAGAACTTCGGAGTGACCCAAAGTAGTATACTACCTTATTCCTTGAGTGGGGCCTTGGAAGATTCATGATCCAAAAAACTTAGTTTAGTTAATCCATTTTTTTTTCTTAGTATGCCTAGTGCCCTTTAACAAGAGCTCAACTCGAATAAGGAGTCAACACAGGGCTATTAAGCAGGAGGAGCAAGACAATATGAATGGGCTCATTTTGCCTTGTTGTTGCTTACACTAATCTGGCAATTATTAGGGCATGCACTCATTACGCGTAAGAGGAGTTGCCAGATTGCTTTTTAAATCGATGGAGTTAATCTTGACTTACTATACTACTAACTCTGAATGTTCTTGCTCTCGCTGCATTTCTTTCTTTGCGTACTCTGATTGAGGCTCAATTCATTCCTGAAAGAACTGCTTGATTGAAAGAACTCTTAGTTGTCATTCACCCCTTCTTCTTTCTTGAAGAAGATCGCAGGAAAGACTTACTTTTAAAAAGAGGAATCCAGATGGATAGATTACTTTTTTTAAATAGAGTCCTCTCCCTCGATGAAAACATAAAGGATGAAATAGTGGACTTCTAATCGAATGATTGATGTAATTCTGGTGCGATTCCTAGAATTATATTTTTATTCTCGTTAGACTTTAACCTAACCATAATAATGACGGTTCGGATAGTTTTTCCCTATATATAGACGGGGCCTCTCGTAGTAAGAGTGATGGCCCTTGTTTGTGATGGTGAGTTATGTTTTTTTGTTTGCTTCCATTAAAGGGGGGTGGAGACGGGGGTGAGTCCCACCAATTTTTCCCTATTGAACAAGTATAGCGCATGGTTGGATTTACTACCATTGAAAGAGAACATCAGAGAAACGAAACATTAATGAAGGAAAAAACAGTTTCGCTTTTCTTTCCATTACAGAGGATTTCTAAGTATATGATACTGGATGAGAAAGAAGCCAACCAATAGCGCGTACCTCAGCCAGCCAACACAGAAGGAAAGGGGTGCTAAAAAGAATAGACACAGCAAGAGAGAGCTCCAAACCAAATTAGCTAACATAGTGGGACCAAAGCTAGCATAGGTAGTGCGACCATATGCAAGAAATTTTCTTTTTTTAAGTATTTCACGAGCACAGCCCAATGCATACGCTATAGCAAGAGTTAGTTAGTAGGGAGGCCTAAGCGCTAGCGTACTAAGCTAGAAAGAAAGCTCAACACACTACAAAGGTCATGGGGGTTGGCAAAAATTTTTGTTTCGGGCAAATGAAGATTGAATATTTATCGCCTTTTTCTAGTTGATTCCGAATATAAATCAGATTCAGAAGAACTAGCGCACAACATTTCGTTGCTTGTTGGTTATGAATGGAGGTTCAATAGGCTTATAAAAAAAGTAGGTAGCTAGCTTGACCAAATAATAGCTATAGCTATGTCAGAGAATCTTGGTTAGCCAAAGGATCAAATAAGCCTAGGTGCACTTAGCTTATATTGTCCCTGTCGACGATCGGAGCTCCCCCAAAAAGTGCCGTAGATAGCTCATGCATGCAATTGTCACTTTAATGATCACCCCTCTTCTTGTTCAGGACCTTTTTAAGCTTAGTTCGGATTGGATTATACTACCCAACCCGAGTCTCAACTCGGGTGGATCGCGACGATCATCGGAATTATAGCGAGTTCCATCGCAAAACCGTTATATATGGACGAGCTCAGAGTGTCAAGGTCGAGACTGACGTATGCAAGAATTTGCCTTGAGATTGGTATGGATGCACCTTGCCCGGATGTTGTTGACGTTCATGTTAATGGGAATTCTTACCAATAGGCCATCCAATACGAGTGGAGGCCCCGACTCTTGTCTAGTGTAACCTCGCTTTGGTCATAACAAAGATTAATGCCCAAAAACTTGTTGCTTCAACCTTCCCCGCCACCGAGCCCTCCTAAAAAGTACATGGGTGAAGAAAGGAGGAAGAAAGAGGTCAGTGATAGGAAGCGAAAAGAGAAACCACCGGCTGAAGCCACAACCACTTTTTTTATACTCGAAAAAAATGTCGCTCGGCCCGCGCCTCCGTCCTTGTTCATGCAACCTCTGTGGTAACTAGTCCCTGCCCTGGAAGATGATACAAGCACAGGGGGCTGATGCTGCTATGGCAATAGAAAGAAGATCTAAAGTCCCTCAAACTAAAAGATCATCGATTGGATACTAGGTCTTTCTTTTGGTCGGGTTAACTCAATAATGAAATGGCAATTCCAACTACCCGATTGATTAAGCACCCACAACACGAAGGAGTTACTCATCTCATCTCCATACTTTTTTAGGTTCTGTCACTCTTATTCTTCCAACTGGTGTGATGATGGAGGAGTAAGAGCAATATGACATTCTTTCCATTCCATTCCAGCTGGCTTCAAAGTTCGGGTACGTAATGGGATGTAAGATTCAAAAGATGAATCAAGAATGGGACAAGAAAGGAATCTTCCCTCCTCGTAGAATCAATCGATGAGAAAGAGCTCTTTGTCATTAAAAAGTCGGGCGAAGATGACAATGGTTGGGAATTCCACTACTCGTAGGGCTTCTCGACCCGGTTTTGATGGGAAGTGGGAGTTGCGGAAGTTTGAGCTAGAGGTTCTAACAATTTTTTTAATGATGGAGGTGAGGGAGAGAACTTCTTCTAAGGTGGAGATTTTTTTGAGGGATCATTTCTTTTGAAATATTTAGGGCGGATTTTTACTACGCAGGCCACCGATCCCGAATCTTTTTGCGGGACCTCTCACGCTTTGAAGACCGCTGGGTGCGACCGATCGCATTCCCCAATGTGGTAGACCTCACTGCTTTTTGAAAGTGATCATCATTAGGGGCCTATCAAGAATCGGAGGATGGTGATCACAAAAGGCTTTATTCGACGAGTGTAGTGGGCAAACTAGGTAGATGGTTAGGTCAGTGGTCTATAGGTCAAGCACTCTGACCGTCTATGAGATCTAGGCATGATCAACTAGTTGTTTTCGCTGCGAGACTGTGGTAAGGTCAAAAAAACTTTGATTTGCCTTAACTTTTCTTTCGTATCGGCATCGGGAGATAGGCGTGACAAGTTGGTAGGTGGCCTATTTTAAGACTGTCAAACTTGGAGATGATGTGAACCTCGAGATATGCCTATATTTTTAAAAGTTCTGTGTTTTGGTTCCATGTTTCATTATAAGGAGATAAAATAAGGTCGGAGATGAGGCTACGTGATCCCGAGTTCCAAGCCCTACTACCTTGAGTTGGAGGATGAAAGATCTCACAATGACATAAAGAAAGAAAGTTATCCTTTTGCACGCGTAACATAACATAAATCCAAGTGCCTCTTTGCATAGGTTTCACTTAGAAGGAGAGATAAGTTAGGCTAATCTCAACCTCCCGAAGGTTTGAGCACTCTAGTTGATTAATCTCGGATGGCACTCGAGTTCACCGAACTCTTCTATGGTATAGGTCCGGTCCATACCTCCTTCCTTCGGTCAAACAAGAGATTTCGCTCACCTTTCCTTCTTCGTTATTTTAGGTAGGAACAGCATGAAGGGAGGGAAGCTATGGAACAAGATCAACACTATGTCTTGCATTGCTGCTCCTCTGTCTCAGTCCAAGTATCTATAAGGGTTTTTTTGCTAGTGAGCTTTTATGCCCTAGAAAAATTGACTATGAACCTCTTATTGGGGATATGGTAAAGTCCAACTACTTCTCATCGTGATGATTGATTCGACATAACCGCTTGATTCATGTCCAACTTCAAGATCTGAGCCGAGTCAACAATAGAGATGCCAAATAGATCAAATTATGGAACTAACAATAAGTTAACAGAAAAGAGTGTTGCACTCAAAAAGAAAAAAATAAACTGCTCTAAAAAAAGATGAAGAATGTCTTCACCACCACCTGAATAGCCTTCTTAGTGAGAAAGTCGAGGTGCTAGTTCAAACTAAGAAGCTCACTACCAAGCAAAACACGAGAGAACTAGTAATTAGTTGAGTAAACAAAGTGAGATGTTACCTTCATTCACGGTTTTATCACAGTCGAATTGGCATAGACGAGGAGTTCCGATCAAGCTTAGGGTGATTCTTTCCTCTTCTTTCTTTCAGTCAAACAAGTAAATGTGCTAGCATTAGTGCTAGTCACTTCTCGAGGAATGAGGGGATGGATGAAATGACACCAAGGTAGGTTTCCTTGATGGTATTTGGTCATCAATCCATTTGGAATGTCAAAAAAAGTTCTTTTGGCCGAGTTTCTTTTTTGAATTTAGTAAGTCCATCCCCTTCTCGAGGATAAAAGCGGTTGAGAATAAGAAATTCTTCATGGTCGATGGTTCCCTTTAATTGGGCATGGTTGGCATGGCTCAGCGGATCATTTTTTCTCGAACATACCGAGGAACCACTCCTCTCTTCTGGAAACGTTGTTGGAACGAGGGGCTCAAGATGATTGGCCCTAGCTCGAATCAAATCTCTTATTTTTTTGCTATTCATCTTAATCTTATATATAAGAAAACCAAATATTTAAGTTATTAGCAGTGTCCGCATCCGAGAAGGTGACAATCGGTGAGGAAAAATGCCATTGAAATAATGACTACTAGAGTTTTCAGGGTGCCGATCATTGGCCACCATGGCACTCTTAAGAACCTCAAAGAGAGCAGGTTTCTTATTTCATGATCAGCTCGAGAAGCAGTGATCTTCTAAAGATGCTCGAGCATCTTGTATTCTTTACTGTAGCTCATTGGGAGGGATCCTCCTATGGTGGCACCTCATCCAAGGAGTAATGCACCTATAAAGGGAGAGTATTCGTAAAAGCATCCAATCAACAAACTTTGGATCGAGGAATAGATACAAGAATAATTATGGAGTTCCCATCTTTCCCGATTGGCTCTGCTTTTCTTGAACGCAGTATGAAAACTCAGAAACTCGCCTTAACTTAAACTTTATTGTTCTTAGTCAAGCTCGTAGCGAGTCTAATATCTCCGCTTCTTTCATCCCTCCCGAGGAAATGCCCCTTGCCGACTTTTATTGGTGAGTCGACCATTCGGGAATATAGCTTTGGTGGAGCATTGCCCCAGAACCATTGCTCATAATACCTCTTGCTCTGTGTTCACCTAATTTGAGCCTTCTTGTGGAGGTAGTTCATAATACTTTTATCCACAATATTTGTATTATGCACACCCAAATTCTGAGTCCATGTGATTGCGGGGAGCCCATCAATAATGTAGCTAGAGATCTTTTTGGGGAGCCCCCCTTTGATCCCTTGGGGATATCAAGCCGGCGAGCGCATTTCCAAGCCCTTTCAGTCTTTATGGCCAAGATAGTGCTTAGTCTTGCTTTTGCTGAATCCATTTCTGCTGATGGCATACTCATCCTCTCTTAGTTAGCTTTTTTTCTTCTTTATCTATTGGACTTTTCCAACTTGATGCTATCAATTCTCCCTCTAGATAGGGAGCGGGCAAGATCCTGCCCTAAAGCATTGGGAAAATCTTTGCAACAAAAAAATCGGTGCATTCTGTGTCTATAAATATCCTATAAGTAACATGGCGCAATATGGTACTGGTGAGAAATTAAATGAAAGAAATAAAACGGATAAAAATGATCCATTATGAATTCAGTATCTAAATATATAGAGAATAAGCTCGTTGGAACTGCCAGTAATACCCATTATGAAACATAAAGCAAGCCGGAAAACAAAAAAGAAAGAAAGAAACCAAGGAAAGACAAACCAAAAGAAAGAAAGAAAGGGTCCCAAGAGAGAGATAAAGACAGACAAACCCCTCAGGACTATAGCTACCGGTTGGATAAGAGCACCTATCTGGGTGTCACTCCCGTGTCTGGAAGCGGGTTCTTGGGGGCGGAAAAGTCATCATATATAGTCCGATCACTACCACTTGGAATCCAGACATCGAGGGTAAAACCTTACTTATGAAGATGAGGCAAGCCAGAGTGATGCTTATGAAGCTTGAGGAGAGAAAGTTATTTAATCATTCCCAAGAAAAAAAGGATTGCTTTCTTGAAGTAGTGCTTTCTTTTATAAGCATTTGGCAACTTGCCCATCAAAAGCTCTAGGAATAGAGTAAGAGATCGAGGACCTGTACAGGACAGTAACCTGTTTTGGTTCTATGCTTTGAATCCATGCGTGGAAGATCATAGATCATCCGAAGAATGTGCCGAAAAGGCGGCGTCGCTTGACTTGTGTTGTTCGAGTGATGATGAAGGTCTACCTTGGCAAATTATAGTGACTTTGACCATAGCAAAGTACAGACATAGGCACATCTTTTCGACTGAGAAATAGTTTTTATCCGGTCCTTGTAGGATCCTGCTCAAATAATATCTTGCTTATTCATTACCATCTCCGTTCTTCTGCGATAAGAATGCTCCCAATGACTTATTTGAGGATGATGATATGTAGAGCCATTGCGGTTATCTGGGCCGAGGAGCTATTAAAAATGGTGCCTCAGAGAAGTCATTCTTGATTCGTTGCAAGACCGGAGCACGGCTCTCATCCTAATAAAACTCTTCATCCTCCGTTGTCTTAAAAAGTGGGGGGAAAGACTGGATTTTCCCTCCAAAGTTGGAGATGAACCGCCTGGGAAATTGATCTGTCTGATCAAACGTTGCAACCCCTTCTTGCTTATTTAGGTTTTAAATCCTTGATTGCCCTGGATTTCTTCTTGTCAATTTCAACACCTCTGTTGTGCACTAAGAACTTCAGGAAGCTTCCCGCTGTTACACGCATAGTTTTACGGGTTCATCAAACAGTGTCTTGGAAATTAGACAAATGACCCTCTACAGGGAAAGACTTAACAACTACATCATCAATATACACCACCTCTATAATGTTGATAATAAAGTATTGGATTTCAATGGCTTTCGGGCTATCAGAGTTTTCTTTGAAATATGTATGTTCTAAGGAAGGCCGTCAAGGGACATGTCCTGGCTGAAACATTATAGATGAATTGCCTCATCAGCCCTACCTGCGAGGCTATGACTGCTCGCCACCAAGGCTCGTTATAGAATCCCCCAGGTCGGACCCCAACTGAGTTGGAATGATGTTATTATCCTCGAGGCTAACGATGCTTGGTGTAATGAAAGGAATGTATCTGCTAAGCCGTAGGGAATATACACAACATACATCTCTGAGATGACCCCATCTATGAGATGTAGAGAAGTGGATTTATGATTTTGGGACTGCTTCGATAAACAATCCCTACAGAACAGGGTCCAATGATGAGGACCGGCCTTTCACCATAAGCTTCGAGGCCCATACGCCCTTGAGTGAACTGGTCCAATTCTGGGGAGCATCCCTGTAGTGACCTGACAAATCGGTGAGGTTGAAAGGACGTTAGGGAGCTCATGAGGGCTTCATAGTGAGAACAGAACCTACGGAAATCTTACTCATTCGAGGGGATTAATGAATCATGCCCTATACAAAAGTCTGACAACGAGGCTTACATATAACTATGCTTAGCACAATCGCTCATGCATAATATATAATGGTAACAACTCAAGGTCCGAGAACCGAGCTTCATCGATAATATGTGCCAAAGAGTGATTACATCAAGTAATTTGCCCGCATTTGACTTCCCTCTGGAAGATGTAGCCCATCAGTCCAGTGGACTCGGTCGATGAAGCAGTCGGTGATTCAGTGGATTCAGAAGCAGCATAATAGTAGCAGTCCCAGATCATTTTGTCCAGGAGTTTGCGCATATGAAGTTAAAGCATAAAACTTCTTTTTTTAGTAGCAGATTCAAAAGTTCCATTCCCAGATACGGATCGAGTGGCTTAGCTTTAGCCATTAGTGATGACCAGTATTCAAAAAAGTCCTAGCTTACCCACTACTATCTCTCTCCTCGCTACAAGGCTTCACTTAGCATTTCCTGCTAAGATCCCAAGTCTCAAAATGGGCCCTTTTGGCCACCACGTCCTTGGATTTTTAGAGAATCCCGCTTCTGTGTCATAGGACTTGTTGCTCGGTAGTCCACTGGGTAGGTTTGTTTATCCTTCTAGTTTTAAGTGTCTTCTTGGATAGTTATAGCGGTCCATAGGCACGAGATTTACCTTGTGGGGGGAGGCGGTACCCGGGACATAGTCCTTTCAGGCAGTGGCCATTTAGTCCATGGTCTGTTGGATGGTCATTCCATGGCCAGAAATTGGAACACATTGATAACGCTCATTCCTGTCTTTCGCTTCAGGGCCTGTCCCACGATGTGGCCAGTACTTCATACTATCAGGCCCGAAGCATACACTTGTTAACTAATTATGATGGTTCACCAGGGCCTCTTTCCTCCTACCTTTTATGCTCACTCATAGGGATTTAGACCCCCACAAAGGAAGAGGCGATCAAGCTGAACATCTCGAGCCCATTGGTGGGAATTTTGCGTATCCAATCCCCCAATTCTTGTTCACTAAAGATGATCATGTTGAGTGAATTATGACTTCGTACGATCGTATCAGGTGAGCAATAGTCGCTTCATCACAGTACTAACTTATGGGCTAACAGGTAACACTTTGGCTAAGTATCCTACAAAGAGACACCCGAGAGCCAGGAGTATTGAAGGAATAGGCGCATCATGACATCGTAATCTGTCTCACCCGAATGAATTAGTTGGTACTATAAATGTTAGAAATAGTAGACGAAAAAAATAATAAGAAGTAAAAAGGATAGAGACACTTCTGAACTAGAAAGCAAAGTTCACATCTTTGGAATAAAATCCAGTTGGAAAAGGAAATTCAATTAGAAATAAGCTTCCCATGAGCATCATGACATAGGTCAAAGGTAACAAGGAGGCAAGCCCCCCCATCTTCTGCATATCATGCTCATCCGACATGGCATGAATCACCGAACCTGCACTCAGGAAGATTAATGCTTTGAAAATTGCGTGATTCATTAAGTGAAAGATGCTAACCAAATAGTTAGAGATGCCGCAAGCAAAGATCATATAGCCTAATTGACTACAAGTTGAATAACCTATGACCGTCTTTAGATCGTTATGTAATATTCCAGTGGTTGCCACAAGGAGTGACGTCATAGCTCCAGCAAAAGTAATAACAATCAAAGCCGTAGGTGGGTATTCAAATAAAGGGAAGCACCTTGCTATTATGAAAACGCCAGCCGTGATCATAGCAGCTGCATGAATAAAAGCATAAACTAGAGTGGGACCCTCCATAGCATCGGGTGACCGAGTATGTGATCCTATCTGTGTAGATTTCCAAATAGCACCAATAAGAAGTAAAATACAAATCAGAGTTATGGCATTTAGTCTAATATTGTGAAACCCTAGGAGCTAATCCAAAATCACCTACTCGATTGACAGGCATAGCTTTTGTACAAGGTTTATCTTCCTGAAGTCATGTGAACTAGAAATGAATTAACAAATATGAAGCAAGACCTACTCCCTCCCATCCCAGGAATAATTGAAGAGAGTTATCTTAAGTCACCAACATTGGCATAAAAAAGTAGGAATGGATCAATAACAAATAAATCAAGGGCTATGTGGATCCTCGGAAATATATATAATGGAATAAATATAGACCAAGCTACTTATGGATGTAACTACAATTAACATCACTATGGTCGGCCTATCGAACATGGGGTCAAAAGTGAATTATGAGTCGGACCAATTTGCGAATCGTGTGAGCTCTCCTTGCAATGATGTGGTAGTGAACCTCTCATTCATCTTTAGTGCTCTCCAAATCATGCGGTAGGTTTTCCTATCACACGGCCCACCAACTTGATCTTCCGCGGGAACCGAATGTCCGAACATGCCTAGAAAAAAAGGAACGGTCTAGCTTTTTTTTGCCACTTAAGTGTATGGCATCTGTCGTGCTTAGGCCCCTTTTTCCCTTCCCTAATCAAACAAAGAGTCCACTGGTTGCCTGACATAGTATAGGTATAGGTATGGTGTGCAGGCTAGCCCCCTTTGATTTTAGGTGATTCACTACCGAAGCGAGGAAAAGGCTGGATCAAGAAAGGGGTGTACTACGAGCCCTCTGCCCCACGGATCTAACCAGTTCACGTGGTTTATCGGTTCCATCGACGTCACCCTTAGATAGAGTGATTTAGTCGATACAGAGGTGCACTTTAAGTGGGGGGTGTGCTATCCTTATTGGGCTAGGCCCTTCCCCATAAGGCCCCACCGTCGGGGTAGAAGCGCCCTCTTGCTACTTATAAGCAAGGCGCTGTCTTAGCCTTCCTTAACCAAGATTGCTCCCACACCTGTAGCATTCATGATTGGCCTCCTCAACTATGTATCGATGGAAAGGTAGGGTGGTATAGTCCCCAACGGACAGTAGCTGTTATGTCTAGTATGTCACCTCGATTCCCGACATGCTATGAGACCCCGGGGCGGGTAGGAGTAGGTCGAGTCGCAGTCGTCATGAGCAATTGCGGTGTCCGGATCAGATCTATCCATTGGGCAATTCATTCGGTGACTTTACAGTCACCAAAGAAGCCCCAAGAAGCATCAAACATTTCCAATGAGATCCATAGAGCTATTCTGAGATGCCAAGCACTAGCTCCCGGTGCTACTTCATAAAAAGCAAGAAAAGATAAGATCAAAGAAAATGAAACACACATGGTGGTCATTATAGTGGTTCCTTCTGATCCTAGAAAATGTCCGAAAATACTAGCTACAGGACTACCGAGCAGAGGCAAAAAGACAATAAGTAGATACACAAGATAGATCGAGGTCTTCATCAAAGCAAAAAATTAGATAATGAATGAGTGGCCTATCATTGATAAAGGGAAGTTCACAAGACTAAAAGTCACACATGTATGTGTTAAACATATATAAATGGAGGCCGGGAGTTCTTTCGTTCAGCCCTAGGCATATGTGATATAGTGGGTCAGTTTTTTTAGCAAATGCATGAAACTAAATACACTCGCTCGCAACTAAGGACTATTCAATTGTGTATTCAACCCCTCTCCACGAAACCAAAGGAAGGCCGTTCGTTTCTAAGCTAGGATCAAACTCTTCTTACCCCGGCTCTAGCATGGCAAAACGTCAAGTCGCATTTTTGTCGATGAGTTCTATTCTACTTCCCCTGCAAGTAAATGAGGATATCATGGTAAGTTCTTAGCGAAAAGGACTTTCTTTCTTGTCCCTCAGTAAGTGAGTCTTTTGCATGCGTACTTGAGATGCGATACGCAGTACAAGCTGGGCAACCATAGAGATTCTCTTCTGATGCGTATTAAGGAAGAGAAGGTACTCATTACCGAGCTAGGGCAATGAAAGAGATGCCTTTTGCATGCATTTTCTATTCAATATCGAATATGCGAAAAAGTTTCCTCTTTTAGGGTGGGTCAATCAATCTATCATTTATGGATAGGGGTAGGCTTCAAATCAATCGAATTCAAGCTAAGCTACTGAAAAAATAGGTCTTTCTATCATGGATAAGAGATAGGTACACGCCCTAACCACGGTCTGACAGCGTTTTAAAAATGGAACAAAGACTACATCCAATAATAGGAGCTTTGAAACCAATCTCAACCTTCACACTTTTTTTCGGGGCCGAAGGCCAAAGAAACACCTTCTTTATTCAAATAATCGAGCTCATGTTGAAACAACAAATGCTCAAGCGGATCGGAAAAACACTCCATTTCTTTCTTTGGCTTTGCACCCTAGGATAGTACTTGAAAGGGTCCGCTTCATCCTATTCTTACTTAAACTCTCATTGGGCCTTCGTTGCGCTAAGCTTTACTCGTTATAAAAGCAGAATTAATCAATAGAGATTTTGTCAAATATTTTTCTCTTGTTTTTTTAGGCTTTGCCTTGTTAGATCTATTGTTTTCAATGTATTGTTACATCTTTCTATCTTATTCTAAATCTTTCGGTCCCTGCTCATCTGCTTGGGACCCATGCATCGAGAGGGGTTTTTGCTTTCACATGGAAAAAGGAAATATCTTTTTAGTCACCTGCCTCGAAGACTTTTAAAGACTCATTTTACAACAATAGACAAGATCAAATGAATGCAAAAGATGTTCATAAGCTCGGCGATAGTGAGCTCCCCACTAATCTTGCCTTGCATCCCAAAAATAATATGATCTGCTCTCACAGCTTCTATGAGAAAACATCGCTGATCACAAAAGAATTTTGACTAGTTCCAAAGGTGGATTTTTCTTTTTTTGCAAGAAAAGTGGGGCAAGATTGGGAGGAGTGGGAACAGGGAAGGCGTGCATCCAAGCTTTGAGTTAGATGTCAACACCGTGCCAAGCTAAGTAAGAAAAAATAGCTTAGACTCAATTAAGCCCTTCTGGAGAGGAGACCAGAAAGAAGTAGGACATGAGATCATGTGTAACAGCCTTGTTTGTCACTTAAGTGCTAACTAAATCCAAGACGAGCGAAGGTTTGCACATGTAACAAGACTTCTATCATCTTGTATTATCTACACATAGTCCTACAGGGATTGTTTTTTAATGCATGGAGCAATTTTTTTAGTTTTAGTGACCTCTAGTAGAATGAACAATAGCAGGTGTAAACGTTTAAAGTAGCTAGGAAAAGAGTCCCATCTGTTGAAATATAGCCTTGGTTACCCCTTTGTGCATCTCGAGCATAGATAGACAGGCGGGTTGGCTCACTTAGAGCTCAAATCTATCAGTCAAACAAAAACTTCCAATCCATCCTATTAATCAAGGCTAACCTACTTGGAGCCTGACCTTAGATGGAATAGAAAACCCTCGTTCCTTAAATCAGAGCTAGCCTGCAGGGAAGGCCCTTAGACCTGAAGAAAAAAGAGCTTCTCTTTTTTCACCTTAATGAATTTTTTTAGTTCAACTCCAAGAGAGGGAATCAAGATCTCATATGTTCCATTCCATATGTGAGTATGTACGAGGTTTGACCGGTTAGAGTGAGGATGGAAGTTCAAGAAGCCCTGGAGCATCGAGAAGTTTTCGGGAAAATCAGACACGTTATGAGTTTTGAATGTCTTCTTCACTATTTTCATCAGCGTCTTGTTTGTAGCCTCTGCTTGACCATTGCCCTGGGGGTGAGGATTAATGATAAAGTTAAATGTAATCCCTGTCACATAATTTCATTATTGTAACTCACCTGAGATGAACTGTAGCCCGTTATCTTTTACTAGCTTGTTGGGTACAACAATGCATGTGATGATATTCTTTTTAATGAACTGCACGTGGGTAGAAGCTATGACATGTATGAATGATTCAGCTTCTGCCCATTTTCTGAAGTATTCAGTAACAGTGAGGATGAAGGCATGGTGGTTTGTATTCTCAGCTGTGCTTTGAAGGGGCCCAATCAAATCTATGCACCAGGATGACATCAGAGGATGAAGTGAGGATGCTAGGGCATGGATCTGGCATTTGATTCACCGCAGAACATAGACACTGGAGTCTTCTTTCTTTTCTTAAAGTATGGGCCAATAATTGCCATGCCACATGATCTTCTTGGCTAGCACTTGAGAATTGACGTGACCGGCACAGACGCCGTAATGAGCTTCTTCAAAGCTTCACTATCATCCACACATCTCAGGATGACACCATTGTATGAATATCGATATCAAATTCCTTATCTCTAGGTGTACCTCGTCGCTATTTGCTTGATTGCCTTCTTATCATCTCGCAGTGAAAACTAAGGGAATGATCCATCTTATCTTCTAGATAATTCTTGATGTCCTCAAACCATGGATTCCCATCATCAAACTCTTCGGCGAGCATCATCTCACGAAGTTCATGAGATTGGGCTTCCTTCTCCATTTTTTCGTGCTTCTCTCACAATTTCTTGGAGCCACTAATCTTTCATATCTTTAGCTGGAGTTCCTTGCTTTGTGATGATGATGGTCTCATGATCCGTTCCCAAAGGGAAGGTCGAACTCGAAGCTAAGGAGGCATAGGCGATTATTTCAGATTTTATCCTCGTTCACTTCTTAAACTCTCCTTCATCCTTTTTCTTCTCAATTTCTTCTTATAAAGGGCCTAGAAATTCCCCGGTCAAATGGACAAATCTGAAGTGTAAGCTCGTCAAAGAAAGTGCTACCTATATTACAGGTAGGATCTATGAACAACTTATTCTTTCAAAGAGCTTATTCTCTTTTTTTCTCTTCTGAAACAACCTATTTTGAATCGATTCGTGCTAACACTGGAAAGAGCCAAGCAGCGGATAAGATCCCAACAGCTATTATTCCAACAAGCAAGAGCTAATATGAAGACAAGAGCGGTTAGGTGAACAATAGTTGTTCCTGTATTCTATTCGGCTAAAGCGAATTCATCTTCAATTGCTCAAAGCAACCTATTCTTTAAAAGAGAAAAGAATCGAGTAGCAAAATCAAAGGAAAATGCCTATTCCTATTATAGCACCAGCTCTGTTAATTTTTGATTCCGCGGCACTAGGCACCGAAAGCTTTAGTCAACACAATCCTATCTACTTCCGCGGATTGTAAAAGACATAAGATGCCCACCAGAACTGCTATGCGAAATGGCTAGCAAGAAAGTAATGCAGGATCGGTTAAGTTCCTTCTTTCGCAACTGATCCAAGATGTCACTATTGCGCTTGAGAGGCATTATACATTGGCATGAAGGACCCATTCCTTTTTTACTCCAGAAAGGCACTAAGTCCTACCAATTGGACAATTGGTTGAAGCTCTGTCAAACCAGAAAGGACTTTAAAGTCATCGAGTGCCACATCGGCTTGATGCTGAATCCAATACAAGAGCCGATATTTCCCTAAGAAAGGAAATGGGGCCATCACTCGACTACATGCTTCCTGTATTTTCATACTTAAGATCTTGCCCAAATGTCGACCGTAATCAGATTCTAACTCTTAGGAATCTCTCTAGATGTGGGATAACTGTTGGTGTTTTTAATATGAGTGTTTTTAGGGCAATGTAGGGATAAGGAGTCTTCTCAATAGCGACGAAGTTCTTGATATCACGAGGAGGCCCCCATCTATTGTCTTTGTACCATTCCCTGGGATTGGCTAAAGAACCTTATTACCCTTCTTTCTTGACTCTCGTTCGAGTTTACTCTTTCTTGTTAGCAAAAGGGATAGTAATTCCAGATAGCGATTGACTACTATCCTTTCCAGCCTATGCCTAGACTGAGAGATTTATGGATATACATTTTGGCAAAAAGTGGATTACTCTGCTCTTACCTTGGGATGCCTGCCTAAGCACCGGCTTTTCCAGGTCTTTCTTTTCTAAGCTTACCTCAAAAAGAAAAGTCTCTTTTTGTAGCGGGTAAGTAGGAAATCCAATAATCAAGGTTTTGGCAAGGCATGTCCGAAAGGCTAAGAGCCTCATTTTTTTTCCAAAGAGCGCATTCATCCCCGGATGGAGGTTGATTTCCTCGATGACCAAAATCTCGACACTAAAGAGACTTATAATTAAGTCTTCTAGCCTTTCAAAAATTGATTAGTACTAGCGACTTGTATTCGATGCCATATTCCTTAGACTATTATCCTTGCTCCTGGACATTAAGCAGTGCCTTTCTTTGCTCTCATTCAAGAAGTATCGCCTGCTATAGTCCCATCTGTTATGGAAAAAGACTTAACTTAAAAGAAGTAGCTTGTGGAACTCAGTCCCACTAACCAAAAGAGGCATTATTTTATTTTGAATGCTTTCTGACAAGGTCCCCTTGCATATATCCCATGAAGTTCACGGGTTTTGTCGAAGTAATAATCCCGGTGAGTAGGGTGCTCGAATCCACGGGGAGTAGCTGAATAAAAATACTTAATTCGATTCCTAGCTATGTGAAAGATCAATGATGATAAGTGTGACAATGATTCAATTCTCAATAATAAAAACAACAAGTAAGAGAGCAAAAGTAAAGAAAGGGGTAAGGCAATCGATAAAGATGGGGTACTCGATAATGCTCCGCCCTAGGATAAGCTGTTTTCAAGTGCAAGAACCCCTATTATGCTTCCTAATCAATGCAATGGTGAGTCGTGGAAATCCTTAATTACATAGTCCCAAATCTAAGGTCAACTATGCCTAACTCTATACATGTCCCGGAGGAGAAATCGAATAATCTCAACACCTCGCACTCACATAGAGTTGCAATGAGCTCTAGGGATTCAGTGATAAATCTCTTCCCTAATTATAGACCTAACCCTTTGGTCTAGGGTGGAAGGTCCCCTAACCACAATTGAGCCTTAGATACTAAGATCACCTTAACGATTCACTCCGTTGCAGCGCAGCTAAGCCCCTGACGGAAGTTCATCCCTTAGACCATTCACTCTATTATGGCCGCACGAAGAACTAGAGGAGCGGAGGTGAGAACCTATCGCGTCGGAGGGGAAAGGGGACGCTCTTGTACCTCTCGACTCACCCTCTCAACCCTCTCCAACCTAAGCTGTCTCTAACTCTCAACCCTAGTGTCACTCTAATGGAAATGTTCATACAATCAAGCATTCAAGGTTGGATCTCATACTAAACATCAATTAATTGAAAGCATAATAAAGAGATTCAATGAAACAAATACATCCTAGGGTTCACAATGCCCAAGTACCCACTAGGGTTTAGCTCTCCATGGAGCTAAGTACAATCAAAGAAATAGAATGTAAAAGCAATGAATCCATAAAGAAACCTCATCGATAGTCATGTCGATGGTCTTGTGGAAAGTCCTCCACTCGTCGTCCAAGGATTTCCTCATTCGGTATAGGATACGCCTCGACGGAAGCTCCCCTACCAACCTTCTTCCTAAGGAATGACGATGTCGGAGCCATAGAACCTCTCGAAAACCTTGGCCAATACCCATCAAAACCCTAGCCGAAGCCCTCTCTCAAATTGGGGATAAGATGGAGAAAGAACACTAAAATCGGGGTTGATTCGGCTTTAAATAAGGCTGGAATCGGGCGACTACACGGGCGTGGATGCTTCACGCCCCGTCGAGAATTTCTGGCCGTAGTAAACTCACGCTTTCTCGGTCGGCTATAAGCGAGTCTTCGCTTTCGATTGCTTGCTCCCATGTTGCTATAGTGCTTTGCTACAGTCTCCGGCCTGAATAGCTTCTCGAATCCATACTTTCATCGAGTATGCATAAGCGGGCACACGTTCACGTCGTGGATCACTTGCTTCTTCAATGATATGTACATTGGTGGAGCTCTTGTTCTATGTGCATAAGTCGGAATGCTCGAGTGTGACTGCCTTTTGTGCCCCTCCAAATAGATGTGCCAAACTCGAATACGAGGAGGTTGGCACACTACTCTAGCATCTCACATCGACCCTATGTCTTCGCGTTTGAACCTTAGCAAGATTTCCTCCAACATCGGGTGCATTGTAATCCACATTGGCTTCTTTCCTTCATACTTGGCCTCACAACCCCTACCCTGCATGAAAGTAACATAAAAAGCACACATATTAGTGTAAAAAACATGAGAAAAAGTAATGCTCAACATAAGGAATGAACGCTCGCATTCATATCGCACAAGCACTTATCAAACTCTGCCACACTTAAGCTTTTGCTTGTTCTCAAGCAAAAATTAAAACATTATGTGCATCAATGAAGAAAATATTGAAAGTGCTTGGCCTTAGGTTCACCAAAATATACAAAGAGAGCATTCTCCAAGTGAGGGAAATTTCATCAGTAAATACGAAAAATCACTGCTCTAGCTAAAAACTTGAATCAAAAAGGAAACAAAACCCGAAGTCGTGTACGTGTGTGAACTCACTCAAGTCAACCCAAAGTATACTCCTCAAAGTTCTAAGTACAAGGGACTTATTTATCTACAAAAGTGACAACAATTTCAAAGATGGTAGTAGCTTCACACATCCTCTAAGGTAGCCCTTTCCAAAGCGGCTGCTAAGGTGGCTTTCACACTTTCGAGGTGGTAAATCTTTCTACCGGAGTGGTAACTTTCACTCATCCTATGAGATAGCTCTTTCTCTCATTAGGGCATAACTAGTATCCGACTTATGAGAATAGCTTCATACTTCATAGGTGGTAGCTCTTTCCACACAACAAGCACAAATAAACAATAAAACTATTTTTTTTCAGAAGTTAACACAAGAAACAACTATAACTAGTCCCTTTAACATCGAACTTGAGTTTCCAAAAGATTTTAAAAAAATGAGTAGTGCACTAAGTGTAAATCGGGCAAAAATTCCTAGAAATTCAAGCAAGAACTAGAGCATGAAAACATTCAATGTTAGAAATTCCCTTAAACTCAAAAATACAATCCTTGCAACTAAGGTGAACCGCCATTGGCTATGTGAGCATATATCAATCAAGAACAATAGAAAAGATGTGCTCACTATGAAACTCCCCCCCACACTTAAGTTGTACATTGTCCCCAATGTACACATGCAATTTCACTCAATATATATTATTAAAAAGAAAATGTGGGAGAAGCAATCAAAACAATACTCCCCTGACTCCTAGTGTTGCGTTTGATGAAGCTAATTCCATGGGAGGAGTGTTCTGACGGGTTGTGAAGCTCACACGGGCAAGTGCCGAAGCACCTTGGCCGTGCCCATGACAAAGTCTCAATTCCCATGATGACAAGAGCATCTGCATGCATACACGAGGGGGTTCAGTGAAGCTCAATAAAACAAAAACAACTCGAGTATACAAAAGATAGAGCAATGAATACAACTCGAGACAACAAAATGAAAATAAACTCAGAAGGAAAATCCTTTTCTGAGTATACAAATCCAAAATAAAATGCAGAAAATAAAATGCAAAAAATAAGAACAAAGAAGGTAAAGACACCACAAGTGTCGGTGTTAATAGCTAGTACATCTATTTCCGCTGCTGGTGAAGATGACGCTGGTGCTACAAAATAAATGAAGATTAGCAAAGAAAAGAGAAAGAGAAGCTTACCGACAAAATGAGAATGAAAGACTAGAAAACGGCCAGAAAACTCAATTAACAACCCTCTAAAACGACGGTGAGAGGTCAGGAGAGAGCAAGGATGTGTTCTCAAAACGTTTGAGGGTGAAAAAGATGAAGAAAAACCGAAAAACGATTTTTAAAAGAAAAACCCTGCGGTTCTAGCATTTCTATACATCCACACGGGTGTGTGGAAATTACCCACGGCCGTGTCCCAGACCCACGAGGCGGGGCACTTGCACCCTGTGGACTCTCCATGCAACCAAGAAAATTCTCTAAGACCTACGCCCGTGCGAAAATTTCACACGAGCGTGGACATTCACAGGCCCAACTCACAGGGGCAAGCGCATGCCCCTGTGTCTTCTCGGGATGGAGAGGGCTCCACTGCAGTGATTCGCATGGGCGTGCGGAAATTACCCACGCCCGTGCGATTTTAACAAGGTCACCCACAAGGGCGAGTTCACGCCCTTGTGCGCTCTTGGGATAATCTACCAAACTCTGGAGGACTTCACACACCCGTGCGGAAATTACCCACGGGCGTGTGATATTCGCATGGTCATTCACAGGGGCAGCCGCACGCCCCTGTGACTTCTCTGGATGAGCTCGGAATAGAAATCCACGGGCGTGCGGAAATTCCACACGCCCGTGCATTTTCTCTGGATGCCTTAGAAAATTCTACAGGCTCTGCAGAAAATTTTTGAACATGTTTACACACTCAGAGCCCGCCCTAATATGCAAGTTTTACCAGAGAAAAACATAAGAAATAGCTCAAACGACCAAAACTTTACCAAAACACATGAAAGCACAAGATAACACCAACGGTGCTCAAGAAAAGCATAGCAATGGCATATAAGAATCAAAACACCAACACTCAAGCTCTTATTCATGCAAGCACTAAACTAGACACTAGAAAATAGTAGATACTTGGGTTGCATCCCAAGAAGCGCTTGTTTTACGTCACTAAGCTTGACGTACCTCTTCTTTACCTTATGAAGGCTTGAAAAGAGTATGTTCCTCCCGACTAGACATTGCATAGCGACTTCCCTTAAACCAAAAATCTGCTTGCCGGGGTGGAATATTTGTTGGAGAGTCCAACCATCTTACCTTTGGCCTCCAAGGAAACAATTTGGGTTAGAAATTGTCCAAGCTTAGCACAGGTGGGTCATTGGATGGCTTCAATCTCCTACCTACGTCTTCTTCCAAACCCAAAATCTCTTTCTTGCAATTTATGAATTGATCAATCCCAAAGTAAGATGCGTTTTCCATTACCTTAGTAGTTGCTTCTTCTTCAATTTCAACTTGAAAACAATCTGTCTTCACCAACTCTCCTTGCATCATTTCTTGCTCACAAACATACTGTCCACTCAAACAATCATCATATTGAGTGAACGGTTCTTCTTGTATCCTCTCGATCTCGACAACATCATGCTCGTTCCGTCCCACTTCTTCATTGTTATTCACTACCACATATTCTCTACAAGGAACTTGACTTGCTCGCTCAAATACTTGTTGTTCCTTGGAGAGTGTGTCAAGTATCCCTCCTAATTGATGCTAAAGGTTTTTATAGGAGGCTTCATGACATCTTCGTGTGGTCTCCATATTTTTGACGCAGACATCGGATGCTTCAATAAAGTTAGCTAATACTCTTTGTAACTGAAGTGCATCCTCGCCGAGTATCTCACCCCTTTGACATTCCTCTTGAGGTGTCTCCAATTGTTGTTCACCATTATTCCATAATAAGTTTGGGTAGCCCAATTCAATTGGATGATAAGCGTTGTAACATGGAATGTTTTGTTGTCGTGAAATAACAATTCTATCAACCTTTTTACTAAGAGCTTCGACATGCAAATATAGAGCAATGACTGGTCAATCATCATTTAAAATCCTTGCAAGAAAAAGTAAGATATGACAAAAGAAAACAAATGAGAATGATGGAAGAATAAGAAAGTGTGAACAATTATTTTTATTTTTATTTTTTCTAGAACAAATCAAAACGGTGATAGAGAAGAGAGGTGAAATAGAATGAAGGGTAAATAGCTAAGAAAAAAAAGTGCAAAGTATCTCTAAACGCCTAGTCTCTGGCAACGGCGCCAAAAACTTGACAAGGCCCCCTTGCGTATATCCCGCAAATGCACGGGTTTGTCGAAGTAATAATCCCGGGTGAGCGAGTATCGAATCCACAAGGAGTAGTGAATAAAAATACTTAATTCGATTCTTAGCTATGTGAAAGATCAATGGTGATAACTGTGACAATGATTCCATTCTCAACAATAAAAACAACAAGTAAGAGAGCAAAAGTAAAGAAAGCGGGTAAGGCAATCAATAAAGATGGGGTACTCGGATAATGCTCCGCCTAGGATAATTGTTTCAAGTGCAAGAACCCTCTGATATGCTTCCTAATCAATGATTGGTGAGTTGTGGAAATCCTTAATTACATAGTCCCAAATCTAAAGTCAACTATGCCTAACGCTATACATGTCCCGGAGGAGAAATCGAACAATCTCAACACCTCGCACTCGCATAGAGTTGCAATGAGCTCTGGGGATTCCAAGTGATAAATCTCTTCCTAATTATAGACCTAACCCTTTGGTCCAGGTGGAAGGTCCCTAACCACAATTGAGCCCTAGCTAATAAGATCACCTCAACGCTTCACTCCGTTGCACGCGCAACTAAGCCCCAGCGGAAGTTCATCCCTTAGACCATTCACTCTATTATGGCCGCAAAGAACTCGAGGAACAGAGGTAGAATCTATCAAGCCGGAAGGGAAAGGGGACGCTCCTGTACCTCTCGACTCACCCTCTCAACCCTCTCTAACCTAGCTTTGTCTAACGCTCGTGGTGTGTCACTCACTCACAAGGTTACCAAAACCAACTCTGAACCCTAGTGTCACTCTAGGGGAAATGTTCATACAATCAATCATTCAAGGTTGGAACTCACAATAAACATCAATTTATTGAAAGCATAATAAAGATGTTCAAAGAAACAAATACATCCTAGGGTTCACAATACCCGAGTACCCACTAGGGGTTTAGCTCTCCATGGAGCTAAGTACAATCAAAGAAATAGAATGTAAAAGCAATGAATCCATAAAGAAACCCCCTCGATAGTCATGTCGATGGTCTTGTGGAAAGTCCTCTACTTGTCATCCAAGGATTCCCTCGTCAGGTATAGGATACGCCTCGACGGAAGCTCTCCTACCAACCTTCTTCCTAAGGAATGACGCTGTCGGAGTTATAGAACCTCTCGAAAACCTTGGCCAATACCCCTCAAAACCCTAGCCGAAGCCCTCTCTCAAGTTGGCGAAAAGATGGAGAAAAGAACACTAAAATCGGGGCTGATTCGGCTTTAAATAAGGCTAGAATCGGGTGACTACACGGGCGTGAATGCTTCACGTGCCCGTGCGGAATTTCCACACTGGCGTGGATAATTTCCACATGCCCGTGTAGATTCTCTAAACTCCTGTTTTCTCGGCCGGCTGTAAACAGTGCTGCTACAGTACTTGCTCCCGCGTTGCTGTAGTACTCTGCTACAGTATCCAGCCTGAATAGCTTCCCGAATCCATACTTTCACGTCGTGGATCACTTGCTTCTTCAATGATATGTACATTGGTGGAGCTCTTGTTCTATGTGCATAAGTCAGAATGCTCGAGTGTGACTACCTTTGTGCCCCTCCAAATAGATGTGCCAAACTCGAATACGAGGAGGTTGGCACACACTCTAGCATCTCACATCGACCTATGTCTTTGCGTTTGAACCTTAGCAAGATTTCCTCCAATATCGGTGCATTGTAATCCACATTGGCTTCTTTCCTTCATACTTGGCCTGTCAACCCTACCTGTACGAAAGTAACATAAAAACACACATATTAGTGTAAAAACCTGAGAAAAGTAATGCTCAACATAAGGAATGAACGCTTCACATTCATATCGCACAAGCACTTATAAAACTCCCCCACACAAAAAGTAACTCTCGCTTAACTGACAAGGAAACTGGGGGAGATCACTAACTCTTGTCTAGAGCTCCTCTAGGACCAATAGACTATAATTAGTGACTTTCCCCAGTAAGGGAAGATAATGACAATTGTCAACTCTTTCAAGATCCTTGCCTTTTCACATCTCGAAAGAAAAATCTCCTGTTATGTTATAAGGCTACTTATATTAATTTTTTTTTACATTTAAGTTGAGAAAATCACATTCTATCCCCGTGAATTGATTAAAGTATGAAAGTATTCTCCGTTATAGACATCGTGTGGAGTAAGGACAAAGCAGGAGATCAGAAAGAAGATAGAAAGTCAGATAGCTGATAGGGCTGCAGCTAAGAGAAAGTCTTTTCTTACCTTTGCGATTGGGATATCAAAAAGATGAATCTTCCTCATTCCCTATTTGATGCAGAATAACCGGTGTTAGCGGCAAATCTGCTGCAAGAATACGCTGCTCGGAATAGAAAACCTGAGAATCCGCTGTTGTTAGCTTTGGAATTCTTATGAATAATTATACTAGCTTTCCGCACCAACAAAATACTATTTTACTACTTTTTTTAGTTTACTAAAAACAAGAAAAAAAGAAAATTTACCCAATGCCAAAGGAACTAATGCCGCTGATAAGAAATACATAGACCGTACGCCCACTTACCACTCTACCACTTCAATTCAATGACGGACTTCACCTACCTTTCCCCATTCTACCTACCGGAGAATTTACTTACGAACATTTACCTATTGACTTGACCACTTGTCCAACTACAGTTCCTAAAAATCAAATAAAACAACATAAATACTAAGCCAGGAGAGGAGACCCCTAGCTGACACGTCCGTATATGCGTGTAAACCGCAAGTGCACGGGTGTCGAAGTAATAATCCCAAATGAGTGGGTATCGTATCCACAGAGAGTAGGGAATAAAGACACTTAAGTTATTTTTTACCTAATGTGGAAGATGAATAGTGATATGTGTGACAAGATTCAATTCTCAAAAGTAAAATCAATAAGAAAGAGAGCACAAGTAAAGGAGAAGGTAAGGCAATCGATAAAGATGGGGTACCCGGATATTGTTCCGCCTAGGACAATCATTTTAAGTGCAAGAAACCTCTATTATGCTTCTTAATTAATGCAATAGTGTGTCGTGGAAATCCTTAATTACATAGTCCCAAATCTAAGGTCAACCATGCCTAACTCTATACATGTCCCGGAGGAGAAATCGAACAATCTTAACACCTCGTACTCGTATAGAATTGCAATGAGCTCTAGAGATTCCAAATGATAAACCATATTCCTATTTATAGACCTAATCCTTTGCTCCAGGGGAAAGATCCCTAGCCACAATTAAGCCCTAGATGCTAAAATCACTTCAACGCTTCACTCTGTTGCACTCGCAACTAAGCCCCAGTGGAAGGTTATCCCTTAGCCCATTCACTTTACTATGGCCGCAAAGAACTCTTGGAACGTGGAGGTAGGATAAATCACACCGAAGGGGAAAGGGGACACTCCGCTACCTCTCGACTCACCCTCTCAACCCTCTCCAATCTAGCTTTGTCTAACTCTCATGGTGTGTCACTCACTCACAAGAGTTACCAAAAAGAACTTTCAACCCTAGTGTCACTCTAGGGGAGTATTCATACAATCAAGCATACAAGATTGGAACTCACAATAAACATCAATTAATTTAAAGCATAATAAAGAGATTCAATGAAACGAATACATCCTAAGGTTCACAAATACCCAAGTACCCACTAGGGGTTTAGCTCTCCATGGAGCTAGATACAATCAATGAAATCGAATGTAAAAACAAAGCATCCATAGAAAACTCCCTCGTTAGTCGTAGCGATGGTCTTATGGAGAGTCCTCGACTCGTCGCAAGGATCCCTTTGTCCAGCCTAGGATACACCTTGCCGGATCAGTGCCGTCGAAAGCTCTCCCACTAACCTTATTACAAACGGTGCACGATGTCGAAGCTATAGAACCTCTCCAAAGCCTTAGCCAATACCTCTCAAAACCCTAGCCGCAGCCTTCTCTCAAGTTTGGGAAAAAGATGGAGAAAAGAATACTGAAATCGGGGCTGAAATCGGCTTTTAAAGGGCTAGAATCGGGATTTCACACGGCCGTGTGAGCGCCCCTGTGGATTTTTCACACGGGTGTGTGGAATTTCCATACGCCTGTGTGGATTTTCTGTTTTCCTGTTTTCTCGGTCGGCTATGAACAGTGCTGGTACAATATTCTTGCTACAGTACTCTACTACAGTGTCGGCCCCAAATATTCCAGAATCCATGCTTTCATCGAGGTAATGCAAACGGGCACATGTTTACGTCGTGGATCACTTTGTTTCTTCAATAACGGACATGTTGGTGGAGATCTTGTTCTATATCCACAAGTCGGAATGCTTGAATATGACTGCCCTTATGCCGCTCCAAATAGTTGTGCTAACTCGAATACGAGGAGGTTGGCACACATTCCCGCATCTCGAACCCGACCTATGTCTTCGCGTTTGAACCTTAGAAGATTTCCTCCAAATTGGTGCATTACCACCCACATTGGCTTTTTTCTCTCATATTCGGCCTCACAACCCTACCTGCATGAAAGTAACATAAATACACACATATTAGCGTTAAAACCCGAGAAAAGTAATGCTCAACACAAGGAAAGAACACTTCATATTCTTATCGCACAAGCACTTTTCACTGGTCAATCTCCGTACATTATCCCTTTCCCTTTTTTTATACCTAAGATTATCTCCATTACTAATCTTTTGTATACCTTAGTGTTTCTAGCCATCCACTAATTTGTTATTGATCACTGGTATGGTAATACATACAAGACAGTAGTAGAAACTCCATACAGTTGATTTCGCCCGCTTCAAGATATGATAACTAATCAAAGAATCTCAATCTTGGGGTAAACTGGTTTTACACTGCTTATCTTATGTTTACTTCCATTTTATTCTTGTACATAGGGAATGAGATTTTTGTCTTCTTACTGCGAATTTTAGAGGCTGTTTTCTTTTCACTCATATAACTATCTGGTTTAACTCATCAATCCGAATGATAAATAAAAAGGGGAATATCTATTTAATACGTTCAAGCTCTTTTCTTTATTTCTAGTAGAGAAGGAAAAAGTTCATGTTCCAACGAATCGCACGTAGAGATATTGATAACACATACATAGAGTTAATGGTATTTTCATAACTAATAGATTGAGCAGCAGCCCGTAGACCACCCTGAAAAAGGAATATTTATTATTCGAGCCATATCCCTGACATAAGAAGCCCAATAGGGGCAATACTTGAAAAAATGGCGATCCATAAAAAAACACCGATACTGAGATCGGCTAAAAACAAGACGATACCCGAAGGGCATTACTAAATAAACTTAGTAGAATCGATATAACCGCTAGAGACGGTCCAATACTAAACAAACGAATATTACCTCTAGATGGGAAAAGGTCCTCTTTTAAAAAAAGTAGTTTGGTCCCATCCGCTATAGCTGGAAGAAATTCCCAATGGGCCAACATATTCAGGCCCAATACGTTGTTATATCGCTGCGGATATTTCTCTTTTCTAACCACACAATTACGAGTACCCCTCATTATGATTCCTAAATATAAGGGACAAAAATGGGGATAAAGAGCGATATGAGTCCATAGACTTCTTTTACGGATTCCGAACTAGAAAAAGAATTGATAGCTTGCACTTCTGTCATATCAATTATCATTTCAACGATCAACTTCTCCCATAATGATATCTATACTACCTAGTATCGTCATGATATCAGCCAATTTCATTCTTTGAACTAGACTAGTTGGGGAAGAATTTCAAAATTGATGAAATCGGGTGGACGAACATGAAGAACAAAGCTGAGGAAAGGGGGGTTCCTTGTCTGTCGGTCGAAGAAGATAACAAGTGGAAGCAACCGATGCTTTGGTCATCGACTCCTTGATGCCGATCGTGCTTGGTGTCATGCTGGCAAAAAAAGAGGGGGTTTTTGGCGGGTTTACCTACTATTAGATTTGAACCAATGACTTTGGCCGTATGAAACCGATACTCTAACCGCTAAGTCAAGTAGTTCAAGCTGAGTGAAGTCAGAGAAAATAGACAATAAGAGAAAGCCAACCAAAGAGCATCCAGAGTTCTCCGCATGCTAAGAAAGAGAAAGAGAAAGTGTTATCGCTATACCAAATGAAGCAGTGCTAGCATGCTAAGAAAAACCAATGTTCGATCGAAGGCGTCGCCGGTCATCCGTCTTAATTCATGTTGTAATGCGGTCATTTTTCTTTTTTTGTCTGCATTGGTGTTTTTTTAGTCCCCACCATAACAAAATTCTTCTACCATATCTCAGACCTCAGGAGTAGTCAAAAGAAGTACCACGGGCATTCTTTTTTCCCATTTTTGGGGCCCCGGGTTAGCACGCGAGGAAACCAGACAAGTAATTCTATATCCCCTTCACCAGGTCTCGAACCTGCTATTGCTATTGGAAAGAGATTCTCTATCCCAAGAAGGAGATCTAATCTACAAAGACGTCTTATAGAAAAGTGGTACATGGTATGGTAGGCTTCCCGCAACAAGAAGGGTGTTTTGTCACTTCACTCTCTATAGGCCTAAACCACTTACTTAAAGTATAGATTGATCCACCAGAACACGAGGAAGGAGAGATTGAACCCTCCTCTAGTAAAGGAAAGAAGAAGGTTGTTCTCCTTAACTGAAAATTTTCAAATAAAACATTGAGAGTCCTTTCTATCGGCTAGCATAAGTGGCGAAGCAAGATGGGATTACTAACTTAATGGGCTTTTTGGTACTGAAAAGAAAGACCTTAGTCATTCCTGAATGAACAACTATTAGTCGTGTCTTAATTCTAGTAGTATTGGCGAAGCAAGGTTCTCAGATAAGGTGAAAATGATAGATACAACTAAAAATATAAGAGCCTTCGGATGTTTACGCTTACTGGTCGTTCCTGAATAGCTCAGACTTAAAGCAGCTATTAATACAGCTCTTTACCCTCCTAGCTTGCGAGAGAGAAATTCTTTTCTCGCGCTCTACATATAAACATTGTCTTTTTGTTCACAGCCTGGACGTTAGATCATCAGTTCAACGGGAAAAGGAGAATTTACTACAAGAGAGCAGGGATTTGCTCCTCAATATTCGTCGGGGTACAGAAAGAGTAAATTTTGCTTGGTCGCTTGATGAATGGTTTTTTACGACGCTAGTGAAAGCAGAGTCTAAAACCAAAAACCAATTCATTCTCATACAATAATTAGAATTCTCGGCAAAAGCTCTTTTATAAATCCATAAATTAAGTTTTCTAAGAAAGAAAGTCATCAAGCTAGCAAGGCTACGAGTAAGCCTAAGGCTACTTGTTCAACCGTTCAGCTAACAACTCTTTGAGAAAGCATGCGAGGAAGCGAAGAAAAATGGAGGCTCAAAAAGTCTGTCCGTTCTTTTGAATTAAAGAAAAGAATAAAAATTGCTCTCATGCGTTAGCAAGCGAGCCACTTTTTTTAATTCAAAAATCTTTCTTTCCAAATGAGTAATCAATCAAGCATTTTTCATCTTTCTTTCTCTCTTTCGCGGGTAGGCAAGTATTGGCATGTGAGCTCAAGTTCAAGGCTTGCAAAGGTTTCTTAGTAGTTATGTGTAGTCAACTTTGAAAGAGATAAAGAAGCAAAGAAGTAGGGATTCAAGTAAAGAATCCACGGAAAGCCCACAATTGTCTATAGCGAGTCATAGCTGAATCCAAGTTGAGAGACGAGAGTAAAATTCTTATCTGCGAATGATGTAAGGAGCCAGACTTCATCCTTATCGGGGAGCGGAGGCTTGGAGCTCGACTGAATCTGAAGATGAATCAAAGAAACTGCAAGCTATGAGAACAGAACGAGTAGAACTCACCGAGTTTTTTTGAAGAGTAGGAAAGAAAGCTCGAAAGCTAGCTTTCTTTGTATTAGCTACTTATTATAGACTGAATTAAAATCAAGATGCGAGCAGGCAAGATGTCTAGTCCAGCACTGGCCTCTATCTCTATAAAGTAGTTTACAAAATAAATGTTAGATGCAAGCGAGCTTCAGGATTGGATTCGATAAAGAAGGCTTAACTCTCTAAGCGAGTAGGGTATGATGGATAAGTACTCGTGAAAAAAAAGAACCAAGAAAGAAAGCAAGACAAGTTTATCGAGACAAGTCCCACAGAGAACGAGACTAGTGAGACGGAAGAATAATAGGAAATTTCTCTTTGAGAAGTAATGCTTTTTCTTCTGCGAATCTATCATGTTAAGACAATTCAACATATTTTTTCTTGTATGTTAGAAGGTGCAGAACGTTAAAAGCAAGTGGGCCTCTGCCACACTACCAACCCTCACTACGGCTTCTTTTGAAGCTCTAGTTCTCACGCATCCTAGCTCCAAGATCTTGCTTTCTCTTTGAGCGAGAAGCTCGTTGGGACTTGCTGAGATCAAATGAGATATCCCAACTTTTGATTGATTATCAAACTAGCAGGTCCAATGAACTAGGCACAGGACGGATGGTGTACCAATTAATTTCGTTGGAAAGATGGCGAGGATGAAAGAAGTCTCTCAAGAGAGAGATAGGAAAAAGAAGTACGGAAGCGAGAGCGGGCTAGCTAAATGCCCTAAAATCAGTGTACGAAAGGGCCCGTGATCCTGGGCGGTACATGGAAACGCTGGACCTACCAAGCGCTTAGGAACATGTCGTGAAGGTAGAATAGAGTTTCTCGTTGAAATGATGACTTCAGGTGAAGCCAAGTTTGAAGGGCAAAATACTAATGAACCGGGGCTACAGACACTGCTTTATCCCAAATCCACTGAAGATGATGTAGGGAAAGGAGAATAAAGAGTCATAGCTTATCAATCATAGGAATGCTCGATCGACTTTAGTTTGCAAGCTACGAGTTCTCTTTTAGCGCACTTTACTTATCTTATTGCGTATACAATAATCACTGAGCATACGGGCATGTCAATTCTGTGAATCATATCAGAGACCGAAATGCGGTATCTTGCGAGGGGGCGCCACATATGAGTGGTTAAGACATGACAAGTACAAGTAGAGGGAGGAATCGGGAGGCTGGATGCCTTGATCTCAGCCCTCGTCCCAAAAACCTTGCAAACAGAGCGTAACAATAGATAAGAAAAAAATGAATGCCGAGATAGAAAGGCTTCTCCCCGGTCAAAAAAATATGTTCCCATCCGGGATAAATCCAGTTGTCCAAATCCCTCGCTATATAGCCTTCACAATCACTCTCTTGCTCTCCGACAATCAGAGCGAAGAAGCCTTGTCGATCATTTTTTTCAGCCCTTTTCACCGAAAATAGACGACCGAAATTGAAGCAGTCTTAGTGGTATAGTTGAAACTCGATGTCTTGGCGACCGATCCACTCCCACAGCTTATCGTAAGAGATTCATCGTAGGTATTCAGACTTGAAGACCAGGACGAGCAATACCAACGATAAGGGAATCTGGGCATACTAAGGCTGGTAGTCTTAGAGCGATCACAAACACCATCATCTTCTTAACCCACCACATCGTAGCCTAGCTTAGTTCATAATTGTCCATGTGCATGGTCTTCGTGGGTAGGCGTCCCCGCTTAGGCCACACCAAAATCCATTTTTCTAATCTGCATAGTGACAATTAGAACAAAACAAGGTATAGTGCTGACGTCGGCTCCGCTAAATGCTGACGTCGGCGTCCATCGCTTGTGAAGCAACTTACAGAAAAAAAAGAATGACTGCTGAGTTTTAAGCTATACGCATACGGAGAGATCAATACCTTTGTGTGTCCAGCTTATCTTAGGTTAAGTCGAAAGAGGCCCTTTGCGCTTGGGCTGAAGCGAACTTCTCAAATTCCATGCTAAAACATACTTTTTGCACTGGACTTGAGAGATTTTTTTTTTGGAATAGCGAGAATTTATCTCGGGGAAGTGCTATCTTAGTTTGATTAGGCGGATGCTATTGAGTCGATTGTTTAAATCCTAATCGCCAAGAGCTTCATAATATGGTGAGGCAGAGTCAAATTAAACAAAATGATTTGACTAATTCATAAACTATTGAACCTAAATGGGTAGGTGGGTTCTTCATCTCTACCACATGGGCTATCGATCACGTGGCTTGGGCAAAACCAAACCACTCACGTATGCTGCGGGCCCTAGCTGATAGGTAAGAAGTCACTCTGCTGGTATACCTTTTGGCAGATGAGACTGAACAACAATATTATTGTAATAAGATGCTTCAATGACTACAAATAGAAAAGCTAAATAAAGAAAACAATTTAGTTTATATTAAACTAAAGAAATACAACATGAGAAAAAAAGAGATGATAGAATGTTGTCCATACTTGAAAAACCTCCAAAAAGTTTTTGGTCTTTCTCTACGTTATGCACATCAAAGAAAAACTACGCCATTAGGTTCCCCTTATGCGGCGAGATTGGGATCAAGTGTTTGCAATTCTATGGAGAAAAAAATAATATAAAAAAATCCTTCCATTTGGATCGAGCATCAAAAAAAGGAGTCTTTCGGGGCTCTGCAGGAGGAGAGTGGGCATAATTGTTTACTTGGTAGGCTATGGTGGCCATAGCTAGCAAAGGTTCTGCTAAAATTGAAAGTACTTGGTCCAAGAGAAAAGTTGATGATGAATTCCGTAAATAAAAAAATGAAAAAACACAATCAAAGCTATAATATAACAGGGAAATAGACTATATATAAAGATGGAAGGAAAAGCATCATGCTTCTTCTTCTAGGCTGGACCTTAGACCAAAAAAAGCCATAGTCGAGTAGCCATGTCTCACCACCGAAAAGTCACTATCAAGCACTTCCAATGAATGGAGCCAAATGAGTGTCTCTCGGTGTCGGATTGATTAACGATTTGTTTTTCTGCTCCTTTCCCCACCATAAAATGAGATTTAGTGAGGTCGATCCAAAATCATAATATCTTTTTTCTTATATATATATATATAAGGATAATGAAAAGAGGAGATTTTTAGCTTGAGTATCTCCTTTTCAATGAAATCTCTCCGATTCATGAATGATTAAAAAAAGAGTTAACAAACAAAATGATCGAAACTCGAAAAAGGCTAGTTAGTCCGTTCAGCTATAATACATTGATTGGTTCGAGGGGCATAGACTTTTGTTTATGTACATTTGAAAAAGTGTATCAAAGAGAATCTCTATATTTCTGTTTTTTCGGGCTAAAAATTGACCTCTGACCAAAGAATAAGATGTAAGTAACTTGTCTTTCTGTTTGCTTTCTCCACCCCATTTTTCTGTTCCAGACATGAACATCTTCTCCATATTACTAGTTCTTTTGAGCCAATGATTTCATATGATTGTAACTACTGCACAACATCGCTGTCGTTTATCCCTTCGGATTTATCCCATACATTATAGTCTTTCCCTAGTTGGAGAAGTTTTCAATTCTTAGGTAGTTTTGCTATACACCCAATTAGTTCCACATTAATTCTTTTTATGAAAATTAAAATGGTAAGTGCTTGTGCGATATGAATATGAAGCGTTCATTCCTTATATTGAGCATTACTTTTCTCAGGTTTTTACATTAATATGTGTGTTTCTATGTTACTTTTATGCAAGTAGGGTTGTGAGGCCGAGTATGAAGGAAATAGGCCAATGTGGATCATAATGCACCTATTTTGGAGGAGATCTTGCAAAGGTTCAAACGCGAAGACATAGGACAGGTGTGAGATGCTAGAGTGTGTGCCAACCTCCTCGCATTCGAGTGAGCACATCCATTTGGAGCGGCACAAAGGCAGTCACACTCGAGCATTCCGACTTATGCATATAAGAACAAAAGCTCCACGAACATGTTTATTATTGAAGAAGCAAGTGATTCACGACGTGAGCGTGTGCCCGTTTATGCGTACTCCCGGTGAAAGTATGGAATTGGGAAGTTATTTTAGATCGAAGACTCGTAGCAGTACTATAGCAGACTGTTCACGACCGCCGAGAAATCGAGAAATAGAGAATCCACACGAGCATGTGGAAATTATCCACGCCCGTGTGGAAATTCCGCACGGGCGTGTGTAGCGTCCACGCCTATGGAGTTGCCCGATTCAGATCCCTATTTAAAGCCGATTCAGCCCCGATTTTGGTATTCTTTTCTCCATCTTTTCCTCAACTTGAGAGAGGGTTTTGGCTAGGGTTTTGAGAGGTATTGGCTAGGGTTTTGGAGAGGTTCTACGGCTACGACATCACGCGGCGTTTGGAAGAAGGTTATTGGGAGAGCTTTTGTCGGCATCGATCCGGCGAGCTGTATCCTAGGCCGGACAAAGGACGCCTTGCGACGAGTAGAGGACTCTCCATAAGACCATCGACATGACCATCGAGGGGGTTTCTCTATGGATTCATTGCTTTTACATTCGATTTCTTTGATTGTACTTAGCTCCATGGAGAGCTAAACCCCTAGTGGGTACTTGGGTGATTGTGAACCCTAGGATGTATTCGTTTCTTTGGACTTCTTTATTATGCTTTCAATAAATTGATGTTTATTGTGAGTTCCAACATTGAATGCTTGATTGTATGAACATTTCCACTAGAGTGACACTAGGGTTGAGAGTTCTTGTTGGTAACCTTGTGAGTGAGTGACACACCACGAGCGTTAGACAAAAAGCTAGGTTGGAGAGGGTTGAGAGGGTAAGTTGAGAGGTACAGGAGTGTCCCCTTTCCCCTCCGACGTGATAGATTCTACCTCCGTTCCTCGAGTTCTTTGCGGCCATAATAGAGTGAATGGTCTAAGGGATGAATCTCCGCTGGGGCTTAGTTGCAGCGTGCAATGGAGTGAAGCGTTGAGGGGATCTTAGTATCTAGGGCTTAATTGTGGTTAGGGACCTTCCACCGGACCAAAGGGTTAGGTCTATAATTAGGAAGAGATTTATCACCGGAATCCCTAGAGCTCATTGCAACTTTATTCGAAAGTGCGAGGTTGAGAGATTATTTAATCTCTCCTCCGGGACATGAATAGAGTTAGGCATAGTTGACCTTAGATTTGGGACTATGTATGTAAGGATTTCCACGACTCACCATTGCATTGATTAGGAAGCATAATAGAGAGTTCTTGCACTTGAAGCGATTATCCTAGGTGAAGCATCATCCGAGTACCCCATCTTTATCGATTTCCTTACCTCCTCCTTACTTTTGCTCTCTTACTTGTTGCTTTTAATTATTGAGAATTGAATCATTATCACACTCTTTATCATTTATCTTTCACATAGGTAAGAATCGAATTAAGTGTCTTTACTCCCTACTCCCTGTGGATTCGACCCCGCTCACCCGGGATTATTACTCGACAAACCCGTGCACTTGCGGGATATCATGCAAGGGGACCTTGTCATAAAACTAAGGGCATTTCCCGACTCATTTTTTGGATAGGAGCTCCGGGACATTAATAAAGTCAATAAAGAAAAAGGGATGCAAAGTCAATGTCTTTTCACCATCCCTGTAGTGTACAAGAAAAATGTTTGCCCTTCCATCCAGATCAGATTATGTTTCGTTTAAACTTCTCCTGACTTAGAATCTTGTCTATTCCGCTGATATGTTTGTGACCTCCTTCTCCATGTCTTATCATCGAACTCCTTTCGTTTCTTACGATCCTCCCTACTACGATGCTTGTTCAGAGGAACACATTTTTTCTATGTGTATGAGATCGAACTCCTCCTTCTCCACCGATATAGATCTCTCACGAGTCAAAGTTACAGTACATACAAGTGGTCATTTCTATTCTAATTTTTGAATAAAAATGGAAAATTAGTTTGATTGCTTGACTTTTGAAGTAAATAGAATAATCTGGTTTGACTTTAATGTAAGTAATAATCATACTTTCTTTACGGATTCAACCTCCCCAAACTACTTTGACTAATGCTTGTCCCTCGAAAGCTGCTCGGCACCTTTCTAGCTTTGAGCTTCGGCCAAGTAGTCCTCTGGAACCCTAGGGTTCTCAGGGGTGTAATGGAAGTCTGAGTATGTAAAATTCCTGAAGTGAAGAAAGAGTTTGGGATGTATGACTCTTCGGGAAAGGCTATACATGATCATTTATCCCCCGCACCCCTTATCTCTATAGGGCCAGAAGCAAGTGGAATAGAAGGATTAACCTTATTTATTAGGTTGGGAGAGCAAGCTAAAAGCTAGGGATAGGGAGAAATTGAAGCAGAGGTACGGCGTCAAGAAGAAAGGGAGTATAGGCGACAACGGGGAAATTAGAGAGGAGGAAGAGATTATTTTGGAAGGAAAGAAAAGAGAAATTTCAAGCCCTTTTCCTACTAAGGAAGCTTCTTAGCATGCCATCGATTAGCTAAAGCTTTCTTTTAGTTGTGCGAACGAGACCCTCACGAAGCGGATTCGGTCCCATCCTATACCTCCTATCGAACGGATTTCCATACAAATGGTTATCCTTTTGGTTACGATGATTTTTTTTGTTCAAAGGGAGCGGTGCTATTGTTCCCTTCTTTTTCGGTAGTGGACTTCCTTCAACTGAAGTTTCTATTATAGCTATCATTTACATGGATTCTTCAGTGACAGTTGGTTCAACTATAGAAGAGAGGATAGGAATTTTTTCACATACATCATATCTTTGACGGATTGCCCTATCTGGTTCTTGAACATCCTACTATTGAGCCAAAGCCAAAAGGCCTATTTCTCCATACGGGCACAGCGCTAATACTAGGCCTTCTGTTCTGATTCAAGCTTTTCTTTCTTATGGAGCGAGGAATGTTCTATTATATTTTTTTCCTTTCGTCATGTTGAAGTGTGTTCAATGCAGTTATATTATAGCTTATAGCTAGACTTTATTAAAAAAGAATTTAGAGCCCCACAGAGCGGTTAAATTACTTTCTTTTGAGTAATTTAATTCATCAATAGGGGACCATCCCATACCATAGGAAGTTACTTCTTGCAATGCGATCGTTTAAGCATTGGTCGACCACGATTCAATCTTCGAACCAAACAAAAGCCAGATCTTGCTACTACAAAACCGAAGGAGCACACAAAGCTAAAGGCACTCACGAAACAAGAACATAGTTGTTTGTTTGTGTAGGTGGTTTCAAATCATAAGATGATGAAGTGACTGCACCAACAAATCAAGCTAAACCCATGTTTGATCCAATCTACGAATTGAAAGTGAGATCTTGCAAAACAACCAGGTAACGCCCAGATTTGTAAGAATGGCAATGTAGGTCAGGGGATTGGCGCTATGATCGCTTTGAGTTATGCTCGAAGCGCAACATGTATGCTTACGTGCGAGTTGCTATTCGGTTGTAGATCAGGTTCTCTATTCTTCCCTTGGACTCTCCGAGTGGTATTTTGTAATGTAAAGCTAGTCTAAAATAGATGAAAGATCAATCAGGGCGGTGGACGGGTGTAGTACCGCACAGGAACGCAGTTTATTGCTTAGACCAAGATGACGACTCTTACCTCTCTAGGGCAGCAATCCTTCCCCTAGTATTGTGAGAGGCTGGATTTGTCGACTCTTAAAGCAAATCACTTAATTTGGATTAGATATGACTGCGGACCTATTGTAATGTGTTTTTCCTATTTATGATTATATAGTTATGAATAACCATCTCGAAAGCCCATCTTCAACCAGCTTAATATTCGGCTATGTTGGTCGGGAAGTATAACGATAATTATTATCATGGACCCATGGGTAAATGAAGAGCTATGGCGACTTCAGAACCACTTCTCGTGTGTGAACCATAAAAGAATAATAACCATAAGGTAAGGTCTATCCTCAAAGACTCTTTTTTTACTACTGCTCATATGACCTTCTTTTGGAACTAGTGAATCAATATTCCTTTCCTAAACCATCTCAATCAGCTGACTCGATAATCGTTCAGGTGCCGGTAGTAATTTTGAGGGCTTTTTCTTTTGTATGGAATAGCTTTTTGTTAGTGGACAAAGTTGCTGCTCGTCTTCTTTTCTTATGGATATTGACCGAGAATCAAGAAAGACTAGAACTTTGGAGCGACCCAAAGTAGTATACTACCTTATTCCTTGAGTGGGGCCTTGGAAGATTCATGATCCAAAAAACTTAGTTTAGTTAATCCGTTTTTTCTTATTATTCCTAGTGCCCATTAACAAGAGCTCAACGTAAAGTAAGGAGTCAACACGGGTCTATTAAGAAGGAGGAGTAAGCCAATATGAATGACCTTGTTGTGCTTTGTTGTTGCTTACACTAATCTGCCAATTGTTAGGGCAAGTACTCATTGCGCGTAAGAGGAGTTGCCAGATTGCTTTTTAAATTGACGGAGTTAATCTCGACTTACTATACTACTAACTCTGAATGTTCTCGCTCTCACAGCATTTCTTTCTTTGCGTACTCTGATTGAGGCTCAATTCCTCCCTAAAAGAATAGTAGACTGAGAAACATATCTCACTCATTCCCTCAACTGCTCGATCAAAAGAACTCTTAGTTGTCATTCATCCATTATTCTTTCTTGAAGAAGATCGCAGGAAGGACTTACTTTTAAAAAGAGGAATCCAGATGGATAGATTGCTTTTTTTAAATAGAGTACTCTGATGGATCACCCGCAAGTGTACGGGATCGCCAAGTAATACCCTGTGAGTGACACAGGGGTCGTAGTATTCCACGGGGCCAAGGAAGTATTATTACTCACCCTTCATCTATTATCTAGCCTACAATTCTTGGTATGAAGAACAAATGAAATAAAAATAAAAATAAACTAACTAATCTATGGCCGGGTAACTAGCACACGGATATAAATAAACAAGGGAGTATCAAGCATGAGAAGGTCGTGTTTGGACAAAGGAATCCACCTAGGGTTGTCATTAAGTCCCGAACTAAGATGAGTTAAAGATGCATTGATGATAATTGAGACCAAGAGACCTCGTGAGTAGATTAGCCCCAATCTCTCGGTGACTAACCCCACGATCCCATACGAATGTCAATCGGAATTTCTTCGGATTAACAAACCTATGATCGCATTAAGTTCTAGGAAATCTCTAATAGGAGTAAACCTACTATCCTTCGGCTTAAACCTAGCAATGGAGGGCTACCAACACCCGATCTCTCGGCGTGTAGGGTACAAGTATCCCCTTTCAATCTCTCCTAGATCTAGTATATGTGAGTAGGTCACATCTACGCATACAACTCATAGTAGAATTACGGATCTCTCCATACATGTAATTCTAGACATGAAAGCATGAAAGATTAAATCTCAAACAACCATCAAACTCAATTAAGAATAACATTCCAAGTTCATACACAAGATTAGCCCTAGGGTTCATCCAAATCCAAACACAACAATAAGTTAATCCCTCATGACAAGGGATACTTATACAACATACAAGGAAAATAAAGACAATAAAGAAGCAAGAAAACTCCCTCTACGATCTTGATCTCCTTGAATCGATGAAGCTTGGATTGATGATGCAATGGTGGTCTAGATCTTCAATCCAACTCCTTCTCCTATGCTCCTCTCCCTCTTGGTGATGATGTGTGCTCGTTTCCCACAAGGATCGTCACGGAAGATGGCCGGAAGGCCTCAAGAGTGTGTGGTGGCGGCCCAAGAGGCCAAGAGAAGTCTAGCCCAAAAAGTCCCCAAAAATCCCTCTATATACCACTCATCATACCCCCTTGATGGCCTCCATCCCGAGTGCTATACCACTCGCTATGGAGCTTAACATTGACACTATTTGGGATAGGCAAACTCTATCAAGTAAATATCTTCTATTATAGCTACGGTGATCATCCGGGCTCCATACGGGCACCATTGAGCCGTATGCCATGATCAAATTCCTGACTTGAAACTCTCCAGGTGCTACAGTGACAGCTACAGTGATCTTGCTGCAATGTCGATGCTACAGTGCCACTACTACGATGATTCGACTCATGATTGCGCGACCGGTTTTTCTTCTCTTTTTCACCGAATCATATCCTCGTGTCATCCATGGTGTTCCCGTGCCTCCGCAAAAGCATATAACACACGATTAAGCACAAAAGCGGGCATCAATTCTAATGAAAATACATGCTAGAGGTAACAAATATATGCACTCAAATACGTACATTTAGACACTTATCATACTCTCCCTCGATGGAAATATAAAGGATAAAATGGTGGACTTCTAACCGAATGATTGATGGAATTCTGGTGTGATTCCTAGTATTATCTTTTTATTCTCGTTAGACTTTAACTTAACTAAAATAATGAAAGTTCGGACAATTTTTCCTTATATAGAGACGGGGCCTCTTGTAGTGAGAGTGCTGGCCCTTGTTTGTGATGGTGAGTTATGTTTTTGCTTGCTTCCCTTAAAGAGGAGGGCGAGTCCCACCAATTTTTTTCCATATTGAACAAGTAGAGCGCATGGTTGGATTTACTACCATTGAAAGAGAACATCGAGAAACGAAACATTAAGGAAGGAAGAAAACGGTTTCACTTTTTCTTTCCATTACAGAGGATTTCTAAGTATATGATGCTGGATGAGAAAGAAGCCAACCAATAGCACGTAGCTCAGCCAGCCAACACAGAAGGAAAGAGGTGCTAAAAAGAACAAACACAGTAAGAGAGAGATCCAAACAAAACGAGCTAACATAGTGGGACCAAAGCTAGCATAGGTAGTGTGACCATATGCAAGAAATTTTTTTTTTTAAGTATATCGTGAGCACAGCCCAATGCATACGCTATAACAAGAGTTAGTTAGTAGGAGGCCTAAGCACTAGCAGCTAAGCTAGAAAGAAAGCTCAACACACTACAAAGGTCGTGGGGGTTGGTAAAATTTTGTTTTTGGGCAAACGAAGATTGAATGTTTATCGCCTTTTTCTAGTTGATTCTGAATCTAAATCAGATTCAGAAGAACTAGCGCACAATATTTCTGTTGCTAGTTGGTTATAAATGGAGGTTCAATAGGCTTATATAAAAACGTAGGTAGCTAGTTCGACCAGAATATCTGCTAGTTTTTAATCAAAATATTAATCATATGTTTTCTTTTCGAAATGTCTTGTAGGTTTTCAATCAAAACCCTAATGCAATGTTTTTTTTCAAGATGGCTCATATTTTTGAATCAATACCCTAATCCATTTTTTTCTTTTTTTGTAAATGTCTACTATTTTTGAATCAAAACACTAATCCTATGTTTTCTTTTGGAAATATCCAATATTTTTTCAGTTTTTAATCAAAACCCTCATCTTATGTTTTCTTATAGTACTGTCTCCTATTTTTCAACCAAAACCCTAATCCATTGTTTTTTTATGGAATGTCTACTATTCTTTAATCAAAACCCAAATCCTATGTTCTCTTATTGTAATGTTTCATATTTTTGAATCAAAATCCTAATCCTATATTTTTTTTGAAATGCCAACTATATTTGAATAAAAACCATAATCCTATGTTTTCTTTTCGTAATGTCTCCTATCTTTCAATCAAAAACCTAATCCTTTCTTTCCTTTCCGAAATCTCTGCTATTTTAGAATGAAAACCCTAATCCTATGTCAGAATGTGACCTATTTTTCAGGATTGAATCAAAACACGAATTCTTTATTTTCTTTTTAGAATGCCTCATTTTTTTGAATGGAAACCGTAATCCTATCTTTTGTTAAGGGAATGCCTACTAATTTTAATCAAAATCCTAATCTGATATCTGAATGTCACATATTTTTCAATCAAAACCGTAATTATATGTGTTGTTTTCAAAATGGCACCTAATTTTAAATCAAAACCCTAATTATATGTGTTTTTGTTTATGCATGTCTACTATTTTTGAATTAAAACTCTAATCCTATGTTTCTTTATAGTAATATCTCTTATTTTTCGATGAAAACCCTAATGTTATGTTTTCTTTTCGGAATGCTTACTATATTTGAATCAAAACCCTAATCCTTTCTTTTATTTTTGGAATGTCTACTATTTTTGAATCAAAACCCTAGTGTTATGTTTTCTTATATTAATGTCTTCTATTTTTCATTCAAAACCATAATCCTATATCTTTTTTTATAGTAATATCTCCTATTTTTCAATGAAAACCCTATTCCTATGTTTCTTTTAGTAATTCCCACTATATTTGAATCAAAACCATAATCCTATGTTTTTTTGGAATGCCTCCTATTTTTGAATAAAACCCAATCTTATGCTTTGTTTTGTAATTGCCCCTAAGTTTTTGGTTCTAATTAAAACCCTAATCCAATGTTTTATTATAGTAATATCTCCAATTTTTCAATCAAAATCCGGATAGTATGTTTTCTTTTTGAAATGTCTCATATTTTTCAATTTAAAAGCTAATAATATGTTTTCATTTGTGGATGCCTACTATTTTTTGAGTCGAAATCCTAATCCTATATTTTTTTTTTATAGTAATGTCTCCGATTTTTCATTCAAAACCCTATTGTTATATTTTCTTATAGTAATGTTTGTTATTTTTTCAATCAAAACAGTAATTCTATTTTTTCTCATTGTAATGTCTCCTATTTTCAATCAAAATAATAATCCTATGTTTTTTTTTTTGGAATGCCGACTATATATGAATCAAAACCCTAATCCTATATTTTCTTTTGGTAATGTCTCTTATTTTGAAACAAAACTCGAATCCTATGTTTTCTTTTCTCAATGTCTCGTATTTTTTTTTACCAAAAGATTAATCCTATGTTTTTTTTGGAATACCCCCTATTTCTTAATGAAAACGCTAATCTTATGTTTTCTTTTGGGGATGTCTGCTATTTTTTAATCAAAACAATAATCATATATTTTCTTTCCGTTATGCCTCCAATTTTTGAATAAAATTTCTAATCCTATGTTTTCTTTTCGGAATGCCCCCTCTTTTGAATCAAAACCTTAATCTTATATTTTATTTTTGAAATGTCTCCTATCTTTAAATCAAAACCCTAATCCTATGTTTTCTTTTCTGAATGTCTACTATTTTTGAATCAAAACAATAATCCTATGTTTTTCTTATATAATGCCCTAATCCTATGTTTTATTTTCGGATTGCCTACTATATTTGAATCAAAACCCTATTAATATGTTATATTTTTAAAAAGTTTTCATATTTTTCAATCAAAACCCGAATCCAATATCTTCTATTTTTTAATCAAAACAATAATCCTATGTATCCTTTTCGTAATGGCTCATATTTTTCAGTTTTGAATTAAACCATAATCCTATATTTTCTAATCATAATGGCAATTATTTCCGAATCAACCCCTAATCTTAAGTTTTATTTTTGAAATGTCTACTATTTCCGAATCAAAACACTAATCATATGATTTCTTTTGGAAGTGTCTACTATTTTCTTATAGCAATGTCATATATTTTTCGACCGAAACCATAATCCTTTATTTTCTTTTGAAACTATCTCATATTTTTTAATCAAAACCCTAATCCTATGTTTTCTTTTCGCAATGTCTATTATTTTTAAATTGAAACACTAATCCTAAGTTTTCTTTTCTGAATGTCTGCTATTTTTCAATCAAAACAATAATCATACGTTTTCCTTCCGAAATTGCTCCTATTTCTGAATCAAAAACTAATAATTTGTTTTCTTTTAGGAGTGTCTGCTATTTTTTGGATGAAAACCCTAATCCTATATTTTTTGAAATTAATATCAACTATTTTTTAAATCAAAACCATCATCCTACATTTTTCTTTTCAAAATATCTCATATTTTTTAAGCAAAACCCTAATTCTATGTTTTATTTTCGGAACGCCTACTATTTTTGAATCAAAACTATAATCATATGCCTTCTTGTAGTAATGTCTCCTATTTTCGAATAAAAACCTGAATCCTATGTTTTTTTTTCGATGTTTCCTATTTTTGAATAAAAACCCGAATCCTATGTGTTCTTTTCGAAATGCCTCGTATTTTTCAATTAAACACCAATCATATGTTTTTATTTCGGAATGTCTACTATTTTTTAATCAAAATCGTAATCTTATGTTTTCTTATAGTAATGTCTCATATTTTTTTAATTAAAACACTAATCCGATGTTCTTTTTTTTCAAAATGTATCATATTTTTCAGTTTTGAATCAAAACCCTAATCCTTTATTTTCATAAAGTAATGTCTAATATTTTTAATCAAAATCCTCATCGGATATTTTCTTATAGTTATGTCTCCTATTTTTAAATTAAAACCCTAATCCTACTTTTTCTTATAGTAATGTCTCATATTTTTCAATCGAAACCCTAAATCTATGTTTTCTTATTGTAATGTCTCCTATGTTTTAAACAAAACCCTAATCCTGTATTTTTTCTTTTTGGAATGTCTATTATTTTTGAATCAAAACTCTAATTCTATGTTTTCTTATTGTAATGTCTCCTATTTTTCATTGAAAACCCTAATCCTATGTTTCTTATAATAATGTCTCCTATGTTTTAAACAAAACCCTAATCCTGTATTTTTTCTTTTTGGAATGTCTATTATTTTTTAATCAAAAATCTAATCCTATGTTTTCTTAAAGTAATGTCTCCTACTTTTCATTCAAAACCAATATCTTATGTTTTCTTATAGTAATGTCTCCTATTACTATAAGAAAAACATAATAATACTAGTTTTTGATTCAAAAAAATAATAGAACCTTTGCTAAAAGAAAACATAAATTTAGGGATTTGACTTGAAAATATGAGACACTTTGAAAAGAAAACATAGGATTAGAATTTTGATTAAAAAACAGGAAACATTATTATCTGAAAATATAGGGATTAGAGTGACTAAAAAAAAATAGCTGAAATTTCTAAAAGAAAATGTAGTATTAGGTTTTTGATTAAAAAATAGCACCCTTTAAAAAAATATATATGATTGGGGTGTTGATTCAAAAGTATGAGCCGCTCCGAAAAAAAAATATGGGATTAGGGTTTTCATTGAAAAAATATGAGACATTATGAAAATAAATCATAGGATTATTGTTATGATTCAAAAATAGCATAGATTCCAGAAAGAAAATATAAGATTAGGTTTTTGATTTAAAAAATATGTGGAGATACAAAAATAAAAAAACTTAGGGTTAGTATTTTTGATTAAAAATTTAGAACATTATGGAAAGATAAAAACATATGATTATTGTTTTGATTGAAAATAGTCGGTGTTCATACATCAAATTAGGGTTTTTGATTAAAAAAATAGGAGGTATTCAGAAAAGAAAAAAGACATTTGATTAGGGTTTTGATATAAAAATAGGAGACATTCCGAAAGAAAACAAAGATTTAGGGTGTTTAACAACGCCCCTTGCGTGTGACCCGCAAGTGCAATGGTTTATCGCAGTAATAAATCCTAAGTGAGTAGGGTATCATATCCAGAAGGAGTAGGTAATAAAAATACTAAAATTGCTACTTAACCAAGCGAAGATAAATAATGATTGTGTTGATAAAGTGTAATGTCAGCAGAAACAAAAGAATCAAGAACGAGAGGCCCAAGTAAGTGAGAGGAAAAGCAATCGATAGAAGTGGGGTACTCGGATAATGCTTCCCTTAGGACTAATGTTTCAAGTGCACGACCTATTATTATGCTTCCTAACTAATGCTTCTTAAGTCACACGGTTCTAAACTTGAGGTCAACTTTGACTAACTCTACACTACGTCCCATAGGAGTAATTGCTCAGTCTCAACCCATCTCACTGTGCAAAGTTGCATGGAGTTCTAGGGATTCTAAATGATAAACCTTATTCCTATGTGTAGATCTAACCCTTTGGTCCAGGCGAAAAACCCCTACTCACAATTAAGCCCCAGATACTAAAGTCAGTTCAACAATTCACTTAGTTGCTCGTGCAACTAAGCCCCAGCGGAGTTAATCCTTTAGTTCTTCACTCTATTGTAACCACAAAGAACTCTAGGAATTGGAGGTAGGATAAATCACACCGGAGGGGAAAGGGGATGCTACGCTACCTCTCAACTCACCCTCTCAACCCTCTCTAATCTAGCTTTGTCTAACCGTCATGGCGTGTCACCTACCCACAAAGGTTACCAAGATGAACTCTCCACCCTAGCGTCACTCTAAGAGAGAAATCATTCAACGAGCATTCAAGATTGGAACTCAATTAAAAACATCATTTAAGGATGGCATAATAAAAGGTCAAAGAAACAATAACATCCTAGGGTTTACAAAATCCAAGTACCCACTTGAGGGTTTAGCTCTCTATGGAGCAAGATACAATCAATAATGAAATCAAAAGTAACAACAAGTAATCCATAGGAAAACACCCTCGGTAGTCATGTCGATGGTTTTGTGTAGTAGCCTCGTTTTCTTCAAAGGTCCCCTTGTGTGGCCTAGGGCACATCTCGCCGGATCGATGCCGATGAAAGCTCTCCCAATAACCTTCTTCCAGGCGAAGCGCGGTGTAGAATCCGTAGAACCACTCTAAAGGCTTGCCAAAAGCCTCTAAAAACCCTAGCCAATGGCCTCTCAAAAGATTGAGAAAAGTTGGAGAGAAGGGTGAAAGATTCTTTTAAAATCGGGCTGAACTGCGGCTTAAATAAGGCTGGAATCGGGTATCCACATGGCCCTGTGGATTTTTCACATGGGCCTTTGGGATTTCCACACAGGCGTGGGGAATTTCCACACGCCCGTGTGGATTCTCTGGAAACCTGATTTTTTGTTGACTGTGAATAGTAATTGCTACAGTGTATTGGTAAAGTGATTTGCTACAGCAAGCTACTATAGTACTCCGCCTAAACATTCCCAATTCCACACTTTTCATCCTGACAACATAAATGGGCACATGTTTATGCCATAGATCGCAAATCTTCTTCAATCAAAGCCCTCATTCGTGAAGATCTTGCTATCAATGCACAAGTCGGGATACGTAAATGTGACTGCCTTAGTGCCCCTCCAACTCATTGTAATGACTTGAATATATGGAGGTTGACACACATTCACATATCTTAGAGCCCCACTTGTGTCTTCGTGTTTGTTCCTTCAAGATTCCACCAAATAGTGCGTTCACGATCTACTTTTAGCTTCTTTTCTTAATACTTAGCTGCACAATCCTACATGCGCAAAAGAACACAAATACACATGTATTAGCGCGTAAACTTAATAAAAGTAATGGCCATCATAAGGAATGAACACTTCACATTCTTAAACTTAATAAAAATACTAAAATTGCTACTTAACCAAGTGACCATGAATAATGATTGTGTTGATAAAGTGTAATGTAAGCAAAACAAAAGAAACAAAAATGACAAGCCCAAGTAAGTGAGAGAAAAGGTAATCGATAGAAGTGATGTACTCGGACAATACTTCCCTAGGACTAATGTTTCAAGTGCAAGACCTACTATTATGCATCTTAACTAATACTTAATGAGTCGTGGAAATCTTAAAGCACACGGTCCCAAACCTAAGGTCAACTATGATTAACTCTACAATATGTCCCAGTGGAGAAACCGCTCAATCTCAATACATCACATTATGCAAAGTTGCATGGAGTTCTAGGGATTCCAATTGATAAACCCTATTCCTATTTGTAGATCTAATCCTTTGGTCCAGGCGAAAGACCCCTACTCACAATTAATCCGTAGATACTAAAGTCACTTCAACGCTTCACTCAGTTGCTCGCGCAACTAAGCCCCAGCGGAGTTCATCCTTTAGTTCTTCACTCTTATGTAATTGCAAATAACTCTAGGAATTAGAGGTAGGATAAATCACATTGCATGGGAAAGGGGAGGCTACGCTACCTCTCGACTCACCCTCTCAACCATCTCCAATCTAGCTTTGTCTAACCCTCATGGCGTGTCACCCATCCACAAAGGTTACCAAGATGAACTCTCAACCATAGCGTCACTCTAAGGAAGAAATCATTCAATGAGCATTCAAGATTGGAACTCAATTAAAGACATCAATTAAGGAAGGCATAATAAAAGGTCAAAGAAACAATAACATCCTAGGGTTTACAAAATCAAAGTACCCACTAGGAGGTTTAGCTCTCCATGGAGCAAGATATAATCAATAATGAAATCGAAAGTAAAATAAGTAATCCATACGAAAACCCACCTCGGTAGTCGTGACGATGGTCTTGTGGAGTATACTTGTCTTCTCCAAAAGTCCCCTTGTCCGGCCTAGGGCACACCTCGCTAAATCGATGGCGACGAAAGCTCCCCCAATAACCTTCTTCCAAGAGAAGCGAGGTGTTGAATCTATAGAACCACTGCAAAGATTTGCCGAAAGGCTCTCAAAACCGTAGCTGACGGCCTCTCAAAAGATGGAGAAAAGTTGGAGAGAAGGATGAAAGATTCTTTTAAGATTGGGCTGAACCGTGGCTTAAATAGGGTTGCAATCGGGCATCCACACGCCCCTGTAGATTTTTGACATGGGCCTATGGAATTTCCTCACGGGCGTTGGGAATTTCCACACGCACGTGTGGATTCTATGGATACCTGATTTTAGGGCGGCTGTGAACAATACTGCTACATTGATTTGTTGTATTATGCTGCTACAGTGCTCCGCCAAAACACTCCCAATTCCACACTTTTCATCAAGGCAATATAAACGGTCACACGTTTCTGCCGTAGATCGCAACTCTTCTTCAAATAAAGGCCTCATTGGTGAAGATCTTGCTATCAATGAACACGCCAGGATATGCAAATGTGACTGCCTTCTTGCTCCTCCAACTCATTATAATAACTTTAATACATGGAGGTTGGCACACATTCAAGTATCTTAGAGCCTCACTTGTGTCTTCGCATTTGTTCCTTCCAAGATTCCACCAAATATTGCGTTCACGATCAACTTTTGGCTTCTTTTCTTAATACTTAGCTTCACAACCCTACAAGCGGAAAAAAACACAAATAAACATATATTAGCGCTTAAACCTGATAAAAGTAATGCGCATCGTAAGGAAAGAACACTTCGCATTTTTTAACACACAATCACTTATCATTTTTTATTCAAATATAGTAGTCATACCAAAAATCAAACATACGATTAATGTTTTGATTGAAAAATAGGAGACATCAGTATAAAAAAACATAGGATTATGGTTTTCAATAAAAAATTGGAGACATTACTATAACAAAACATAGGACTATGGTTTTGATTCAAAAATATTAGACATTCCAAAATGAAAATATAGGATTAGTGTTTTAATTGAAAATAGTAGACATTGCGAAAGGAGAACATAGGATTAGAGTTTTGATTAATAAATAGGAGGGAAGAAAAAACATAGAATTAGGGTTTTGATTAAAAATATGAGACATTACAAAAAGAAAATCATACAATTATTGTTTTGATTCAAAAATAGCAGACATTTCTAAAAGAAAACATTAGATTAGGGTTTTCATTCAAAAATAGGTGACATTGTGAAAAAAAAACATAGGATTAGTATTTTTATCAAAAATTGGAAACATAGGATTATGGTTTTGAATGAAAAATTGGAGACATTACTAAAAGAAAACATATGATTAGGGTTTTGATTGAAAATAGGAGACATTACTAAAAGAAAACATACGATTAGGATTTGATTGAAAAATTGGAAATATTTCTATATGAATGAAAGATGGGAGACATTACTATAAGAAAACATAGGATTAGTGTTTTGATTAAAAAATAGGAGGCGTACCTAAAAGAAAATTTTAGGAGACGTACCTAAATGAAAATATCAGATTTAGATTTTGATTGAAAAATATGATTCATTTTAAAAATGAAACATAGGATTAGTGTTTTGATTAAAAAAATAGGAGGCGTACCTAAAAGAAAATATCGGATTCGGATTTTTATTGAAAAATATGATTCATTTTAAAAATGAAACATAGGATTATGGTTTTGATTAAAATATAGCACGCATTCCAAAAAAACCTAGGATTAAAGTTTCGATTCAAAAATTGGAGAAATTATGAAAGGAAAACATACAATTATTGTTTTGATTCAAAAATAGTAGATATTCGCAAAAGAAAGCAAAAGATTAGTTTTTTGAATCAAGAAACCTAATCGTATGTTTTCTTATAGCAATGTCTCCTTCTTTTTAGTTTTGAACAAAAACCCTCATCCTATGTTTTATTTTTGGAATGTGTCCTATTTTTCAGTTTTAAATCAAAACCCTAATATTTTGTTTTCTTTTCTGAATGTCTCATTTCTTTTAACCAAAATCATAATCGTATCTTTTGTTTTGGGAATCTCTACTTGTTTTTAATCAAAACCCTAATCTTATGCTTTCTTTTTGTAATGTCTCCTATTTTTGAGTCAAATTCTAATTCTATGTTTTCTTTTGGGATGTCTGCTAGTTTTCAATGAAATCCCTATTTCGATTTTTCTTTTGAAAATTTCCCTGCTTTGCCTTTTAATCAAAACCCTAATTCTAAGTTTTCTTATAGTAATGTCTCCTATTTTCTAATTCTAATTTTTCTTATAGTAATGTCTCCTATTTTCCAATCAAAACCCTAAACCTAAGTTTTCATTTTGAAATGTCTCATATTTTACAATCCAAACCCTAATCCTATATTTTCTATTGGGAATGTCTACTATTTTAGAATCAAACCCACTAATCCTATGTTTTCTTTTTAAAATGTCACATATTTTTTAATGAAAACCATAATCCAATGTATTTTTTTGGGGATGTTTGTTAGTTTTTAACCAAAACCTAATCCTATGTTTTCTTTTGGAAATATCCCATAATTTTCAATCAAACCCTAATCCTTTCTTTTCTTTTATCAATGTCTGCTACTTTTGAAACAAAACCTTAATCCTTTGTTCTTTTCCTGAATGTATCCTATTTGTCAGTTTTGAATAAAAACCATAATTCTTTGTTTTATTTATGAAATCTCTATGTTTTCTTATAGTGACTTCTTCTATTTTTCAATAAAAACAGTAATCCTTTCTTTCCTTTTCGAAATGTCTCATATTTTCAATCAAAACCTTGATTCTATGTTTTCTTCTCTAAAGGCCTAATATTTTTTAATCAAAACCCTAATCCTATGTTTTCAATCAAAACCCTAATCCTATTTTTGAATCAAAATTCTAATACATTGGTTTCATCTCATAATCGCCCCCATCTTTCAATCAAAACCTGAATCCTATGTTTTCTTTTCTTAATATATCGTATTTATCAGTTTTGAATCAAAATCCTAATTTTATGTTTTCGTCTAGTAATGCCTCCCATTTTTCAGTTTTGAATCAAAACCCTAATTCTTTATTTCCATTTCGGAATTCCTCCTATTTTTGAATAAAAACCCTAACACTTTTATTTTCTTTTCGGAATGTCTCCTATTTTCTGAATAAAAACTCTAATCTAATGTTTTCTTTTTATAATGCCAACTATATTTGAATCAAAACTCTAATCCTATGTTTCCTTTTGGGAATGCCTGCTATTTTTTAATCAAAACCCTAATCCTATGTTTCATTTAGAAATGTCTCCTATTTTTTTTTTTATTTTCATCAGAACTCTAATCCTTTATTTTCTAATAGTAATGTCTCATATTTTTTAATCAAAACCCTAATATTATATTTTTTCTTTTAGAAATGTCTCCTATATTTTTGGGTTTTCATCAAAGCCATAATCCTATGTTTTGTGATAGTAATGTCTCATATTTTTCAATCAAAACCCTAATCATATGTTTTCTTTTCAAAATATCTCATATTTTTAAATCAAAACCCTAATAGTATATTTGCTTTTCAGAATGCCTACTATTTTTTAATCAAAACCATAATCCTATGTTTTCAAATAGTAATGTCTCCTATTTTTAATTCAAATCCCTAATCCTATATTTTGATTTTGGAATGCCTACTATTTTTCAATCAAATCCATAATCCTATTTTTTCTTTTCTGAATGCCGACTATATTTGAATCAAAAGCCTAATGCTATGTTTTATTTGAGTAATATCGAATATTTTTTAACCAAAGCCCCAATCCTATATTTCTTTTTGGAATGCCTACTATTTTTTAATCAAAAAAACTAATGTTATCCTTTCTTAAAGTAATGTCTCCTATTGTTCCATCAAAATCCTAATATTATGTTTTTTTTTAAATGTCAATAAATTTTTAATCAAAACAATATTTGTATGTTTTTTTCGTAATGCCTCATATTTTTTAATCAAAATCCTAATCCGAAGTTTTTTTTAATGCTTCCTATTTTTTAATCAAAACCCTAATCCTATGTTTTTAATGCCTCATATTATTGAATAAAAAACGTAATCTTGTGTTCTCTTTTAGGAATGCCTATTATTTTATAATCAATACAATAATCGTATTTTTATTTTTGTAATGTCTCATATTTTTTAATTAAAACCCTAATCCTATATTTTTTTTAGAATCCCTCCTATTTTTTAATCAAAACACAAATCATATGTTTTCTTTTGGGAATGTATGCTATTTTTGTAACAAAATAATAATCTTATGTTTTCTTTTCAAGTTGTCTCATATTTTTCAATCAAGACAATAATCCTATATTTTCTTTTTGGAATGTTTACTATTTTTGAATCAAAAGCCTAATACTATGTTTTCTTATAGTAATGTCTCCTATTTTTCATTCAAAACCCTAATCCTATGTTATCTTATATTAATGTTTGTTATTTTTGAATCAAAACCCTCATCCTAAGTTTTCTTTTCGGAATGCCTACTATATTTGAATCAAAACTTTAATCCTATGTTTTCTTTATGGAATGCCTCCTATCTTTCAATAAAAAATCTAATAATATGTTTTCCTTTCGAAATGTCTCCTATCTTTCAATCAAAACCCAAATTTTAAGTCTTATTTTCTTAATATTTCCTATTTATCAGTTTTGAATCAAAACACTACCCAGTTTTTTTCTTTTCAAAACATCTCATATTTTTCAATAAAAAATGTAGTCCTTTATTTTATTTTTGCAATTTCTTTTATTTTCAAATCAACACCCTAATCATATGTTTTCTTTAGAGAATGTGTCCTATGTTTTACTTTTGAGTCAAAACCTTAATCCTTTTTTTTCTTTTACGAATGTCTTGGTTTTTGAATGAAACCCCCATTTCTATGTTTTTGTTTTTTCGAGAAAGATAAGATTAGCATTTTTATTCAAAACCCTATTGTTGGTAGGAGACATTATTATAAGAAAACAAATTATTATAGTTTTGAATCAAAACCCTAATCCGATGTTTTCATATAGTAATGACCCCTATTTTTCAATCAAAACATTAATCATATCTTTTCTTTTTGGAATGCCCACTTGAATCAAACTCTAATCTTATATTTTCTTTTCGGAATATCTCCTATTTTTCAGTGAAAACCCTTATCCTATGTTTTCTCTTCGATATGTCTACCATATTTGAATCAAAACCATATTTTGCGGTTTTCAATGAAACACTAATATGATGTTTTTCTATTCGTAATGTCTTATATTTTTTTCAACCAAAACCATAATACTATTTTTTTAATAGTAATGCCTGCTATTTTTTAATCAAAACCGTAATCCTATGTTTTTTTTTTTCTGAATGTGACCTATTTTTCAGTTTTGAATCAAAACTCTAATTTTTTGTTTTCTTTTCAGAATTTTTTGCTATTTTTGAGTCAAAACCTTATTCCTATGTTCCTTTTTTGGAATGTCTTCCATTTTGCAAACAAGACACGAATCCTATGTTTTCTTTTTTAAAGGTCTCATATTTATCAGTTTTGAATCAATACCATGACCTATGTTTTCTTTTAGGAATATCTCCTATTTTTCAATCAAAAACCTAATCAGTTTTTTTTTTCTTTTTGAATCAAAACATTAATCCTATGTTTTCATTTCATAATGTGTCCTTATTTTCAGTTTTGACTTGAAACCCTAATCTTTTGTTTTCTTCTCGGAATGTCTTATTTTTTTTGAATCAAAACACTAATACAATGTTTTCTTGATGTAATGTCTCCTATTTTTCAATCAAAACCCTAATCATATGTTTTCTTTTTTAAATGTATCATATTTTTTAATCAAAACCCTGATTTTATGTTTTCTTTTCCAAATGCCTACAATTTTTTAATCAAAACCCTAATCCTATGTTTTCAATCAAAACCCTAATCCTTTGTTTTTTCTTTTAGAATGTCTCATTTTTGTAGAATCAAAACCCTAGTCCTTTGTTTTGTTTTCGTAATGTCTCCTATCTTTTAATGAAAACTCGAGTCCTATGTTTTCATTTCTTAATATCTCCTATTTTTCAGTTTTGAATTAAAACTTTCTTTTCGAAATGCCTACTTTTTTGAATCAAAACCCTCATCATTTCTTTTGTTTTCAGAATATCTACTATTTTTGAATCAAAACCTTTATCCTATGTTTCCTTTTTGGAATGCCTACTATATTTGAAACAAAACCCTAATCCCATGATTTCTTTTGGAAATGTCTGCTATTTTTGAATAAAAACTCTAATCCTATGTTTTCTTTTGTAAATATCTCATAATTTTTGGGTTTTAATCAAATGCCCAATACTATGTTTTCTTAAACAATGTCTCCTATTTTCCATACTACAAGAGATAAAGGAATAGGCAATGGATTTTTCTGCCTCTAAAAACTACATCTCCGATGCTATAAATATTTAACAATGGAATTAGCAACGGAATCATTCTGACGGCTATTCCCATGTCGTTATTCAAATTCATTCACTATTTCTTATGTTGAGCTGTTGGACACTTCCGTTGCCAAACACAAGAACTCTGTTATTAATATAATAAAATATTCATTTTTTTTATGGTTCACAAGAATTCCGTTGGTATATTTCCGTCTCTAGTGTTGCCTAGCAACGGACTATTCTGTTACTATTATTGTTATAGCAACGGAAAGTTTTAGTTTGATAAGAATATTTTTCTTATTTTAGCAAGGGAATCTCAGTAGTTATTTTCTTATTGGCAACGGAGTTTCTTTTTTTGGTTGCTATTTTCCTTTTAGCAACAGAATTTTGGTTGTTGTTTTCTTATTCGCAACGGAGTTTTTTTTCCCTTTGTTATTTTTCTTATAGCAAATGAATTACGATTGTTGTTTTTTTATTCAGAACGGATTTTCTTTTTTCGATTGCTATATTTTTTGTAACAACGAATTTCGATTGTAATTTTTCTTATACAATTTCAATATATTTATTACTAACGAAATTTCAAATGCTATTTTTCCATTTCCAATGGAATTTTTATCATTTGTCATTTTTCAACGGAATATCCATCGCTATTCTTTGTTATTGATTTCATAGCTATTAGCTACTGAATTTGGTTTTTACACAATCTGCACAATTTATTGCACAAATAAAAACAAATACCCATACAAATACAAATAATACAAATGATTCCATAAAAGAAAATTATCTCATCAAGTATCCACAATCCATCATTTCAATCATACCAAAAATACAATTAATCCATACAAATGATCCAACATTCAATTCATACCAAAAATACAAATAATCCATACAAATGATCCAACATTCAATTCATACTAAAAATACAAATAATCCATACAAATGATCCAACATTTCATCACAACCAAAAATCCATTGTCAATAATTCTCTAATCCATCAATATAATTATCACCAACAAACAAAGTGAAATAAGAAGCCATGAAGAACATACATTGAATTACCTTGATTTTCTTTGTTCCCTCTTCTTGGCCATTGTCTTCCTTTTTTAAAAACAATAAAATTTAAAATCCATCAAATAAAATTGCTATAGAAATACAATTGTGAACAACAAACAAAGTAAAATTAATATATAAAGGTACATTTAATTACCTTGAGTTTTTTTGGTTGCTCTATTCTTGCCCCGATATATTCCTCTATGAAAATCATGGAATTTTAAAATCCATCAAATTAAATTGCAAGTAGAAATTTATAAGTATAGCACTAAAAATTAAGAGTAAGATCAAACTTATACCAAAAATCATTTACTTGTCAGTGGAGGAATGATAAGTGCTTGTGTGATAAGAATGCGAAGTGTTCTTTCCTTACGATGAGCATTACTTTTATCAGGTTTTAGCGCTAATATGTGTGCATTTATGTTACTTTCATGCATATAGGGTTGTGAAGCCGAATGTTAGAGAAAGAAGACAATGTAGATCGCAAATGCACCATTTGGAGGAAAGAATATGTGTGCATTTATGTTACTTTCATACATAAGTCGGGTTTAAGATACGAGAATGTGTGCCAACCTCCTATATTAAAGTTAGCACAATGATTTAGAGGAGCACAAAGGCAGTCACATTCAAGTATTCTGGCTTGTGCATGTATAGCAAGATCTCCACCAATGTAGCCATTTATTAAAGAAGCAAAGCGATTTACGACGTAAACGTGTGGCCGTTCACATTACCTCGATAAGAACATGGATTTAGGAGTATTTCGGCACGGTACTGTAGTAGGATAATGTAGCAAACGATGTACCAATTCATCAGTAAGCGTAGTGTTCACGGTAAGCAAAAAGTGATTTCCAGAGAATCCACAAAGACATGTGGAAATTCCACACGGTCATGCGTTAATTCCACTAGGCCGTCGCGGTGAATCCACAAAGGCGTGTGAATTCGATTCCAGACCCTATTTAAGGCCAATTTCAGCACCAATTTCAGCAGACTTTTCTCCATATTTTCCCCAATTCGAGAGAGGGTTACGGCTAGCATTTTGAGAGGTATTGACTAGGGATTGGGAGAGGTTCTATGGCTTTGATATCGCACTCTGTTTGGAAGAAGGTTAGTGGGAGAGCTTTCATTGACACCGATCCGGCGAGGTGTATCCTAGGTCGGACAAAGGCATCCTTGGATGAGTAAAGGCTTCTCCACAAGACCATCGTCATGACTATCGTGGGGGTTTTCTATGGATTACTTGTTTTGACATTCAATTTCATTGATTGTAACTAGCTCCATGGAGAGCTAAACCCCCTAGTGGGTACTTGGATTTGTAAACCCTAGGATTTATTTGTTTCATTAAACCTTATTATTATGCTTTTATTAACTGATGTGTTAATTGACTTCCAATCTTGTATGCTTGATTGTTTGAATACTTTCTTAGATTGACACTAGGGTTGAGGGTTCTTATTGGTAACCCTTGTGATTGAGTGACACACCACGAGAGTTAGATAAAGCTAGATTAGAGAGGGTTGAGAGGGTGAGTCGAGAGGTAGCCGAGCGTCCCCTTTTCCTTCCGGTGTGATTTATCCTATCTCCATTTACTCAAGTTCTTTATAGTTATAGTAGAGTGAATGGGCTAAGGGATGACCTTCCATTGGGGCTTAGTTGCAGAGGCAACAGAGTGAAGCGTTGAAGTGATTTTAGCACCTAGGGCTTAATTGTGACTAGGGACCTTACACCTGGACCAAAGGGTTAGGTCTACATCTAGGAAGAGGATTTATCACTTGGAATCCCTAGAACTCGTTGCGATTCTATACGAGTGCGAGGTCGAGAGATTGTTCAATTTCTCCTACGAGACATGTTAGAGTTAGGCATGGTTGGCCTTACATTTGGGACCATGAATTGAAGGATCTCCACGACTCATTAATGCATTTGTTAGAAAGCATAATAGAGGGTTTTGCACTTCAAACGATTGTCCTAGGTGGAACAATATCCCAATACCCCATACTCCTTAATCAAACTCAGGATGATCAGAAGTACTATCACCATATTTTTCGGATAATATAGATTGATATTTATCCTATAACAAGTGAAAACATTAAAAAAAATTAATTGATTTAAGTTTACCAAAATTTGAAGTAGCAATTAACAATTTATGGAATAAATTACTAATGACTAACATACACTACCAACATTGGATTTATTGTCTGCAATATCACCACTTCCTTTTGACCGTTTATGAGTTCTCTCAAATAATTCTGGATATTGTATTGGTCATTGAAGCTCTTCTTCGTACATAAGAAATGTTTTTAAATAGATTATACGTATAATTTTATTATTACAAATGTGTCTATAACAAATTGACAAAAATAAATCCATGACATGAGTAAAGTGAAAAAGTTATATACCATTAGCTTTTGAGTAGTAAGAAATGAACAAGAATAGCTAGTGTGTTTTGTGATACTTCCTTCTTTTTCGCTAAACGCTTGGCCAATGCTTTTCTTAGATTTGTTTTTCCAACTCTACGTACTCAAACTGTATCTATCAAGGCATCCCAAATTTTAGTTGCCATCCAATGCCTTTTCATTCCTTTGCAATTCTTAATATTAATAATATTAGTGGCACCAACTTCTTTCATAGATTTTTCTTCTTTCACCATTCAATGTATCCTTCAATCACTCCTTACATGTCTTTTCCTATACTCTTCAGTACATTAGGGTTCCTCTTGTAAGTGCCAATTAAATTATTTCTAATATTGTGCATTAAAATTAGAAGTCACAACTACAAACATAAGATTTAAGGTCTAACGAATTAAGGCAAGTTAAGATAAGATAAACCCAATTGATAGTTAACCCAAATTTCTTCCACATAGTTTCTTTTACATCATCTTGAATTTTTCTCCATGTTGGCCTCACCCAGGTAAAATAGGGTTTTAATTATTTTA
>NC_052490.1:19232616-19267868 GCF_009730915.1 Dioscorea cayenensis subsp. rotundata
GTTACGTATTGCTAAAAAAAAAAATAGGAGGCATTACATAGAATTATGGTTTTAATTAAAATATATGATATATTACGAAAAAAATTTGATTATTGTTTTGATACAAAAGTAGATGACATTACAAAATGGAAATATCAGGAATTCCTAGAATAAACATAGGATTAGGAACTATAAGATTAAGGAGGCATTTCGAGAATAAAATATAGGATTTGGATATTTATTAAAAAATTGGAGGCATCACGTAAAAAAAACATAAGATTAGGGTTTTGATTAAAAATTAGCATGATTCGAAAAACAAAAAGATAGGATTAGGGTTTTGATTGAAACAAATGAGCTATTCCAAACAGAAGGATTATGGTTTTGATTCAAAACTGAAAAACATGACACATTCCAAAAAGAAAACTTCGGATTAGGGTTTTGATTCAAATATAGTAAGCTTTCCGAAAAGAAAACATAGGATTAAGGTTTTGATTGAAAAATAGGAGACATTACCATAAGAAAACACAGGATTAGTGTTTTGAACGAAAAATAAGAGACACTTCTATAAAAACACATAGGAATAGTGTTTACATTCAATATAGTAGGAATTCTCAATGGAAAACATAAAATTAGGGTTTTGATTGAAAAATAGGAGACAATACTATAAGAAAACATAGAATTAGAGTTTTAATTGAAAAATTAGCTGACATTACTAAATCTTATGCTCAAAATAGTAGAAACATAGGGTTCATCTTTCGATTAAAAATTAGGAGTCATTCCGTAAAAGAAAACATAGGATTAGGGATTTAATTGAAAAATAGTAGGCCTTCCAAAAAGAAAAACATAGGATTCGGGTTTTGATTGAAAAACAGGAGACATTTCAATGAGAAAATATAGGATTAGTGTTTGGAATGAAAAATAGGACACATTCAAAAAAAAAACTTGTTGTTATGTTTTTGATTTAAAAATATCAGACATTTCGAAAAGAAAAATAAAGATGAGGGATTTTATTGAAAAATAGGAGCTATTCCGGAAAGAAAGAAAACATAGGTTAGGGTTTTGATTTAAAACTGAGAAATAAGAGACATTAAGAAATGAAAACATATTATTTGTTAGGGTTTTGATTCAAAAATACTAGACATTTGGAATGATAAGACACACAAGATGATAGGACACACAAGATAGGGGTTTGATTCAAAATTAGCTGGTATTTTGAAAACAAAAGAACATATTTGAGTTTTGAATCAAAAATAGGAGACACTCCAAAAAAAACAAAGGATAAGTGTTTTGATTTAAAACTAATAATTAGGACACATTCCTAAAAAGAAACATTCATTTCGGATTTTGATTCAAAAATAGCAGACATTTGGAATGGAAAAGAAAAGATTAGGGGTTTGGTTGAAAAATATGAGACATTTTGAAAAGAAAACATAGGTAAGGGTTTTGATTCAAATCTGATAAATATTAGACATTAAGAAAAGAAATCATAAGATTCATGTTTTGATTGAAAGATAGCAGACATTCCGTAAAGAAAAAACATAGGATAAGGGTTTTGATTGAAAAATAGGACATATTAAGAAAAGAAAATGTAGGATTAGGGTTTATATTCATATATAGTAGGCATGAAGTTTGTGTTTTGATTGAAAAACAGGAGACATTCTGAAAAGAAAACATTGGATTAGGATTTTGATTAAAAAATAACAGACATTTGGAATGGAAAATAAAGGATTAGGGTTTTGATTGAAAAATAAGAGACATTCTAAAAAGAAAACATAGGTTAGGGTTTTGATTCATAAAAAAAAAGGAGCAACCATTTTGAAAAGAAAACATAGGATTAGGGTTATTGTTCAAATATAGTAGGCATTGCAAAAAGAATCTATCAGATAAGTAGTTTGATTGAGAAATAGCAGACATTACGGTAGGAAAAAAAAGATTAGGATTTTGATTTAAAATCAGGAAACATTTCTATAAGAAAACATAGGACTTGGGTTTTGAATGAAATATAGGACACATTCCAAATAAAAAAAACTTAGGATTATATTTTTGTTTTAAAAAAAATAGGCATTCCGAAATGAAAAAAAAAGGGATAAAATTTTTCATTGAAAAATAGGAGCCATTACGAAAAGAACTCGTAGGTTAGGGTTTTAATTCAAAATTGATAATTAATATACATTAAGAAAAGAAAACATATTATTTGTTACGGTTTTGATTGAAAAATTTGAGACATTGCGAAAATAAAACAAAAGATTAGGGTCATGATTCAAAATGGAAAAATATGACACACAGGATAGGGTTTTGATTAATAATTGCCATTATGAAAAAAATAAATAACGGATTAGAGTTTTGATTCAAAATAAGAGACACTCTGAAAAAAATAAAGGATTAGGGTTTTGATTCAAAACTCAAAAATTAAGACACATTCCTAAAAGAAAACATATGATTAGGGTTTTGATTCAAACATAGAAGACATTTGGAAAAGAAAAGAAAGGATTAGAGTTTTGATTGAAAAATGAGAGACAGTCTAAAAAGAAAACATAGGTTAGGATTTTGATTCAAATCTGATATATATTAGACATTAAGAAAAGAAAACATAGGATTCAAGTATTAATTAAAAGATAGGGGACATTCCATAAAGAAAAAAATAGGATTAGGGCTTTTGATTCAAATATAGTTCGTATTCCGAAAGGAAAACACATGATTCGGGTTTTCATTGAAAAAAAGGACATATTACAAAAAGAAAACTCAGGATTATGGTTTAGATTCAAATATAGTAGGCATTCCGAAAACAAAATAGAGGATTTGGGCTTTGAGTGAAAAATAGGAGACATTATTATAACAAAACATACGATTACGCTTTTGAATGAAAAATTTGTAGACAATACTTAATCCTATGTTTTGCAGAAAATAAAACATATGGTTTGTGGTTTGATTGAAATATAGGAGACATTCTAGAAAGAAAACATTGGATTATGGTTTTGAATCAAAAATAGTAGAAACATTCCGAAAAGATTAGGGTTTTGATTAAAAACTAAAAAATTGGGTACATTTCCAAAACAAAAGATAGAATTAGTGTTTTGATTCATAAAAAATAGGAGACTTTCCAAAAAGAAAACATAGGACTAGGATTTTCATTCAAATATTGTAGGCATTGCGAAAAGAATACATAGGATGAGGGGTTTGATTGATAAATAGCAGACGTTACTGTAAGAAAACATAGAATTAGGGTTTTGATTAAAAAAAAGTACACATTCCCAGAAGAAAACATTGGATTAATGTTTTGATAGAAAAATATCAGGAATTCCGAAAAGAAAATATAGGATTATTATTTTAATTGAAAAATATGAGACATTCCAAAAAGAAGACATTGGATTAGGATTTTGGTTAAAAATTAGCAGACTTTTCCAAAACTAAAGACAGGATTAGGGGTTTGATTCAAGAAAATGAGATATTCCTTAAAGAAAACAAAGGATTGTGGTTTTTACTAAAAACTGAAAAATAGGGCACATTCCGAAAATAAAACATTGAACTATTGTTAGGTTTCAAAAATAGCAGACATTCCGAAAAGAAAATAGAGGATTAATTTTTTGTTTCAATAATAAGAGTTATTCTGACTAGAAAACATAGGCTTAGGTTATTAATTGACAAATATGAGACATTAGTAAAATGTAACATAGGATTAGGGTTTTGATTTAAATAATAGGAGACATTTAAAAATCCTAGGATTATGGTTTTGGACAGAAAAATAGAAGACACTACCAAAAGAAAACATTGGATTAGGGTGTTGATTCAAAACAGAAAAATATGAGACATTTCAAAAAGAAAACATAGGGTTAATGTTTTGATTAAAAAATAGTAGGCATTCCAAAAATAAAACATAGGATTAGGGTTTTGATTGTAAAATATGAGACATTTATATATATAGGATTATTTTTTTATTGGAAAATAAGAGATATTACTATAACAAAATGTAGGATTGGTGTTTTGATTGAAAAGCTGATAAGTAGGAGACATTAAGATATAGGAATAGGGTTTTGATTCAAAAATAGAGGGCAATTTCCAAAAGAGAACAGATGATTATTTTTTTCATTGAAAAATATGACATATTCCGAAAAGAAAACATATGATTAGGGTTTTGATTCAAAAATAGCAGACATTCACAATAGAAAACATAGGATTAGTGTTTTGATTGAAAAGTATGAAACAATCAAAATAGAAAACAGAGGATTAGTGTTTTTATTAGAAAATAAAAGATATTAAAAAAAGAAAACATAGGATTAGGTTTAGGATTTTTATTCAAAAATAATACGTATTATGAAAAGAAAATATTGGGTTAGGGTTTAGATTCAAAATTGAAAAATAGGAGATATTCCGAAAGGAAAATATAGGATTAGTGTTTTGATTGAAAAACTATGAGGCATTCCGAAGAGAAATCATAGTTAAGGGGTTTGATTCAAATATAAAAAGATATTTGACATTCAGAAAAAGGAATACAAAACATTGGATTAGGGTTTTGATTTAAAAATAGGAGACATTCTAAAAGAAAACATAGAATTAGGGTTTTGATTGAAAAATCAAAAAATAGGAGTCATTTCGAAATTAAGAGATAGGATTGTGGTTTTGATTCAAAAATAAAAACATATGTGACATTACGAAAAAGAAAATATAAAATTAATGTTTTCATTCAAAAAAGGAAGACATTCTTAAAAGAAATATAGGATTAGCTTTTTATTCAAAAAGTAGAAGATATTCTGAGTAGAAATCATAGGATTAGGGTTTTCATTGAAAACCAAAATTTAGGTGACATTCCAAAAAGAAAACATAGGTTTAGTGTTTTAGTTTTAGGAGACATATCGAAAAGAAAACATAGGATTAGGGTTCGATTAAAAAATAGGAGACATTCTAAAAGGAAAACAAATGATTAGGGTCTTGATTGAAAAATTAGAGATATTCTAAAAATAAAACATATGATAGAGTTTTGATTGAAAACAGATAAATAGGAAAACATTCCAAAAAGAAAACATAGAATTAGTGTTTTGATTGAAAAATAGGAGACATGCGAAAGAAAATAATGGATTAGGGTTTTAGTTCAAAAATAGTGGGACATTCCATTAAGAAAACATAGGCTTAGGATTTTTATTCATAAATAGGAGATATTTCGAAAAGAAAAACATCCGATTAGGGTTTTGATTCAAAAATAGTAGAAATTCTCAACAAAAGATAGAATTAGGGTTTTGATTCAAAAAAGTGAGAAATTCAAAATAGAAAACAAAGGATTATTGTTTTGTTTCAAAAATAGCAGACATTCCAAAAAGAAAATAAAGGATTAGGTTCCAATTGAAAAATGGGAGACATTCCAAAAAGAAAAGATAAGATTAGGGTTTTGATTAAAAAAATGAGGCACCAAAAAACCTTAGGATTAGGGTTTTGATTAACTAATATGAGCTCATTATGAAAACAAAACATACTATTATTGTTTGATTTAAAAATAACAAACATTCTCAAAAGAAAACACAAGATTAAGGTTTTCAAATTTAAAAATTAGGCAGCATTACGAAAAGAAAACATAGGATTAGGGCTTTAGTTGAAAAACTATGAGTCATTTCAAAAAGAACATCATATTAGTATTTTGATTAAAAATTAGCAGGCATTTCGAACACAAAAAATATGATTAGGTTTTTGATTGAAAGATAGGAGGTGTTACGGTTTTCATTTAAAACCGATAAATAAAGGACACGAAGAAAAGAAAACATAGTATTATGTTTTTGATTGAAAGATAGGAGGTGTTGCAAAAAAACACGTGGGATTAGTGTTTTAATTCAAAAATAAGAGACATTCTAAAAAGAAAAATATAGGACTAGGGTTTTGAATGAAAAATATAAGACATTACGAAAAAAACATAGGATAAGGGTTTTCATTCAAATATAGCAGGCATACTGAAAAGAAAACATTGGAATAGGGTTTTGACTAAAAAATTGGACCCATTTCCAAAAGAGAACATAGGATTATGTTTTTGGCTGAAAAATTTTGAGACATTCCAAAAAGAAAACATAGGATTCAATTTTTGATTCAAAAATCGCAAAAATTCCAAAAAAGAAAACATAGGATTAGGGTTTTCATTGAAAAATATGAGACATTCAGAAAAGAAAACATAGTATTGGTGTTTTGATTAATAAAATAGGAGAATTACGAAAAGAAAACATAGAATAAGGATTAGGATTTTTATTAAAAAATAGGAGGCATTACGAAAAATAATATATAGGTTTAGGGTTTTGATTAAAAACTAAAAATAGTTCACATTTTGTAAAGAAAACATAGGATTAGAGTTTTGATTGAAAAATATGAGATGATGAACTCTCCACAGGTGCACGGATTATTAACTGTAATAAAGTGGTACCAAACAAAGGGGTAGGGTTGTTGAATCTTAGGGACTGGACTTCTAGTACTAGTTGATCCTCTAATGTCTAGTCAAACTGAAAAGGTGATAGAGGAGTTAACTACTAAACAATACTAAAAACAAGGGTGTGGAAAAACTAAGTAGACTAGGGTTGAGTTTCGATAACAAGAGAGCAATGCCCCGGGATGATTCCTATGTGCTTAAGATACCAACTTGAGTTTAATGCCTACCAAGGTACATTCTAAGATCATTATAGGTGCTCAAAAGCTTTGTTGCATCTATGGCTATCAAATACGTCAAGTTCTACAAGTGTAACTGTAGGCTTCATACATGCCAAGTTTTGCAACCACACTAGGTAATCATAACTATGATAATTCACACAGCCAAGTTTTTCACAAGCATCTATGCAAATCAAGCATGTCAAATCATGCAACACATGAATAAACACAAAGAAAACAATGGAAATCCATAGGCATTATAACTCAAGTAGTTAAAGTATAAGAGACAACATAATTCATAATCCCGAACCATCGTGGAATAGTTAGGACCTCATGAATTCGTACAAATGAAAGAAGAAGATAAACATAAGGAAGAGAGATATCTAGACTTCCACCTTTCAGAAGATCTCTTCAAATGTAATTCAAGAACTCCACCCAATGGGTAGCTCCACTTCTCTGGTGTCTCTAACTTACCATTGATCTCCTTAGCTCCTGTGGTAATAGCTGATCATCGTTCTCTTGCGAGCTACCCCACTCGAGAAGAAGACTCCCAAACCAAATATGGCTCCAAACCATAAATCTGGGAAATAAAAAGTGCTTTTCGAGCTCAACCCGATCTGAGATTAGTCATGCTGAGACAGTGCTATCTTGGAACTTCTGAGCAATAGGGGCTAAGTGAATCTAGAGAAAATCACGGGGAGAGCATGGTCGTGCTTCCTCCATGAAAGGAGCATGCAGACCATGCTTCCTCTGAAAAGTATGGGAGTACCCATCCAGAGAAAACCATGGGAAGATGTATGCCCGTGCTTGCATTGGCCACTTAGAGAAATTATATTTTTTGGCTGAATTTGTCCCTAATTTCACTCCTTATATGTTTTGAGCCCTAAAACATTGTAACAGAGATAAACATACAGAGAATAGCATCATTCATAAATAAAAGGTGCTAAAAGACAAGCACTAGAGTGCACCGGAGGCATGTCAACTATGATATAAAATGCATACATCATGAGATATTAATAGAGGAAAACATACGATAAGGGTTTTGATTCAAATCTAAAAAATAAGAGACATTTAGACAAGAAAACATAAAATTAAGGTTTTGATTGAAAATAAAAAAATAAGACACATTCTGAAAGGAAAACAAAGAATTACGAGTTTGATTCAAAACAGAGAAATAGGAGACATTATGAAAAGAAACATTAGGATTTTTTTTAAAAAAGCACATTGTGAAAAAGAAAACAGAGGATTAGGGTTTTGATTCAAAACCGAAAAAATTAAATATTCCTAAAAGAAAACATAGGATAAGTGTTTTGATTCAAAAACAACAAAATAAGATATATTCCAAAGAGAAAATATAGGATTAAGGTTTTGATTCAAAACTAGTAGACATTTTCAGAAAAAATAAAATGATTAGGTTTCTTATTAAAAACAAAAATTTAGTTGACATTCTGAAAAGAAAACGTAGGATTAGGTTTTTACTTGAAAAATAGGAGACATATCAAAAAGAAAACATAGGATTAGGGTTTAGAATAAAAAATAGGAGACATTCCGAAAAGACAACAAAGGATAAAGTTTTTCATTCAAAACTAAAAAAAAGTAAGAGAAATTTGGAAAATAAAGCATAGGATTAGAATTCGATTAAAAAATTGGAGAACTTCTGAAAAGAAAACATAGGACTAGAGTTTTGAATGAGAAATAGGAGACATTCTAAAAATAAAACGTAGGATTAGCGTTTTCATTGAAAACTGATAAATACGAGACATTCCGAAAAGAAAACATGGAATTATTGTTTTCATTGACAAATAGGAGACATTGTAAAAAAAAAACATAGGAATAGGGTTTTAATTAAAAAATATGAGACATTCCAAAAAAAAAACATAGGATTAAGGTTTTTATTCTAAAATAAATTACATTGTAAAAAGAAAACATACGTTCAGGGTTTTGATTAAAATTTAGCAGACATTCCCAAAACAAAAGATTGGATTATGGTTTTGATTAGAAAAAATGAGGCATCCCAAAAAAAAAATAAACAAAGATTAGTGTTTCATTCAAAACTGATAAATAGGACACATTAATAAACGAAAACATAGGATTAGGGTTTCGTTTCAAGAATAACAGACATTCCAAACAGAAAAGAATGGATTAGATTTTCAATTTCAAAATAGGAGACATTTCAAAAAGAAAAACGTAAGATTAGGGTTTTGATTCAAACATAGTAGGCATTCCAAAAAGAAACATAAGATTAGGTTTTTCATTGAAAAAAATAGGAGATATTACTATAAGAAAACAAAGAATTAGGGTTTCCATTCAAAAATAGTAGAGATTCACAAAAAGTAAACATAGGATTAGGGTTTTGATTGAAACATAGTAGGCATTCGGAAAAGAAAACATAGAATTAGGGTTTTGATTGAAAATAATGAGACATTCCATAAATAAAACATAGGATTAGGGTTTTGAATAAAAAAGCAGACATTCCCATGAAAAAACATAATATTAGTGTTTTGATTAAAAAATAGAAGGCTTTCAAAAAAATACTTAGGATTAGGGTTTTGATTAAAAATTATGAGACAATAAAAAGGAAAACATAGGGTTCAGATTTTGCTTGTAAAATAGGAGACATTTTTAAAAGAAAACATAGGATTCAAATATAGTAATCATTCCAAAATAAAAACATAAGATTAGGGTTTTGATTGAAAAATAGGAGACATTACTCTAAGGAAAAATAGGGTTAGGGTTTTGGGTTTTGATTGGAAAATAAGAGACATTATTATAACAAAACATAGGACTAGGGTTTTGATTGAAAAAAAGAGACATTACTATAAGAAAACTCAGGATTATGGTTTTGATTGAAATATAGATGGCATTATGAAAATAAAACATAGGATTAAGGTTGTCAATAAAAAATAATAGACATTTTGAAGAGAAAACGAAGGATTAGAGCTTCTATTCAAAATATGAGACATTACCAAAATAAAACATAGGATTATTGTTTTGATTAAAAAATAGAAGATATTCCCAAAAGAAAATATAAGATTTGAGTTTTGATTAAAAATAAGGATGTATTGCATAGGAAAACTTTGGTTTAGGGTTTTGGTTAAAAAATATGCGGCATTATGAAAATAAAACATTGGATTATTGTTTTGGTTAAAAAATATCAGAGATTCCCAAAAAAAAAAACATAAGATTTGGGTTTTGATTAAAAAATAGGATGCATTCCAAAATAAAACTTTGGATTAGGGTTTAGGTTAAAAAAAATATGCGGCATTATGAAAACAAAACATATCATTATTATTTTGAATCAAAAATAGTAGATGCTCCCAAAAGAAAAAATAAGATGAGTGTTTTGCCTCAATAATCTGAGGCATTCCAAACAAAAAAACCTAGGATTAGGATTTTGATTGAAAAATATGAGACATTCTGAAAAAAAAAACATAGGATTAGTGTTTTGAATGAAAGATAGGAGGCATTACTATAAAAATACATAGAATTAGGGCTTTGATTAAAAAACAAAAAATAGCGTATAATTGCAAAAGAAAACATACTGTTATTTTTTTATTCAAAAGTAGCAAACAATCTCAAAAGAAAACATAAGATTAGGGGGTTAATTTGAAAAAATAATATGAATTTTAAAAACAAATATAGGATTAGGGTTTTAATAAAAAATAAATGGCATTACAAAAAGAAAACAGAGGATTTGAATTTTGTTTAGAAAATAGGAGACATTATGAAAATAAAACATAGGATTACAGTATTGATTTAAGTATATTAGGCATTCTGAAAAGAAAACATCGAATTACGGTTTTGAGTGAAAAATAGGAGACATTATTATGAGAAATCATATGATTAGTGTTTTGATTCAAAAATAGCTGGCATTAAGAAAAGAAAAAATAGGATTACCGTTTTGATTGAAAAATATGAGACATTCTAAAAAATGAAACATTGGATTAGGGGTTTGAATAAAAAACAGTAGACATTCTAAATAAAATTGGATTAGGGTTTTGTATGAAAAATAGGAAACATTACTTTAAGAAAACGAAGGATTAGGGTTTTGATTAAAAACTGAAAAATAGGGGCATTTCAATAAGAAAACAAACAATAAGATTATTTAATTAAAAAATAGCAGGCATTCAAAAAAGAAAACTTAGGATTATTGTTTTGTTTCAAAATAAGAGACTGCTAAAAGAAAAGGATGGATTAGTTTTTGATTGAAAAATAGGAGCAATTACCATAAGAAAACAAAGGTTATGGTGTTGATTCAAAACTGATAAATAATAGACACTCCAAAAAAAAAACATAGGATTAGGTTTTCGATTGAAAAATAGGAGACATTAATGTAAGAAAACATAGGATTAGCTTTTTTATTAAAAATTATACACATTGCAAAAAGAAAATATAGGATTAGGGTTTTGAATAAAAAATAAGAGACATTATTATAAAAAAAAACGTTGGATTAGGGTTTGGAATGAAAAATCAGAGACATTACTTAAGAAAGAGATCATTGGATTAGGTTTTGATTATAGTAGTATCATTCTGAAAAGAAACATAGGAATAGGGTTTCCGATTGAAAATTATGGAGACATTCCAATAGTAGAAATTAGGGTTAGTGGTTTGTCGAAAGGAGGTATTATTTATAACAAACTGCTGATTGGTGTTTTGATTCAAGAATAGTAGGTATCTCGGAAGAACACGTAGGATTAGCTTTGCTGCTTTAAAAAGTAGAGACATTTGGAGAGAGAAACATCGGAATAGGGTTTTGATTAAAATTAGCAAAACATCTCCTAAAACAAAACATAGGGATTAGGGTCTTTGATTATTAGATATTCAAAAGAAATAATGGATTAGTGTTTTAATTCAAACCATAAAAATTAGGACACATTTCGAAAAGAAAACATAGGATTACGGTTTTGATTGAAAAATGGGAGACACTACGAATATAAAAGAAAGGATTATTGTTTGGATTCAAATAGGTTAATTTTTGGATTCAAATATAGTAGGCATTCCAAAACGAAAATATAGGATAAAGATTTTGAATGAAAAATAGGAGACATTACTCTAAGAAAACATAGGATTAGTGTTTTGATTGAAAAATGTGAGACATTTCGAAAGAAAACATAGAATTAGGGTTTTGATTGAGTAATAGATGATATTACTATAAGAACAAATAGGATTAGAGTTTTGATTTAAAATTAAAAAATAGCGAGCATTTGAGAAAGAAAACATATGATTAGGTTTTTGATTAAGAAATAGTAGACATTCCAAAAATAAAACATAGGACTAGAGTTTTGATTCAAAAATAGTAGTAATTCCGACAAAAATCATAGGATTAGGATTTTTATTCAAAACTGAAAAATATGAGACATTACGAAAAGAAAACATAGGTTTATTGTTTTGATTCAAAAGTAGTAGACATAGGATTAAGTGTTTAATTACAAAATATGAGGCATTTCGAAAATAAAACATAAGATTAGGGTTTTGAATAAGAAATAGTTGACATTTTGAAAAGAAAATGCAGGATTAAGGTTTTGATTGAAAAATAATAAACATTACGAAAATAAAACATGAGATTATTATTTTTATTATAAAAAAAGGCAATCCTAAAAGAAAACATAAGATTATTGTTTTGATTAAAACTAGGATCCATTCAATGAAAAACTTTGGATTTGGGTTTAGATTAAAATATATGAAGCATTACAAAAACAGAATATATGATTCTTGTTTTGACTCAAAAAGAGCAGACGTTCTTAAATTACACATAAGATACTGGTTTTGATCCAAAATAGGAGGGATTATAAAAAAATAATACCTAAGATTAGGATTTTGATTGAAAAATATGAAACATTCGAAAAAAAAAATATAGAATTAGAGTTTTGATTGAAAGATAGGAGGCATTCCTATAAGAAAACATAGGATTAAGATTTTGTTTATAAAACAAAGAATAAGAGATATTTCCACAAGAAAACATATGATTATTGTTTTGATTAAAAAGTAGCGGACAATCCCAAATGAAAACATAAGATTAGGGATTCCGAAAAAAATATTAGGCATTCCGAAAAAAAACACATTATGAAAAAAATAGGAGGCACTACGAAATAAAAATATAGGACACATTGGGAAAAGAAAACATACGAATATGAATTTTGAATCAAAAACCATAACCTATGTTTTACTTGTCAAAATTGATAAATAATAGACATTATGAAAACAAAACATAGGATTCGGGTTTTGTTTTTAAAATAGGGGGCATTAGGAAACTAAACATAAGATTACGATTTTGATTCAAATATAGTACGCATTCACAAAAAAACGTAGTATTAGGGGTTTGATTGACTAATAGGAGATATTACTATGAGAATATATCAGATTAGGGTTTTGATTCAAAAATAGTAGACATTATGAAAAGAAAACATAGAATTGGGGTTATGATTAAAAAATAGCAGGCATTAAAAAATGAAAACATAGGATAACGGTTTTGATTGAAAAATATGAAACATTACTGTTAGAAAACAGAGGATTAGAGTTTTGATTAAAAACTAAAAACTAGGGGGTAATTCAACAAGAAAAGAAAGGGTTAGAGTTTTGATTAAAATAGCGCATTTCCTTCCAGAAATCATAGGATTAGCGTTTGTTTATAATGATATTCTCGAGAAAAGAAACATTAGGTATTTGAGCAAAAAATAAGAACTATTCCGAAAAGTAAATAAAAGTCATGGTTTTGATTAAAAACTAATAAATAAGAAACATTCTCAAAAGAAATAGAGGATTAGAGTTTTGAATCAAATATAGTAGGCATCCGTACATAGGATTAGGGTTTTCACTGAAAAATAGGAGAGAATACTATGGTGAGATAGGATCAGATTTTCATTAAAATAGTGCAGACATTTTCGAAATGAAAATATAGTGTGATTAGGGGGTTTCCTTATAATGTGACATTACTATAAGAAACCATAGGATTAGGATTTTGAATAAAAAATTAGAGACATTACTAAAGAGATATAGATTAGGTTTTGATTTATAGTAGACATTCAAAGAAAACATAGGATTATGGTTTTGATAGAAAAATATAAGACATTCCGATAAGAAAACATAGGATTAGCGTTTTGATTGAAAAATAAGAGACATTACTATAATAAAACATTGGATTATTGTTTTGATTAAAAACTTTAAAATAAGAGATACATGCAATAGAAAAATATAGGATGGTGGTGTTTTTATTCAAAAATAGGAGATATTATTAACAAAAAACAAGGAACTAGTGTTTTGATTTAAATATAAGAGCCATTCGGAAAAGAAAACATAGGATTAATGTTTTAATTCAAATATAATAGGCATTCCGAAAAGGAAGCTTAGGATTAGGTTTTTGATTGAAAAATAGAGCTTTTACTCTAAGAAAACATAGGATTTTAAAAGAAAAAGAGGAAACATTAGTATCAGAAAAATAGGTTTATGGTTTTGATTCAAAAATAGAAGCCATTCCGATAAGATAACAAAGGATTAGTGTTTTGATTCAAATATAGTAGCCGAAAAGAAAACATAGAATTAGGGTTTTGACTAAAAAAATAGGAGGCATTATTATAAGAAACATAGGATTATTGTATAGATTCAAAAATATTAGGCATTCCAAGAAGAACACAAAGTATTAGTGTTTTGATTGATAAATATGCAGGATATTTTCAAAAACATCGGATTAGGGCCTTTTGATTAAAAATTACTAGGACATTCTAACAATACAAAAGATAGGATTAGGTTTTTGATTAAAAGAAATAAGATATTCTTGAGAAAACGTATTAGGATTTTGATTCAAAACCAGCAAAATGGGGACACATTTCTCGAAGGATAGGAGAGTAGGTTTTGATTTCAAAATAGTATCATATTCCCAAAAGAAAAAGCAGATAGGATTAGTTTTATTGAAATATAGGAGACATTCCGAAAAGAAAACATAGGCTAGGGTTTTGATTCAAATATAGTAGGCATTTCGAAAAGAAAAACATAGGATTAGTATTTTAATTGAAAAATAGGAGACATTACTATAAGAAAATGTAGGATTAGTGTTTTGTATGGAAAAATAAGGATGTATTGCTAGGAAAAACTATAGGATTAGCGTTTTGATTATATATACAAGCATTCATGAAAATAAAACATTGATTAAGGTTTTGATTGAAAAATATGAGATATTTGAAAAATAATTCATAGGATTGCGGTTTTGATTAAAAAATAGGATGCATTCCAAAATAAAACTTTGGATTAGGGTTTTGGTTAAAAAATATGCGGCATTGTGAAAACAAAACATAGGAATAGTATTTCGATTCCAAAATTGCAGACATTCCACAATGAAAACTTAAGATTAACGTTTTGATTCAAATATAAGAGACATTTTGAAAAGTAAACATATTATTAGGGTTTTGATTCAAAACTGAAAAATACGAGACAATACGAAAAGAAAAGATGGGATTATTGTTTTGATTCAAAAATACCAGACATGAGATTATTTTTTTGATTGAAAAATATAAGGCATTTCAAAAATAAAACATAGCATTAGGGTTTTGATTCAAATATAATATTCATTCTGAAAATAAAACATAGGATTTAGGTTTTGATTAAAACATAGGAGACATTACTATAAGAATACATAAGATTTTGGTTTTGATTTAAAAATAGTAGACTTTCCAAAATGAAAGATAACATACGACTAGACTTTTGATTGAAATATAGTAGGCATTCCAAAAGAAACCATAAGATTAGGGTTTGCATATAAAAATTTGAGACATTCCGAAAATAAAACATAGGAATAGGGTTTTGAATTAAAAATATTAGACATTCCGAAAATAAAACATCGGATTAAGGTTTGATTGAAAAATATGAGGCATTATAAAAATAAAACGTAGGATTATTTTTTTTTATGCAAAAATAACAGGCATTCCCAAAATAAAAGATAAGATTAGGGTTTTGATTAAAAAATGAAAGGCATTCCAAAAACACATATTATTAGGGTTTTGATTAAAATATATGAGGCATTTAGAAACTTAAAGATACGATTATTATTTTGATTGGAAAATTGTAGAGGCTCCTAAAAGAAGACATAACACTAGTTTTTTGATTCAAAAATAAGTGGTATTAAGAAAAGAAAACATAGGATTAGGATTTTGACTGAAAAATATGAGACATTCTGAAAACAAAACATAGGATTAGGGCATTGGTTGAAAAATAGGAGGCATTATTATAAGAAAACATAGGATTAGGGCATTTATTGAAAAATAGGAGGCATTATTATAAGAAAACATAGGATTAGGGTTTTGACTAAAACCAAACAATAGGGGACATTTCAAAAAGAAAACATACTATTATTGTTCTGATTAAAAAATAGCAGACATTCCCAAAAGAAAATCATAAGATTAGGGTTTTGATTCTAAAATTAGAGGCATTCCGAAAATAAAACATAGAATTATTATTTAAATAAAAAATACGGGACATTATGAAAATAAAACACGGGAGACATTATGAAAGGAAAACATAAGATTATAACTTTTGAATCAAAAAAACCCTCACCTATGTTTTCTTCTCAAAACATATAAATAGGAGACACTGAGAAAATAAAACATAGAACTCAGGCTTTCATTGCAAAATTGGACACTTATGGAAAGAAAATATAGGATTATAGTTTCGATACAAATATAGTAGCCATTCCAAAAAGAAAACATAGGATTAGGGTTTTTGATTGAAAAATAAGAGACATTACTAAAATAAAACGTACTATTAGGTTTTTGATTCATAAATAGTTGACAGTCCAAAAATAAAACATAGGCTTAGGGTTTTGATTGAAATATAGCAGGTATTCCGAAAAAAAACATAGGATTATGATTTTGATTGAGAAATAAGAGACATTCCAAATATAAAACATAGGATTAGGGTTTTGAGTAAAAAATAGTAGGCACCGAAAGGATAACATAGGATTAGGGGTCGGATTAAAAAATAGGAGACATTACTATAAAAAAATTAAGGATTAAATTTTGATTGAAAAACCTAAAAAATAGCGGAGATTTCAAAAAGAAAAAATAGGATTAGAGTTCTGATTAAAAAATAGTAGACATTCCAAAAAGAAAACTGATATTAGGGTTTTTTTTCAAAAATGGCAGACATTCTAAAAAGAAAAGAAAGGATTAGGTTTTGGTTGAAAAATAGAACCCATTCCGAAAAGAAAACATAGATTAATGTTTTGATTCAAAATTTGATAAATAGGAGACATTCCAAAAAGAAAAAAACATAAGATTTGGGTTTTGATTCAAATATAGTTGGCATTCCTGCAAGAAAAAATAGGATTTGGCTTTTCGATTGAAAAATAGGAGACATTACTATAAAAAAACATACGATTAGGGTTTTGATTTAAAAATAGTATACATTCCGAAAGGAAAAGATAGGATTAGAGTGTTGATTAAAAAATAAGAGACATTACTATAAGAAAACACCAGATTAGGTTTTTGAATGAAAAATTGGAGACATTACTATAAGAAAACATAGGATTACAGTTTTGATTCAAAAATAGTAGACATTCGGGGAAATAATAGTAGATTAACTTTTCTATTAAAAAATATGGGATATTTTGAAAAGGAAACAGAAGATTAGGGTTTTGACTGAAAAATAGGAGATATTACTACAATAAAACATTACATATAGGGTTTTGATTAAAAACAAAAAAATATGTGACATTTGCGAAAGGAAATATAGGATTAGGGTTTTTATTGAAAAATAGGAGACAATCCGAAAAGAAAACAAAGAATTAGTGTTTTGATTGAAAAATAAGAGACATTCCGAAAAGAAAACATATGATCAGGATTTGGATTCAATTATAGTTGGCATTATAAAAAGAAAACGTAGGATTAGGATTTTGATTAAAAAATTGGGGACATTACTATAAGAGACATTAATCTAAGAAAACATAGGATTAGGTTTTTGATTCAAAAAAGTAGACATTTCCAAAAGAAAAACAAAGGATTAGGGTTTTGACTCAATCATAGTAGCCATTCCGAATAGAAAACATAACATTATGGTTTTGATTGGAAAATAGGAAAAATTACTATAAGAAAACATAGGATTAAAGTTTTGAATAAAAAATACTAGACATTCTTAAAAGACCACATAGGATTATAGTTTTGATTGAAAATTGGTAGTCATTCAGAAAAGATATCATAGGATTACAGTTTTATTTGAAAAATTATGAGACAGTTCCAAAAGAAAACATCGATTAGGGTGTTTTGATTAAAACAAGTAGAGACATTGCCCAAAAAGAAAAAGATAGGAATAGGCTTTTTGATTAGAAAAAATGAGACATCCCCAGAAAAAGCACTAATTGTAGTTTTGATTCAGACCTAAAAAATAGGACACATTCCAAAAAGAAAACATAATATTAGGGCTTTGATTAAAAAATAAAAGACATTCCAAAAAGAAAAGAAAGGATTAGGTTTTTGATTAAAAAATATGAGACATTCCGAAGAGAAAACCTAGGTTAGGGTTTTCATTCAAAACTAATAAATAGGTGACATGAAGAAGAGAAAACATAGGACTCGGGTTTTATTTGCAAAAAAGGAGACATTCTAAAAAAAATACATAATATTAGGGTCTCAATTATAAAATATGTGGCATTCCAAAAAAAAAATTTGGATTAGGGTTTTGATTAAAAAATATGAGACATTAAGAAAAGAACAATTCAGGTTTTGTTTGCAAAATAGGAGACATTTGGATAAAAAATATAGGATTAGGGTTTTGATTCAAATCTAGTGGGCATTTCGAAAAGAGCACATAGGATTCGGGTTTTGAACGAAAAATATGAGACATTGCAATAAAAAAACATAGGATTAGTGTTTTGATTGAAAAATAAGAGACATTTCTAGAAGAAAACATAAGATTAGGGTTTTGAATGAAAAATCGGAAACAATACTATATGAAAACATGGGATTATTATTTTGATTCAAAAATAGTAGACATTTAGTAAAGAAAGCATAGGATTAGGGTTTTGCTTGAAAATATCAAGCATTTTTGAATGATTGAAACATATTAAGCATTTTTGTAAGAAAACACATTATTTGGGTTTTGATTGAAAAACATGAGATATTACTATAACAAAATATTAGATTAGAGTTTTGATTAAAAACCAAAACATACGCGACATTTCCAAAAGAAAACATATGATTATGGTTTTTATTAAAAAATAGGAGACATTCCTAAAAAATAACAAAGAATTAGTGTTCTAATTTAAAAACAACAGGTATTCTGAAAATATAGTTGGCATTCCGAAAAGAAAACATAAGATTACTGTTTTGATTAAAAAATATCAGACATCTAGAAAAAACATAGGATTACGGTTTTGATTGAAAAGTAGGAGACATTACTTTAACAAAACATTAGAGTTGGGTATTGATTAAAAACGAAAAATAGGAAACATTCCCAAAATAAAACATACGACTAGGGTTTTTAATCAAAAATAGGTGGCATCCGAAAAGAAAATAAAGAATTAATATTTGATTGAAAAATATGATGCATTCCGAAAAGAAAATATAGGATTAGTGTTTTTATTCAAATATAGTAGGTAATCCGAAATGAAAACATAGGAGTAGGGTTTTAATTAAAAAATAGGAGTCATTAGGGTATTGATTGAAATATAGTAGTCATTCCAAAAACAAAGCATAGAATTAGGGGTTTGACTGAAAAATGTAAGATATTCCGAAAATAAAACATAGGATTAGAGTTTTGAATAAAAAATAGGAGCCATTTCAAAAAACAAAAAACAAAGAATTAGGGTTTTGATTAAAAAATTTGAGACATTAAGAAAATAAAACATAGGATTCGGGTTTTGTTTGCAAAATAGGAGACATTCTGAAAAGGAAACATAGGATGAGAGTTTTGATTCAAATATTGTAGGCATTCCGGAAAAAAAACATAGGATTAGGTTTTTGATTGAAAATAGGAGACATTAAAATAAGAAAACATTGAACTGGGATTTTAATTGAACAATAAGAGACTTTACTATAAAAAAAAAACATAGGATAACGGTTTTGAATGAAAAATGGGAGACATTAATATAAGAAAACTTCAAATTAGAATTTTGTTTAAAAAATAGTACTCATTCTGAAAAGAAGACATAACATTAAGGTTTTGATTGAAAAATATGAGACATTACTTTAATAAAATATTGGATTAGGGTTTTGATTAAAAAATAGTAGACATTGAGAAAAGTACAAAAGGATTAGGTATTTTATTAAAAAATAGGAGGCATTCCGAAAAGAAAACATAGGTTAGGGTTTTTGACTAAAATAGAGTAGTCATTCGGAAAAGAAAATAAAGGATTAGGGTTTTGATTTAAAAATAGGAGATATTACTATGAGAAAAAAATTGTATTTGGGTTTTGAATAAAAAATAGGAGAGACTACTATAATAAAACCTAGGATTAGGGTTTTGATTAAAAATAGTAGACATTGAGAATCGAAAACATAGTATTAGAATTTTAATTAAAATATAGTCTGCATTCCAAAAAGAAAATTAGGATTAATCATATATATATGGTTTTGAATAAAAAATAGTAGACATTAAGAAAAGAAAATATTGGATTAGGGTTTTGATTGAAAAATAGAAGACATTACTATAAGAAAATGAAATATAAGGGTTTTAATTAAAAACAAAAAAATATTAGACATTTCAAAAAGAAAACAAATTATAAGAGTTTTGATTACAAAATATCTAACATTTCAGATGGAAAACACACGATTAGGATTTTGTCTCAAAAATAGCAGACATTTAGAAAGTAAAGGAAAGTAATAGGTTTTTGATTGAAAAATAGTAGTCATTCCGTAAAGAAATTAAAGGTTAGGGATTTGATTCAAAACATATAAATAGGAGACATTGCAAAAAAAAAAAATATAACATTATGGTTTTGATTCAAATATAGTAGGCCTTACAAAAAGAAAACATAGGATTAAGTTGTCAATTCAAAAATTGGAGATATTACTCTAAGGAAACAAACTATTATAGTTTTGTTTAAAAAATAGAACACGTTACTATAAGAAAATATTGTATTTGGGTTTTGAGTGAAAAATCGGACAGACTACTATAAGAAAACATAGGATTAGGGTTTTGATTAAAAATAGCAGACATTCAGAAAGGAAAACATAGGAATAAAGTTTTAATTGAAATATAGTCTGCATTCATAAAAGAAAATTAGGATTAGGGATTTGATTGAAAAATATATGTCATTCCTAAAATTAATCATACATATATGGTTTTGAATAAAAAATAGTGGACATTAAGAAAAAAAAATAAAATTAGGATTAGGGTTTTGATTGAAAAATAAGAGACATTACTATAACAAAATGAAGTATAAGGTTTTTAATTAAAAACAAAAAAATATTAGACATTTCTAAAAGAAAACAAATTATAAGAGTTTTGATTCCAAAATAGCTAACATTTCAGATGGAAAACAGACTATTAGGATTTTGTCTCAAAAATAGAAGATATTTAGAAAGTAAAAGAAAGGATTAGGTTTTTGATTGAAAAATAGGAGTCATTCCATAAAGAAATTAAAGGTTAGGGATTTGATTCAAAACATATAAATAGGAGACATTGCAAAAAAAAAATATAAGATTACGGTTTTGATTCAAATATAGCAGTCCTTACAAAAAGAAAACATAGGATTAGGTTGTCAATTCAAAAATTGGAGATATTACTATAAGGAATCAAATGATTATGGTTTTGATTGAGAAATAATAGACATTACTAAATGACAACATAAAATTTAGTTTTGAATGAAAAATAGGAGACATTACTATAAGAAAAGATAGGATCAGTGCTTTGATTAAAAAATAGTAGACATTCTAAAAAGAAAATATAGGATTAGGGTTTTGATTTAAAATAAGAGACATTACTATAGAAAAACATAGGATTATTGTTTTGAATGAAAAATTGGAGACATTAGTATAAGAAAATATAGGATTAGTGTTTTGACTAAATGATAACTGCTTGTGTATTAGTAATACGAAGTATTCTTTTTCTTACATTGAGCACTACTTTTCTCAGATTTTATCGCTTATACATGTGTATTTGTGTTCTTTTGTGCATGAAGTGTTGTGGAGACAGTTATGAAAGAAAAGAGCCAAAAGTAGATCATAGATGCACTTTGTTTATGAAATCTTGAAGTAAACAAACGCGAAGACACGAGTTGTGCTTAAAGACACATGATTGTGTGCCAACCTCCATTATGCTCAAGCAAATACATGGTTTGGAAGGGCACAAAGGTAGTCACATTCACGTGTTCTGACTAGCGCAATGTTAAGCAAGATCATCATCAAGGTGATTTTTATTGAAGATGCAGTGCGATATACCGCATAGAAGAGTGGCCATTCATGTGGCCTCGTTGAAGAGTGTGGAATTGAGAGTATTTTGGCAAAGTAATGTAGCAGTTTATTGTAGCAAATCAATGCAGCAAAAGTATTGTAGAAGTTACTATTCACAGATGACAAAAATTCATTTCCTGGAGATTCACACGGGTGTGTGGAAATTCCACACTCCCGTGTGGATGCCCGATTCTAGCCCTATTTAAGTTGCAATTTCAGCCCCTTCAAAGGATCTTTTCGCCCATCTTTTCACCATCTTTGGAGGCGCTCGCGGCTAGGGTTTGGAGATGCTTTGGCAAGGCTTTTAGAGTGGTTCTACGGCCTTCAACACCGCATTCCTTCGGAAGATAGTTATTGGGGGAGCTTTCATTGGTATTGATTCAGCGAGGTGTGCCCTAGGCTTGATGAGGGAACCTTGGAGAAGACGAAGCTACTCCACAAGACCATCGATAAGGACTACAAGGGGGTTTTACTTATGGATTGCATGTTTTTACTTTTGATTTCATTATTGATTGTATCTTGCTACATGGAGAGCTAAACCCCTAGTGGGTGTTTAGACTTATAAACCCTAGGATGATTTTGTTTCATTGACCTTTTATTATGTATTCTCTAATTGATGTTTTAATTTAGTTCCAATCTTGAATGCCTTTTGAGTTGATTTTCTCTTAAAGTGACACTAGGGTAGAGAATCTACATTGGTAATTTTATGAGTGAGTAACACACCATGAGGGTTAGACAAAGCAAGATCGGAGAGGGTTGAGAGGGTGAGTCGAGAGTTAGCCGAACGCCCCCTTTGTCTTCTGGTGTGATTTATCCTACCTTCGTGTTCCAAGAGTTCTTTGCTATCACAATAGAGTGAAGTGCTAAGAGAGTAGTGCTTGGGCTTAACTGTGACTAGGGTCTTTCGGCTGGACCAAAGGGTTAGATCTATATTAGGGAATAGGGTTTAACACTTGGAGTCTCTAGAGCTTTAAGCAACCCTACACGGTGCGAGGTGTTGAGATTGAGCAATTTCTCTACCTGGGCATAGTGTAGGGTTAGTCATGGTTGACCTTAGGTTTGGGACCATGTATTTTAGGATTTTCATGACTCATTAAGTATTGGTTAAGGGACATAAATGGTCGGTCTTGCACTTGAAACAATAGTCCTAGGGGAGCAATGTCCGGGTGCCCCATTTTGTATCGATTGCCTCTCCTATCATTTTATTGCGTCTCTCTCTCCCTTGTTTTCTTTATTTTTATTTGCATTGATATTATTTGCACCACTATTGATTCATCTTTACCATAGTTAAATCGCAATTCTTGTGTTTCTCATCACTATTTTCTGTGGATACGACTATCCACTCACTAGGGTACTTTTATTACTTCAACAACCCATGCATTTGTGGTACACACGCAAAAGGGTGTGTTATTAGAAAATAGCAGACATTCCAAAATGAAAAAATAGAGTTAGAGTTTTGATTAAAAAATATGAGACATTTTGAAAAGAAAATATAGGATTATGGTTTGGATTGAAAAATACTAGACATTACTATAATAAAAAAATTTGATTAGAGTTTTGATTAAAAACAAAAAAAGTAGGGGACATTTCCAAAAGAAAACATAGGAATTAGGTTTTTATTCAAAAATAGGAGACAATTCAAAGAGAAAACAAGGAATTAGTGTTTTGATTCAAAAATAGGAGGTATTCTGAAAAGAACAAATATAATTAGGGTTTTAATTCAAATATATTATACATTGCAAAAAGAAAACATAGGATTAGGGTTTTGATTGCAAAATAAAAGATTCTAATATAAGAAAACATAGGAGAAGAATTTTGAATTAAAAATACGAGACATTACTATCAGAAAACATAGTATTAGTGTTTTTATTAAAATATAACAGATATTCGAAAAAAAAAGGATTATGGTTTTGATTCAACTATAGTAGGTAGTCCGAAAAGAAAACATGGCATTAAGGTTTTATCAAAAAATAGGGGAGATTACTATAAGAAAACATAGGATTAGGGTTTAGATTCAAAAATAGTATACATTAAGAAAAGAGCATAGAGAATTAGGTTTTTGATTTAAAATAGTAGGCATTTCCAAATTAAAGCATAGGATTAGTGTTTTGATTGGAAAATATGAGACATTTTGAAAAAAATAAGATTACGGTTTTAATTAAAAATTAGCAGACATTACCAAAACAAAAGATATGATTATTGTTTATATTAAAAAAAAGAGACATTCCCAAAGGAAAATAAAGGTTTAGGGTTTTGATTTAAGCCTGAAAAATAGGACACATTCCGAAAAGAAAACAAGGATTATGGTTTTGATTTAAAATTGTAGACATTATGAAAAAAAGAAAGAAAAGATTACATTTTTGATTGAAAAATGAGAGACATTATGAAAAGAAAATATCAGTTATGGTTTTGATTAAACATTTGATAAATAGGAGACATAAAGTAAAGAAAATATAGGATTCAGGTTTTGCTTGCAAAATAGGAGACATTCGGAAAAAAAAATATCGGATTAAGTTTTTGATTCAAATATAGTAGAAATTACTAAAACAAAAAAATAGGCTTAGGGTGTTGATTGAAAAATAGGACACATTACTATTAAAAAACATAGGATTGTTGTTTTGATTAAAAAATTAATACACCTTCCAGAAAGAAAACATAGAATTATTGTCTTCATTAAAATATAGTAGGCATTCTGAAAAAAAAACATAGGATTATAGTTTTAATTGAAAAATATGAGAAATTCCCAAAATAAAACATAGGATTATTGTTTTGAATAAAAAATTGCCGACATTCACAAAAAAAAAACATAAGATTAGGGTTTTGATTAAAAAATATTGTGCATTCAAAAAAAATGTTTGGATTAAAGTTTTGATAAAAAAATATGAGATATTATGAAAATAAAACATTGGATTCTTATTTGTCTACAATATATGACACATTCTGGAAAAAAAAAATATTATTAGTTTTTTGATTAAAATATAGTAGGCATTCGATAAAAAAACATAGGATTAGGGGTTTGATTGAAAAATAGGAGACATCACTATAAATAGGATTAGGATTTTGATTGAAAAATAAAAGACATTACTATAAGGAAACATAAGATTAGGGTTTTGATTCAAAAATTGTAGACAGTCTGGAAAGAAAAACATCGGATTAAAGTATTGATTGAAAAATAAGAGGTATTTTAAAAAAGTAAACATAGGATTAAGATTTCCTCTGAAAAATAGGACACATTACTATAATAAACAATTGGAATAGGGTTTTCGATTAAAAAGCAAAAACTAGGGGATATTTCCAAAAGAAGACATGGGATTAAAGGTTTTATTAAAAAATACGAGATATTCGAAAAGAAAACAAAGAATTAATGCTTTAATTTAAAAAATAGGAGCCATTATGAAAAGAAAATATATAATTGTGGTTTTGATTCAAACATAGTAGGCATTGAGGAAATAAAACAAAGGATTAAGGTCTTCATTGAAAAATTTGAGACATCACTTTAAGAAAACATAGAAATAGGGTTTTGAATGAAAATTAGGAGATATTACAACAAGAAAACATAGGAATAGGGTTATGATTCAAAAATAGTTGACATTCCAAAAAGAAAACAAAGGATTAGAGCTTTGATTTAAATATAGTAAGCATTCCCTAGAACAAAACATAACATTTTGGTTTTGATTGAAAAATATAAGACATTATTATAAGAAAACATAGGATTAGAATTTTGATTCAAAATTAGTAGACATTCAAAAAGAACAAATAGGATTAGGGTTTTGATTGAAAAATAGGAGGCATTACGTAAATGAAACATAGAAGTAGGGTTTTTATTGAAAAATATGAGAAGTTCCTGAAAGAAACATCTAATTGGTGTTTCGATTAAAAGGTAGCAGACATTCCCAAAACAAAAAATAGGATTAGGGTTTTGATTCAAATGTAAAAAATAGGACACATTCCTAAAAGAAATCTTAGGGTTAGGGTTTTGAATAAAAAATTGCAGACATTTTGAGAGGAAAGGATTAGGTTTTTTATTTAAAAATTGGAGATATTTCAAAAAGAAAATATAGGTTAGGTTTTTGATTCAAATCTAGTAGGTATTCCAAAAACAAAACATTGGATTAGAGTTTTGATTGAAAAATAGGAGACATTACTACCATCGAACATTGGATTAGGTTTTGATTATAAGCTAAAAAATAATGTGCATTTATAAAAGAAAACATATGATTTTTGTTTTTACTAAAAAATAGGAGACATTCCAAAAATGAAGCAAAGAATTAGTGTTTTGATTAAAAAATATGAGGCATTTCAAAAAGAAAACATAGGATTAGGTTTTTTTCTTCAAATATAGTAGTTATTCTTAAATGAAAACAAAAGATTAGTGTTGAGAATGAAAAATAGGAGACATTACTATAATAAAAATAGGTTTATGGTTTTGATTTAAACATAGTAGGCATTTGTAAACAAATACATAGGATTAGGTGTTCGATTGAAAAATAAGAGCCATTCCGAAAAAAAATACATTGGTTTAGGGTTTTGATTGAAAAATATGACACAATCTGGAAAGAATACATAGGATTAGGGTTTCAATTAAAAATTAATAGATATTCCATAAACAAAGATAAGATTAGGTGTTTGATTTAAAAAATGAGACATTCCGAAAAGAAAACAAATAATTATGGTTTTGAATGAAACCTGAAAAATTGGGCACATTCTGAAAAAAAATAAAATTAGTGTTTTGATTAAAAAATACCAGATATTCCGAAAAGTAAATAAAGGATTAGATTTTTGATTGAAAAATAGAAGGGATTTAGAAAAGGAAACACATGTTAGGGTTTAGATTCGAATATAGTAGGATTTCTAAAAAGAGAACATAGGATTAGGGTTTTGATAGATAAATAGAAGACATTACTATAAAAAAAACATAGGATTATTATTTTGGATGAAAAATAAGAGACATTACAATAAGAAAATATAGGATTAGGATTTTTATTAAAAATAGTAGTCATTCTGAAAGGCAAAGATAGGATTAGTGTTATGATTCAAAAATATGAGACTTTTCGAAGAGAAACATACGATTTGGGTTTTGATTAAAAAATATGAGACATTACTATAAGAAAAAATAGGATTAGTGTTTTGATTAAAAATAAGATAATAGGTGGCATTTCCAAAAGAAAATATACGATTAAAGTTTTTGATTCAGAAACAGCTGACATTATAAAAAGAAAACATAGGATTAGGGTTTTGATTCAAAAACTAGGAGCCATTCCGAAAAGAAAACATAAGATTAGTGGTTTGTTTCAAAACACTAAAGTATGAGACATTAAGAAAAGAAAATGTAGGATTATTGTTTTTATTGAAAAATAGTAGAAATAAGACTATTGTTCTGATTCAAATATAGTAGGCATTCAGAAAAAAAACATAGGATTAAGGTTTTGATTGAAAAATAAGAGACATTATTATTAGAAAACATAGGACTATGGTTTTGATTCAAGAATACACTACAGCATATTAGGTCTTCGCCGGCGTTTTTATTGACTTTTTAGCGGCGTTTATCAAAGCTAGTAAATCACCCCAAGGAGACATTGGAAAACAACGGATAAAACGCGGGCTGAAGTCACGGCATTTTTCAACTATAAATGCTTCTAATGTTGGTGGCGTTTAATGATAACACGCCGGCAATGTTGAAGCCAATTCTTCGAGAGTAGCCCAGTTTTATCGACATTTAATATATAAACGCCACAATCTTTCTGTTATTTACAAACAAAATCGCCGGCATAAGTACATAGTCAAATACTGATTTGGGATTTATTGGCAGCATTTTTATTATTAAAAGCCCGCCGAACAACCGCCATTTTTTGAATAAAACGCCACAAAAATATGTTAATTATGCGGCCGTTTTAAAGCAAAAACGCCGGTAAATGGATAAATCCTGTAATAGTTTTTCAGTTTTTTGCATTTAATACCTGTAATAAATTTGAATATTATCTAAAACCCAAATAAAACTTCAAGATTGTCCATATATTAATAAAAAGAAATACGAAAGCAATAAATAATGTACAATTTTGTATGTGAATGCCACAGAGATATATAAATTCAATCAACTTAGAGATTTTCAATTATCTTATTCACAATCACAAGTATTTAACAAAATATGATAGGTATAATTGTGAGAAAATCTCATAAACCGCAAGAACTGTCATAGTTTGCATAAAATCTCATAAACAAGCATTAAAAAAATTCATCTGTCTTGATCATCGAATAAGTTAAGAGTGCATCAATGTTCTGGAGAAGCTTGATTCTGCAAGGATAATTTAGAGTATTAGCATTAAAGAAAATACAGCATTATCTATTTAATGTACAATTACCTGAACATGCACACTAGACCCCGCTGTGTTAGCCTGAGGGGCCTAAGATCCAATACATTGATTGTGCAATAATTACAATTACATGTTTAAACTATAATTTGACAACGAAATTATTAGGAATAGACCAAGAAATAAGTACTATAAACTTATAGAGAGTATCACCCAAACATACACACACAAACACATAAATGAAATAATAACTTATTATTATGGAAGTACCAAAAGTATCTAATTACTAGTTTACACGTTTGAAATACCTGCGATTAAGAAGATGATCCACCTATGGTAGGCTGGGGGATAGTCGCTCCTGGGAATTGTTGTTGCAAGAAAGAATAAAGAGCGTTGTAGTTAGCACATTCTCACCCAAGCTCATATTCCATCTTATGGAACTTTTCATCCATTTGTTGACAAAGTTCTATGCACTCAGATGAATGACTCCCACATGTTACGGGACGACAGCCGGAACGGCCGTAATATGAAGTAGGCGTAGGACCCAATCCAAGCCCTCTTACTCTGCCATGTCACTCTTTTCCAATCACTTGAGTCAAAATTTCTGTTTCAACCATTCCGTTATCCCAATCGATTGATTCATATTCAGATAGTTTTTCGTTTGCCTTTTAATGCATTTATGTAAATGGCTTTTAACAAGTGTCATTTCTAAAGAAATCAATATAAGGCAGAATAATGGCCAAAGACTTAGTACCATAATCTCTTCTGCCTCTTTATTCAAATACAAGACATCTTTTTTAGTATGGGTTGCTTTCAAAAACTCAAAACGCCCTATTTTTTCCACTTCTAAGCTCCTTAATCAATAAAATATAGATAAGTAATGGTTACTAGCAAAGTGTACTCTTTGAAAAAAAAATCATACATAGCCAAATATTGAATCTTGCAAGACTTAAGAGTTTCTTACCATTTCCTTTTCTTTTCTCATGAAACTTTTTGAACCAGAAGTGTGTGTGTACTTTTGTTGCTTTCTTAAGGAAACCCAAACTTTTTCTGATTCCAGCATAACAACATGAACATTAAATTACATATGTAAGATACCATGATTATTACATTTAAAATAAATAATATATATATTATTCGAACTTCCCCTTTCCTCAATTGCCAAAAATCAACTAACTCTCTTCCCATTGGCAGCTAATAGTCCATTCTGGATGCTTCTCTTTATTTGCTTGCAGCCCATCGTCTCTTCTGAAATATTTTCTCTTCAAATCATATTTGTTGTCCCTCCATTTCTTTCCCAAAGACTTAAGCACATAGTCTTTTGGGATTTCAAGAACAAATCGTGTCTATTTTAAAACCAAAAATAATTTAAACAAAATATTATGACCTTAATAAGATTGTTTTGTAAATAAAGAACATGTTATGCATAACACAAATTTAAGCATAAAACGTATACCTCGATGAAGTTTAATAGTTCATCCTTCAATGGTTTTGGTACTTTGTGCCAACTCTCGTATTGAAGACCAATCTTCGGGGTAGATCGAGCAATCATACCTAGTAACGAAGAGAACAATTGTGCCTTAGGCTCAATTGGTTGTCCAAGCTGGTTTGCACTGATCAACACTTTTTGTTCTGGGCTCAGCGCCAACAACTCCTTCAAAGTTGTTTGTCCTCTTCCTTTACTGTGGCCCTCATTGTCAGCTGCAACAATTCTTGTACCCATTCGTCAATACAAAATGGTTTAATCCATTACATAAAAAGTTGTATTTGGAAATCAATTGCACAAAATACCTGTTTTTACATTAACCGCTCGACTGGTGTTTTTAACTATGTTACCATGGTCTTCATTTTCATAATCTCCATTATGGTTTGAATCAGTATCTAATGAAAAAGTTGAGGTGCAAGGTTGAGCATCAGGCATTTGAACAATTGAAATCTCAACTTCATTATTTGTAGCAGCATTGTGACTAGTATTTGTTTCAGATCGGATTATATTCATATCCTTCAATTTTGATCATGGCATCTTGATGTTGTCTACATCACATCATAATGATAGGTATACAGTAAATAAGAAGAAATTATTAAAAATAAATATTCAAGTTAACCAATTGGTATAACTGGAATCATGTCAGATCAGCAACTTATTCTTCACTTTTTCTAGTGTAGTAACAATTGGGGCTATGAACTTGGCTAAAAAGGGTAAAAAGGGAAACATCTTTCCGTATGATTAAAACTAATGCTAATCAGTCCTTCATGCATGTAAATGTTTAGATAAGATTCAGATGATTTTATATAACTGACAACTCCTCTATTAAAATGAAAGTTTAGCGTAGTTCATGGAAGCTAGACTCATGGCTTACTCAATATAATATAGATAGTCTATATATGAAAACAAAACTAATCTTTATTAAAGATATTTTGGTTCATTTCGGTTTGGTATGAATGTATATATGTTAACCTGCATGCATGTATATTTGATTTGATCAAGTTGATGAATATATTTCATTTATGTAAATTAATCAAGTGAAATACATGGTAATAGCTGAAGACAAGAAGAATTTGTTGTTCTTCTTTTATGTTCAAAAACAAAAAGGTCACCATCCATAAGCAATGATCAAAGGTAGGTCAATTAAACAACACTTTAGCAGTCAAATAATGACCATATCTTCATTAATTCCTGATGAACAACATCAAGTGGGTCAAAACCTCCAACCGTTGGTTCCTTGTTCATTCCTTCCAGGCCACTTCTGAATTATATATATATATATATACATATGATATCTGAAACTAAAAAGATCTCATCCAAGTGAAGCTGTAGAAAGAACTTCTAAAGTTTCCAATTCACCTGGGAAGTATGGAATCCTTCATGAGTTGGATCTTGAAGATGATAGATAATATTTGCCATCTCATACTACTTTCTCAAAGCATCAAGGTAACTTCAAGGCAAGTTGGTTTATTTTTGGCTGTCAGTAGTTCCATTCTATGGGAGGAATATATCTCTTTCAATAATTCATACAATTACTCACCTTTTGTGATCATCAGTGACTAATTTCTAATTTTTTCATTTCCTCCAACTGCTGAACTGATGGAGTTAAATGTGCAATGACTACAGGGAAATCCATGACACCCTTAATTTTCCTCAAATTATCACAGCATATGTCTTATCTTATGCTATACAGTATCCTCAGATTATTTTTAAATCTGGTGGGAATGTTATGAGCTTAAAAATTCTCTAATTGTCTCGAAGGATATACTACATGTTAAGCTCTAGATTGCTATATGATCTCCAACTTCACGTCTTCATTTATTGGACGATTGTTTTGTTTGTTCGTGTGATTGCAATGAGTGCCAAGAACAAGGTAATACAGTTATGCAACATCTAGTTATTCTAGATCTGATTTCTTAGAAAACAATTGTAATTAGATGAAGGATAGGAGTTCCTTGTTTTTAAACAAGTTACTTGACACATTCTACAAGAATTTTAGTTTTAGTTCAATCTTCATCCATTTTAGGTTAAACTTCACGTCAATTTTCTTATATTTGAATCTATAAATGGTGTATATTTGAGCAAGTTCTATCTATTCTACATTGATTTGTGCAGTTATAGTAAGATGAACAGATGACACGCAGTCCATTAAATTGAATATTAAAATTCAATCATATATTAACACCACAAAAATTCTGCTGATGTTTGTATCTTTAATAAAAATTCCTATTTGTATTGAAGTAAGACAACATGACAGATAGCACTCACTACCACTTGACAATGAGACTCTAGTCTCAATGTCAAATTTAGCCATTAATATTTCACTCATAGTTAACAAAGAACAAAAAAAAACATTTTTTCTAACTTGATCTTTAGTTGTTGATCTGCTTGAATCTAAGAACCTACCAAGAAAAAGAAAAGGATTGGCTACTCTACAGCAAGATTCTGAACATGATTAGTAAGACAAAAGAAACAAATAAAGAACAGAGAAAAGACATAATAATTCCATGACACAAAGGGAAGTATAAGATAGAAAGTAGATCCAAAAACATTAATAAATTCTGATAGCAACAAAACAATGCAGTACTCAACTGAAAATGTCTCTAACATGGTACTAGTTGGTCTCTTTCAGATATCCATGAATGATGAAATCACCAAATACTTTATCATAAATAAATTACATAAACAAAATCCTAATCGGACTCAAACTACTAAATTTATTTGAATTTGATATTTCAATCTGTAAATGGTGTATATTTTGAGCAAGTTCTATCTATTCTACATTGATTTGTACAGTTAATTTATTCTTGTATAGAAGTGCTATTCATGTTAAATAAAGAATTCTTATAGTTTCCTAGCATATGAGATCATAGATAGGAGACATAGTCGAAGCCCTGTCAAATATAGGCACAATCAGAATCAGCATATGAGATGACAGGAAAATTAGAGAGGGAAAATGAGGCCATCTGTATGTACAATTAGTTCATGCCATATAAGCACATTTCATGTCCAAAACAAAAACAACCTATATTGTTTTGCATCACATTAGATGAGGGGAGATAAATAGCGAGAGAAAATGAGGTCAAATTTCGATAGGATTTATTTAATTTAGGTTCCATGAGCAGCTATGCACATAAAAGATGTTTCCATGTGGTAGTAGATTATCCCAAAATTGTTACTGATAATGTGATATAAGTCTCTTACATAGCGTATTGCCATTTTCCCCTAATACCATCTATTAATACTCAAATTTCAAGCTCTTCAAATGTTATATTTGCAAGACATTTACCACTGCTGGTCAATCCACTTAGCATCGATAACTTGTTTCAGACCATTTTCTTTGGTAGTGCTTCCATTAATTGCTTTTTTGGACAATTTTTCTTTGGTTAATGGTACTATTTACTTTATTAATTGATCCACATATTTATTTAAGTTGAAATTATTTTGCCAAGTTTTTCAGCTTGATATATAACTTAATATGATCTTCGATATAGACCTCTGATAGTAGCTCACCTATCTCCTAGTAAAAGTCCCAAAATCATGTAAGCCAAACATTTTAGGATCATTATCAAGCTTACATTAGTATGAAAACAAATAAATTAGGAAAAAAAAATCTCTTCAATTTGTTCCCAATGTCTCCAGCTCACATTGGGACCCCCTCACAGACCCACAACAAAGACTCCACATTCTTTGTTGTTTTCTCATTCCAAATTCATAGTCATGAGCCATGACTTATGACAAGTCCACTTAATAATGAAGACAAAATGATAAATAAATAAATAAATAAATATCTAATTACTGATATTAACAAACAATTCAACATTATAAATTAGCAGATCAAGAGAGAAAATGAGAAGAAAACTCCACATTAACAACCCTTTAATATGGGTCATTATTAGCTGAAATCCATAAGAAACTAGGTCCTAAAATATGAATCTTGGTTGATAAAAAAAAATACCCAACTATAATCACTTTAGCTTTTTTTATGTCATCCAACATTCTTTCCATTTTCAATTTGCACTATTGTGACTATTCCATAACACAAACAGGACATGTTTGGGACAAACCACATATCACCTTGCATCGGATTTTGCTTATAACAACACTTATCAAAACATGAACATAATTAAAGTGGAAAATGTAGATGAAATTGCTACTAAGATGACTATTATGAATGTTTATATCATACATAATCATCCAAACTAGGAAGTAGTTACAACAGCTAATAGATACTCATATGAAGAGAAAGCAAAGTGGAAAACACAGGAATCTTGTGTGTGTGTTGTTATTTTGAACCAGTTTTAGAGGCATTACATATTTCACAAAGAACTGAGATGAAAGGTGAGGTCTCTTCAACATGACCGTAACACAAAAAAGATGGAATGCAAATATAGGGTTCAAAAAGAATTACCAGAAAGAAAAATGGAACTGCGACTTTCTTCAAATGGTCCAACAATAGAAACAAATTCCACCTGATTATTGCCGGATTAAGAACACAGAAGTAACTATACACCTTGAGGTGAAAAATACAGCTTGAGACACAAACATGAATTATAATTATCCAGAATTAACTCAATTGAGGATAAACTATTACCTTCTTTCACTAATTTGCTTATCTATTGAGACAACTATTTACACATTCAAACATTGCAAAAATACATCATTTTTGTTTTTCGCAATATGTCATATTTTTCAATCAAAACCATAATCCTATGTTTTCTTTTTGGAATGGCTCTTATTTTTAAATCAAAACCCTAATACTATATTTTCTTTTGGAAATATCCGATATTTTTTGTTTTTTAATCAAAACATGAACCCTATGTTTCATTATAGTAATGCCTTATATTTTTCAATCAAAACGCTAATGTTAATTTTTTTTTAAGAATGTCTACTATTTTTTAATCAAACCCCTAACCCTATGTTTTCCTATAATAATGTCTCCTATTTTTCATTAAAAACTTTAATTCTATGTTTTCTTACAGTAATGTCTCATAATTTTTCAATCAAAAACCTAATACTATGTTTTCATATAGGAATATCTCTTATTTTTAAATCAAAAACCTAATCCTTTCTTTCTTTTTGGGACATCTGCAATTTTTTAATCAAAACCTAAATTCTATGTTCTTTTCGAAATGTGCCATATTTTTCTGTTTCAAATCATCACACTAATACTTTGATTTCTTTTCGAAATGTCTCGTTTTCTTTTTTAATCAAAACACTAATCCTATGTTTTCTTTTTAGAATGCAAATCAAAACCTTAATCTTATGTATTCTTTTGGAAATGTCTCCTATCTTTCAATCAACTTGGGATTAGTTTTCTGATTAAAAAATAGGAGATATTCTGGAAAGAAATCATAGGATTATGGTTTTGTTTTAGAAATAGAAGACATTCAGAAAAGAAAATTATTAGGTTTTTGATTTAAAAACAGCGGGCTTTTATAAAAGAAAAAATAGGATTAGTGTTTTGATTGAAAAATATGAGACATTTCATAT
>NC_052490.1:19268868-19306649 GCF_009730915.1 Dioscorea cayenensis subsp. rotundata
CCTTATCTCCTGGCAAGAAATTTTTTTTGCCACTATCAAGAAATAACCGTAGCTCTCTCTAATTTCTCCAAAGCTTCAAACCTCTTGAAAGCATCTTGTGAGCACCGCCTCTCTCCGCAATCTCATCACCTTTTTCGCTTCCTCGCCGTCTCTTGTGGGAGTTAACTCTCCTCTCTTTGGATGTCACCCGTGCGGCCATCAAGCCCTCTTCTTCCAGTTACCATCTATCTCACCTTGCTCTCTTTGTCTCTATGTCTATCTCTTTCATTAAATTGATGAATCCTTTGAGTTTTGCCGAAATACAATTTGCTATCTCATCAATTTTTGATTTTGATTTTTAGTTTTTTAGCATCTTGTTCCCAATACTTAACCCTAACTTCAATCTTCATGTTTCGCTTGGATTGTTATGGTTTCTTGGAGTTTTTCTTGTCAAGTAAAAAGGTTTTTGGTATCTTTAGGTAACCTCTCCAAGCATCAAGTGTGCCGCCTCTCTCTGCCATCTCATTGCCTCTTCCACTGCCTTGAGGTCTCTTCTAGCCACCCGCCTCCCCTTCACATCCGGCCATCAAGCCTTCTTTTTCCGGTAACCATCTCTTTCACCTTGGTCTCTTTTGTGTATATGTCTATGTCTATCTCTTTGTTGTCTCATCAATTAAAATTTTGATATTAGCTTTTAGCATCTTGTTCTCAATACCTAACCCTAGTTTCAATCTTCTTGTTTTCTTGATTATTATGGTTTCTTTTAGGCTTTTCTTGCCAAATAAAGACCTTTGGTGTTTATTTATTTGTATATGTCTTGTGATTATAATTTTTATTGTTTATTGGCTCTTAATTTTGTTGTGGTTATATATTCTTTTAGTTTCATTGTTTTTTATAAGAACTATGACTCATGAATCACTAGTATAATATGTTTCCTCTTATCAATATTTTTTTCTTTCTTGTTCTCTTTCAACAATCTAATTATTTTTTGCAATCTCTCTTTTATAAATCAAGCATGTCAAATTATAATATATTGTAATATATTATTAAATATAAATCATGTAGAATTTGAAGTTAAATAACTAGGATCAATATTAATCCAATACATAGATTGTTACAATCAAGCTAAATCGGAATTTATAATCTCAGATTGTTTTGTGGAAAGGTAAAATTGAAGAATGACTTCAATAATTTTTTCATCTTTAGGTTAAATTCATATAGAATTAGTCTCTAGTGTTAAACAAAAAGGAAGCACATCAACTAATTTCTCCTTGAACATGAATAATAACAAGCATACTATATTTTGATTTCAAATACTTAGACATTGAATTTTTTCCCCTTCCTATTGGAAGCAACATTCACTCAGGAATCTTATCTTTATGTCCACTATTTTTTGCCCTCGTTTTATGATAAATCAAATGGTTGATCAATTTTTATTAATAACTAGTTGATCTAAAGTTCGATATTAGCATGATTGCACATGTATGGATGTTTACCAAACATTATTTAGAAGCTGGAAGGTAAAAGGTGGGATATCCACATTAGCAAGTGAACATAGTGTGTTTTACATTTTCTTTGTATAATTAAAGTTCATGTTTTGTATTTCTCTCAAAGTACGAGCACTTTTCAACTTAAGGAGTTCAACAGTTGGAAAGCTTAAAGTAAATTATAATCAATCCATCATAATTCCCAAAAAAAACAAAAACAAAAACAAATCAAAACAAAAAATGGTAACCTTACATTAATTCTAAATACGAACTTCAAAAGAACACTTTTTTTGTTAGCTTATTTTATATTATTACAACACCTTTGCAATAGAATGAGGGTCACTCTTTTCCCTCCCCCGTGAGAAGTCGAGGGCTTAAATCTCTCTCACAATTATTGAGGTGAATGGCTTGTCCATGTTATGAAAAAACATTATTATATCTTTAATATGAAAAAGGCTCTTTGTTCATGTGTGTATATATATTATGCAATAGAACTACTAAAATTTTTATATATTTGAATTTATTTTTTTAGCATAATACTATGTTTTTATTAGTATTATTATGTTGTTGGCAAATTTCTTATTATCTTGTGATGATGGAAGTATGTGGAGTATAGTCAAAGGTTGATTTGGGAAGAAAAATAAATTGTTGTAGAAAATATCAATTCTTCTAAACCATCTTTCTTGTAATATTAATGGATTTTCCATATGCCAATTGGTCATGAAACAACCATCGGTCCTATCTAGTGTTTGTTGTCCTTAATACCTTAATACTGAGAGGGCTCAAAATTCATCATTTTGGGTCTAGAATGCTTCCTTGGCTTTCTCTCATCTTTAAGCGCCGCCATAAGCTTTTAATGCTAAATACACAATATTTAGCATCAATTCGATAGGGTAGTTTTTGTCATTACAAAAATGAGTGTACAAATTGAAATTCAATAATACATGTTGTACACTCATCAATTTTCTTTTGGGAATATCTGTAATTTATGAATCAAAATAACAATCTTATGTGTAATGTCTCAAATGAATCAAAACCTAATCCTAAGTTTTTCTTTGGAATGCCTCTTATATTTTAATCAAAATAATAATCCTATGTTTTCTTTACGTAATGTCTTATATTTTTTAATCAAAACCCTAATTCTATATTTTCTTTTTAGAATGTCTGCTATTTATGAATCAAAACGCTAATCATAAGTTTCCCTTTCATAATGCCTTCCTTTTTTGAATAAAAATCCTAATCCTATGTTTTTGGTTTCGGAATGTCTATTATTTTTCAATTAAAACCTTAATCCCATGTTTTCTTATAGTAATGTCTCCTATTTTTCAATCAAAACCCTAATCCCATGTTTTTTGGAATGTCTATTATATTTCAATCAAAACTCTAATACTATGTTTTGGATTATTGTTTTTATTGAAAAATAGGAGACATTACCAAATCCATTGTTTTTTTTGCAAACAAAACCCGAATCCTATGTTTTCTTATAGTAATTCTCCTATTTTTGAAAAATAGTAGATATTACTATTACCATAGGATTAGGCTTTTGATTTTAAAATACTAGACATTCTTAAAAGAAAAAGAAATGATTAGGATTTTTTTCAAAAATAGGAGACATTTCAAAAAAACCAAGAATTAGGGTTTTGATTTAAAACTGTAAAATAAGACACATTCCTAAAAAACATAGGATTAGTTTTTTAATTACAAGATAGAGATATTCTTAAAAAGGAAAAAACATAAGATTAGGGTTTGGATTAAAATATAATAGGCATTTCAAAAAGATAACATAGGATTACCGTTCTGATTGAAAATTAGACGACATTACTATAAGAAAGCATAGTATTATGATTTTGATTCAAAAATAATAGACATTCCAAAAAGAAAACAACTATTACGATTTTATTTGAAAAATATGAGATATTTTGAAAAGAAAACATAAGATTACGGGTTTTTGATCCAAAATTAAAAAATAAGAAACATTGCAAAATAAAACATATGATTAGGGTTTTGATTAAAAAATATGAGACACTACAAAAAAATATATATATATAGAATCAAGGTTTTGATTCAAAACATAAAAAATATGGTTTTGATTCAAATATAATAGGCATTCCGAAAATAAGATAGAGAATTAGGGTTTTGATTGAAAAATAGGAGACATTCCGAAAAGAAAACATAGGATTACGGTTTTCATTCAAATATAGTAGGCATTCCAAAAAGAAAAATATAGGATTAGGGATTTGATTCAAAACACTAATCTTATGTATTCTTATAGTAATGCCTACTATAAAAAAAAGGCTTTGAATCAAAACCCTAATCAAGTCTTTTAAAAAAGAAAACACTGGATTATGTTTTTGAATAAAAAAAAATGAGATATTCCAAAAAGAAAACAAAGGATTTTGGGTTTTTATTCAAAATTGAAAAATAGAACACATTCTGAAAAGAAAAATTACGATTGTGGTTTTGATTTAAGATTAGAAGATATTCCGGAAATAAATGAAAAGGATTAAGTTTTTTTGATAGAAAAAAATAGGAGACATTTTAGTAACAAAAATATAGGTTAGGGTTTTTAACTCAAAACTGATAAATGGGAAACATTAAGAAAGGAGAACATAGGACTCATTCATAAATAGTAGACATTCCAAAAAGAAAACATAGGATTAGGGTTTTGATTGAATAATAGGAGACATTGCGAAAAGAAAACATAGGATTACAGTTTTAATTCAAATATAGTAGGCATTCCAAAAATGAAAACATAGGATTAGGGGTTTGATTCAAAATACTAATCCTATGTTTTCTTATAGTAATGTCTACTATCAAAAATAGGGCTTTGAATGAAACCCTAATCAGGTGTTTTAAAAAAGAAAACATAGGATTAGGTTTTTGATTAAAAAAAATGAGATATTCCAAAAAGTAAAACAAAAGATTTGGGTTTTGAATCAAAATTGAAAAAATAGGACACTTTCTGAAAAGAAAAATTAGAATTCTGGTTTTGATTCAAAATTAGAAGATATTCGAAAAATAAATGAAAGGATTAAGTTTTTGATTAAAAATAGGAGACATTACCGTAAGAAAACATAGGTAAGGGTTTTAATTTAAAAATGATTAATAGGAAACATTATGAAAGAAGAACATTGGACTCATTCAAAAATAGTAGACATTCCGAAAGGAAAACATACGATTAGTGTTATGATTGAAAAATATGATATTAGGAAAACAAAAAAATTGGATTATTTTTTTGTTTCAAAAATAGCATGCATTCCCAAAGAAACAACAAAATTAGGTTTTTCATTAAAACCATAGCAGCAATTATTGTTTTGATTAAAATATATGACATATTCCAAAAAGAAAAAAAAGGGATTAGGGTTTTGATTCAAAACTGAAAAATAGGCCACATTCTGAATAGTAAAACATATGATTAGGGTTTTTAATTGAATGATAGTAGACATTGCAAAACAAAACATAAGATTTTGGTTTTGATTGAAAAATACTAGGCATATGGAAAAGAAAAAAACATAGATAGGATTACGGATTTGATTCAGGAAAATGAGACATTCCGAAAAGAAAAAGGCTTATGGTTTTTGATTCAAAACTAAAAAGTAGGACACATACCGAAAAAAACAGAGGATTTGGGTTTTGATTGAAAAATATGAGACATTGCTATAAAAAAACATAGGATTAGTGTTTTAATTGAAAAATAGTAGACATTCCAAAAATAAAACATAGTATTAGGGTCTTGATTGCAAAATAGGAAAACATTTCAGAAAAAAAGGATCAGAGTGTTTTTATTCAAAAATGAAAAATAGGACACATTAGGTTTTTGATTAAAAAATAGGAGATATTTTCGGAAAAAAACATACTATTTTGGTTTTGATTAAAAAATAGGAGGCATTAGAAAAAATAATTTATGATTATGGTTTTCATTAAAAAATATGAGACATTATAGAAAGATAACATGCAATTATTGTTTTGATTCAAAATAGTAGACATTCCCAAAGAAAAGTATAAGATTAAAGTTTTGATTGAAAAATAAGAGACATTACAATAGAAAAATAGGATTAGTTTTATGATTCAAAATAAGTAGACATTCAAAAATGAAAACCATATGATTAATGTCTTGATTCAAAAATGAGATATTATATATATAAAAAGATTAGGGTGTTGATTCAAAACTGAAAAGTAGGACACATTCCAAAAGAAAAACATAATATTAGGGTTTTGATTAAAAGATAGGAGAGATTTCTGAAAATAAAACACAGGATTAGGGTTTTGATTGAAAAATAGGAGGTATTCGAAAAAGAAAAAACCATAAGATTAGGGTTTTGATTGAAAATATGAGACGTTAGGGAAACAACATATTAGGATTTTGATAAAAAGATTAGCAGAAATTTACAAAACAAAAGATATGATTACAACTTTGATTTAAAAAAATGAGACATTCTGAAAAGAAAAAAAAGGCTTTGGTTTTGATTTAAAACTGAAAAATAGGACACATTCCGTAGAGAAAATAGAGGATTTTGATTTTTATTTAAAAATAGTAGACATTACTATAAGAAAATGTAGAATTACTGTTTTGATTTAAAAATAGTAGACATTGCAAAACAATTCATAGGGATTAGGGTCTTGATTCAAAAATAACAACATTCCAAAAACAAAAAAAGGATTAGGGTTTTCATTCAAAACTAAAAATTAGGACACATTCCGAAAAGAAAATATAGGATTAGGGGTTTGATTGAAAAATAGGAGTCATTCCAAGAAGAAAACATGGGATTCGTGTTTTGAATGAAAAACATGGGACATTCTGAAAAAGGAAATTTTTGGATTACAACTTTCATTAAAAATTAGCAAGCATTACCAAAACAAAAGATATGATTAGGGTTTTGACTCAAAAAAATGAGACATTCTAAAAAGAAAACAAAAGATTTGCTTTTTGATTTAAGAAAAAATAGGCCATATTCCAAAATGAAAACAAAGGATTAGTTTTTTGATTAAAAAATAGAAGACATGAAAAAGAAAACATAGGATAAGGACTAGGATATTTGTTAAAAAAATAAGAGGCATTAGGAAAATAAAACAAAGGATTAATCTTTTGATTAAAAGATAGGAGACATTAGGAAAGGAAAATATAGGAATAGGATTTTGATTCAAATATAGTAGGCATTCAAAAAATAAAACATAGGATTAGGAGTTTGATTCAAAAGTGGGTTACATTAAAAAATAATAGCCATTACCTAAAGAAAATATAAGATTAAGATTTTGATTTAAAAATTGTAGTCATTCTAAAAAGAAAATATAGGATTAGGATTTTTATTAAAAAATAGGAGGCATGCGAAAATAAAACATATTATTAAGATTTTTATTCAAAATTAGGAAGAATTATGAAAACAAAACATAGGATTAGTGTTTTTATTTAAAAATTGGAGCCATTACAAAAAGAAAACATAGTATTATGATTTTCTTTTTCAAAAATATAATGCATTATGAAAATTTTAAAAAAAAAGATTATGGTTTTCATTCAAAAATAGATGTCATTCCGAAAAGGAAAGAATTATTAGGTTTTTGATTGAAAAATAGGACGCATTCTACTAAGAAAATATAGGTTAGGGTTTTAATTCAAAATTGATAAATAAGTAAATATTAAAGAAAGAAAACATCGGATTCTGGTTTTGATTAAAGGCTAGGAGGAATTCTGAAAGAAAACAAAGGATTATTGTTTTGATTGAAAAATATGAGACATTCTGGAAAGAAAACGTAGGATTAGTGTTTTGATTAAAATATACAAGGAATTCCGAAAAGAAAACATAGGATTGGGGTTTTGATTGAAAAATAGGATAGATTACTTTAAGAAAACATATGATTAGGGTTTTGAATAGAAAATAAGAGGTATTACTATAAGAAAACATAGGTTTTTGCTTTTGATTAAAAAATAGTAGACATTCTGAAAATAAAACATAGGATTAGGGTTTTGATAGAAAAATATGAGACATTTGAAGAATCAAACATAGGATTATTGTTTTGATTCAAAAATATTATACATTCCTAAAAGAAAATATAAAATTAAGGTTTTCATTAAAAAAAAAATAGGAGGCATTCCAAAAAAAATATTAGGTTTAGGGTTTTGATTAGAAAATATGAGACATCATGAAAAAAAAACATATGGTAAGCTTTTTTATTCAAAAATAGCAAGCACTGTGAGAAGAACCATATCTTTTGGGTTTTAATTAAAAAATCAGAGGCATTCCAAAAACAAAACTTATAATTAGGGTTTTGATTAAACAATATGATACATTACTAAAAGAGAACATATGATTATTGTTTTGATTCAAAAAAACAGACATTAAAAATAAATAAATAAATAAACATAAGACTACCATTTTGATTGAAAATCGGAGACATTACTATAAGAAAAAATAGGATTAGTGTTTTGATTGAAAAATAATTGACATTACAAAAAGAAAACATAGGATTAGGGTCTTGATTTAAAAAGATATATTATGAAAAAAATGGATTATGGGTTTTGATTCAAAATTGAAACATACAACATATTCCGTTAAAATCATAGGATTAGGTTTTGCTTGGAAAATAGGAGACCATCTGAAAAGAAAACATCGAATTACAGTTTTCATAAAAAATTACAAAAAATCATCACAACAAAAGATTGGCTTAGTGTTTTGATTAAAAAAATTGAGAGGTTCTCAAAAATATAAAAGGATTAGTGTTTTGATTCAAAACGGAAAAATAGAACTCATTCCTAAAAGAATAAAGAGGATTAGGGTTTTGATAGAAAAATAGGAGACAATAATATAAGAAAACATAGGATTAGGGGTTTGATTCAAAAATAGTGGACATTCCGAAAAAGAAAAAGATATGATTAGGGTCTTGATTCAAAAATAGGAGATATTCGAAAAAGAAAAAAGGGTTAGTATTTTGATTCAAAACTAAAAAATTGGAGACATTCCGATGAGAAAACATTGGATTAGGGTTTTGATTGAAAGATAGGAGACAATCCAAAAAGAAGACATATGATTACGATTTTAATTGAAAAATAGGAGGCATTCCGAAAAGAAAAACATAGGATTAGGGTTTTGATGCAAAAATATGAAACATTCTAAAATGAAAACTTCGGGTTAAGATTTTGATAAAAAATTAGCTGACATTCCCAAAACAAAAAAATAGGATTAGGTGTTTTGATTCAAAAAAATTAGATATTCCAAAAAGAAAACAAAGGATTATTGTTTTGATTCAAAATTGAAAAAATAGGACACATTCTCAAAAGAAGACATAGGGTTAGTGTTTTGATTAAAAAATAATAGACATTATGAAAAGAAAACATAGGATAAGGATAAGGATTTTTATTCAAAAATAGGAGGCATTACGAAAAGAAAACATAGGATTAGGGTTTTGATTACATGATATGAAACATTACGAAAGAAAAACATAAGAATAGGGTTTTGATTCAAATATAGTAGGCATTCCAAAAAGAAAAATACATATGATTAGTGTTTTGATTGAATAATAGGTTACAATTAAAAAATAACATAAATTCCCAAAAGAAAACATAAGATTAACGTTTTGATTCGAAAGTAAGAGGTGTTCCGATCAGAAAACATAGGATTATGATTTTCATTCAAAAATAGAACGCATTATGAAAAGAAAACATAGGATTACATTTTTCATTTAAATATAGTTGCCTTTCCCAAAAGAAAACATATGATTAGAATTTTGATTAAAAAATATGAGACATTGGAAATGAAAACATAGGATTATTGTTTTGATACAAAAATTGCAGATATTCCCAAAAGAAAACATAAGATTAGAGTTTTGATTAAAAATAGGAGGCATTGAAAAAAAAAGTTAGGATTAGGGTTTTGATTAAAAAATATGAGACATAACGAAAAAAACTTACGATTATTATTTTGATTTAAAAATAACAGACATTCCCAATATAAGATTCATGTTTTGATTCAAAATTAGGAGGCATTCTAAAAACATAGGATTAGTATTTTTCTTCAAAAATAGGAGGAATTATGAAAAGAAAACATAGGATTATGTTTTCAATTAAAAATTAGCTGAGAATCCCAAAACAAAATATAGGAGACATTACTCTTAGAAAACATAGGAATATGGTTTTGATTAAAAACATAGGTTAGTCTTTCATTTTTTTTATTATTATTGTTATTTTTTAATTAAAAAAATAATAAAATAAATCATATAGCAAAAAAAAAGGTTGACGGGTGCAACAGGATGGCTTCAGATAAGGTCACCCATCCTAGTTTTACTCTCGCTCAAGATCCCTTAACTTTGAAGTTCTGATATGATCATTAGCTTTAGTGTTGGTATGATCGCACCCGATAGAACTTCAAATGAGTTGAAAACTAAAGAATTATTTTTATGATTGAAAAATAGGGGACATTTTTAAAAGAGAACATAAGATTAGGATTTTTACTAAAAATAGCATATATTTCAAAATGAAAACATAGGATTAGGGTTTTGATTGAAAAATATGAGACATTACTAAATCCTATGTATCCTTTTTCCAAACAAAGCCCGAATCCTATGTTTTTTTTTTCTTGTAGTAATATGTCCTATTTTTGAAAAATAGGAGACATTAATATAAGAAAAAAATAGGATTAGGGGTTTGATTAAAAAATAGTGGACATTCCGAAAACAAAAGAAACGATTAAATTTTTTATTCAAAAATAAGATATTTCAGAAAAGAAACAAATGACTAGGATTGTGATTCAAAAATTAAAGATAGGACATATTCCGAAAAGAAAACATAGGATTAGGATTTAGATTAAAAGGTAGGAGACATTCCAAAAAGAAAACTTATGATTAGGGTTTTGATTCAAATATAATTGGCATTCCAAAAAAAAAAATGAATAGAGTTTTGATTTAAAAATATGAGACATAACTATAAAAAAACATAGGATTAGGGTTTTCATTCAAAAATAGTAGACATTATGAAAAGAAAACATACTATAAGGCTTTTGATTAAAAAATATTAGACATTTCGAAAAGAATACATAGGATTAGTGTTTTGATTAAAAACAAAAAAAATATTAAACATTTCAAAAAGAAAACATACGATTAGTGTTTTGATTCAAAAATGACAGGCATTCCGGAAAGAAAACATGGGATTATGGTTTTGATTCAAATATAGTTGGGATTCTGAAAATGAAAATATAGGATTTGGATTTCGATTCAAAAATAGAATATATTTATAAAACAAAAAAGATTTTGGTTTTGATTAAAAGATTGGAGGCATTCCAAAAAAGAAACTTAGGTTTAGTGTTTTGATTGAAAACTATGAGACTGAAAACTATGAGAGAATACAAAACGAAAATATACAATTATTATTTTGATTCAAAAATAGCAGACATTCATAAAAGAAAACCTAAGGTTAAGGTTGTGATTAAAAAATATGAGGCATTCCCAAAAGAAAAAACATTGAATTATGGTTTCGATTAAAAAATAGGAGGCATTACAAAAAAAATTATTATTAGGGTTATGATTAAGAAATATGAGACGTTCAAAAAGAAAATATACAATTATTGGTTTAGTTAAAAAATAGCAGCCATTTCAAAAGAAAACATAACTTTAGTTTTTTGATTGAAAATAAGGAGACATTACTATAAGAAAACATAGGATTAGGGTTTTGATTAAAAACATAGTAGACATTGCAAAAAGAAAATATAGGATTTGGGTTTTGATTAAAAATTAAGCAACATTACTATAAGGGCCTGTTTGATTCGTGGTAATGGCATTTTACTCGTAACGAGATTACCATGGTAATATGGGTGGAAATGTTATATGGTTGTGAATATTGTAGTAATTTGATATAACCATGTTTTGTTGAGAACTATTATTACCAGTAATAGTTCATTACCATATTTTGTTCATGGTAATCAATTTGGTAAAATATAAAGAGTTATGAGATTACCACGGCAATCCAAGATAGACACCAAATTTGGTGGTAATAGGATTACCAACTTCGTAATGTTCTCATGTTGGTAATGTGATATTACCATTAGATTACCAATGGTGCAATGCCAAACATGATGATATTTTCAGATTACCACGTAACACATGGTAATCTTTCTACATTACTGCGAACCAAATGCCCCCTTAGAAAACATAGGATTAAGGTTATGATTAAAAAAAGTAGACATTTTGAAAAGAAAACATAGGATTAGGGCTTTGTTTCAAAAATAGGAGACATAACTATAAAAACATAGGGTTAGGGCTTTAATTCAAAAATAATAGACATTATGAAAAGAAAACATACTATTAAGGTTTTGATTGAAAAATATGAGACAAATCAAAAAGAATACATAGGATTAGGATTTTGATTAAAAACTGAAAAATATGGAACATGTAAAAAAGAAAACATAGGATTAGTGTTTTGATTCAAAAATAGCTGACATTCCCGAAAAAGACATGGGATTATGGTTTTTATTCCAATATAGTAGGCATTCAAAAAAGAAAACATAGGATTAGGGTTTCCATTCAAAAATAGCATACATGTATGAAAGAGATTATGGTTTTGTTTTAAGATTAGAGGCATTCCAAAGAAGAAACTTAGGATTAGGGTTTTGATTGAAAATTAAAGATTGAAAACAATGAGAGAATACGAAAAGAAAATATATAATTATTGTTTTGATTCAAAAATAGCAGACATTCAAAAAAGAAAACATAAGGTTAAGGTTATGATTAATAAATGCGAGGCATTCCAAAAAAAATATAGAATTATTGTTTTGATTAAAAATAGGAGGCATTTAAAAAAAACTTATTATTAGGGTTTTGATTAAAAAATATGAGACGTTCGAAAAGAAAATATTCAATTATTATCTTTCAATCAAAAATGCTGAATGCTATCTTTCAAAAAGTTAAATCTATGTTTTCTTTTTGAATGTGTTCTATTTTTTAATTTTGAATCAAAACACTAACCTTTTGTTTTCTTTCTGACATGTCTCATTTTTTTTTAATCAAACCCCTGATCCAATCTTTTGCTTTGGTAATGTCTACTAATTTTTAATCAAAACCATAATCTGATGTTTTTTTTTTACGGAATGTCTCATATTTCCCAATCAATACCCTAATCCTATATTTTCTTTTTGCAATGCCACATATTTTTCAAGCAAAACTCTAATCTTATGTTTAGTCTTTCGGAATGTCTCCTATCTTCAAATTAAAACCCGAATCCTATCTTTCAAAACCATAATCCTATAATTTCTTTTTGGAATATATCATATTTTTCAATCAAAGCCCTAATCCTACGTTTTCTTATGGTAATATCTGCAATTTTTCAATCAAAACCCTAATCATATGTTTTGTTTTTAAAATGTCTCATATTTTTCAATCAAAAGACAAATTCTATGTTTTTTATTGGAATGTCTCCTATGTTTCAATCAAAACCAGAATCCTATATCTGCTATTTATCGGTTTTCAATCAAAACCCTAATCCTATGTTTTGTTTCTGGAATGTATGCTATGTTTTAATCAAAACAATAATCGAATGTTCTCTTTTCAGAATGTGTCCAATTTTTATGTTTTGAATCAAAACTCTAATCCTTTGTTTTCTTTTTTGGAATGCGTACTATATTATAAAATAAAACCATAATGTTATGTTTTCTTTTTAGAATGTCTAATATTTTTAAATTTTGAATAAAAAACCCTAATCTTATGTTTTATTTTGGGAATATGTCCAATTTTTCAATCAACATAATAGCCCTATATTTTGTTTTGGGAATATCTGCTAATTTTCAATCAATACTCTAATACTATGTTTTGTTTTGGAATCTCTCATATTTTTCAATCAAAACCCAAACCTATATTTTATTTTCTTAATATGTTGTATTTACTAGTTTTAAATCAAAAACCTAATCCTATGTTTCCATTTGGGAAAGTTTCCTATTTTTCAATCAAAAAGCTAATCTTTTTTCTAATAGGATTATGGTTTTGAATCAAACCTCAAATCCCATGCTTTCTTTTGACAATGTCACCAACATTTCGGTTTGGAATAAAAAAAACTAACCTATTTTCGGAATGTCTCTTATTTTTCAAAAACCAAATCCTTTCTTTTTTTTCGCAATGTCTCCTATTTATCATAACATTATTGATAAATAAGAGACATTAAGAAAATCAAACATAGGATTCAGGTTTTCAATAAAAGCCCTAATCCCATGTTTCCTTTTTAGAATGCCTACAATATTCGAATCAAAACCCTAAATGTTCTATATTTTTCAATTCTGAATTAAAACTATAATTCTAAGATTGTTTATTTGCAATGTCCCCAATTTTTTATTCAAACCCCTAATCTTATGTTTTATTTAGGGAATGTCTCCTATTTTTGAATAAAAAAATCCTATGTTTTCTTCTCGTAATGTCTAATGTTTTTGAATCAAAACCCTAAGCCAATATTTTTTTTTCAAATTGGCTCAGATTTTTAAATCAAAATCCAAATCCAATGTTTTCTTTTGGGAATGGCACCAATTTTTGAATCAAAACCTTAATCTTATGATTTCTTTTGGGAATATCTGCTATTTTTAAATCAAAGCAATAATATCATGTTTTCTTTTTGTAATGTCTAATTTTTTTCAATCAAATCCCTAATCCTAAGTTTTTTTTTTCGGAAGGGCTTCTATTTTTTAATTGAAACCTTAATCCTATGATTTCTTTTTTGAATGTCTGCTATTTTTGAATCAAAACTCTAATCCTATGATTTCTTTTTGGAATGCCTGTTATTTTTTAATCAAAACAATAATTGTATGTTTTCTTCTGGTAATGTCTCCTATTTTTTTCAATCAAAACCCTAATCCTATATTTTCCTTTCAAAATGGATCCTATTTTTGAATCAAAACCTTAATCATATCTTTTGTTTTAGAAATGTATCCTATTTATCAATTTTGAATCAAAACCATCACCTATGTTTTCTTTTCAGAATGTCTAATATGTTTCAATAAAAAATGTAATCATTTTTTCCTTTTTGGAATATCTGTTATTTTTTAATCAAAACCCTAATCCTTTACTTTCCTTTAGGAATTTGTCATTCTTTTGAAAACCATAATGCAATGTTTTCTTTTCGGAAATATAAGATTAGTGTTTTGATTCAAACCCCTATTTCCGATTGCAGATATTACTATAAAGAAACATAAAATTAGTGTTTTCAATCAAAACCCTAATCCTTTGTTTTTTTATAGTAATGTCTCTTATTTTTTAATTAAAATACTAAGCCTATGTTTTCTTTTTGGAGTGCATACTATAGTTGAATCAAAACCCTAATCGTATGTTTTCTTTTCAGAAAGTCTCCTATTTTTATGTTTTGAGTTAAAACACTAAACTTTTGTTTTTTTGTAATGTCTCCTATTTTTTAATCAAAACCCTAATCCTTTCTTTTTCTTTTTGGAATATCTACTATTTTTAATTCAAAACCCTAATCCTATGTTTGCTTGTTGTAATGTCTCCTATTTTCAATAATAGGAGAAATTACCATAAGAAAATATAGAATTCGGGTTTTGTTTGTAAAATTAAACATAGGATTTAGTAACGTCTCATATTTTTCAATTAAAACATATTTCATGTTTTTTTATAATGCATGTTATTTTTTAATCAAAACGTGAATGTTATGTTTTGTTTTAAAAATGTCCCTTATTTTTCTATCAAAAACATAATCCTTTCTTTTTACAAAATCTAATCCTATGTTTTCTTTTTCGAATGCCTCCAATTTTTAAATAAAAATTCTAATCCTATGTTTTCTATTCAAAATGCCTCATATTTTTTAATTAAAACCATAATCCTATGTTTTCTTTTATGAATGTATGCTATTTTGAATCAATACCCTAATCCTATGTTTTTGAATGCCTACTATATTTGAATCAAAACCATATTCCTATGCTTTCTTTTTGTAATGTATCCTATCTTTAAATCAAAACCCTAATCCTATGTTTTCTTTTTCTAATTCCTCCTATTTTTAAATAAAAACCCTAATCATTATCCTATGTTTTCTTTACGTAATGTCTCCTACTTCTTAATCAAAACACTAATCCTCTATTTTCTTTTTGTAATGTATCTTACTATTCTGTTTTGACTCAAAACCCTAATCCGATCTTTTCTTTTTTTAAGAATGTCTATTAATTTTTAAACAAAACCCTGTTCCGATCAATATCTCATGTTTTTCAATCAAAACACTAATCTTATGTTTTCTTTCAGAATGCCTCCTCTTTTTCAATCAAAACCCTAATCGTATTATTTCTTTTTGTAATTTGTCCTACTTTTCAGTTTTGAATCAAAACCCTAACTCTTTTTTTGCTTTTCAGAATATCTCCTATTTTTAAATAAAAACTCTAATCCTATGTTTTCTTCCTGGAATGTCTACTATTTTTTTGAATGAAAACCCTAATCCTATATCTTGTTATAATAATGTCTCCTATTTTTCAATCAAAACCCTATTCTTAGTTTTTTTTAGAATGTCTACTATTTTTGGATTAAAGCAATACTCTTATATTTTCTTTTCGTATTGTCTCATATTTTTTAAGTAAAACCCTAATCCTAATTTTTTTTTTAAATGGCTTCTATGTTTTAATGAAAAAACTTTCTTTTCAGAACCCCACCTATTTTTAATTAAAAAACTTACCTTATGTTTTCTTTTGGGAATGTCTAGTATTTTTTAAGAAAAACAATAATCATATGTTTTATTTTTGCAATGGCTCATATTTTTAATCAAAACACTTACGCTATGTTTTCTTTATGGAATGTCTCCGATATTTCAATCAAAACCATAATCCTATATTTTATTTTTGGAATGTCTCCTATCTTTCAATCAAACCCAAATCCTATCTTTCTTTTTTTTTTGTTTTTTGCTTAATGTTTCCTATTTATCAGTTTTGAATCAAAACATTAGCCTATGCCTTCTTTTTGGAATGTCTACTATTTTTTAATTAAAAACATAATCATTTTCTTTTCTTTTCAGAATATCTGATATTTTTTAATCAAAAACTTAATCCTTTGTTTTCTTTTAAGAATATCTCATTTTTTTGAATGAAAACCCTAATGCAACGTTTTCTTTTTGGAAAAATTAGATTAGGGTTTTGATTCAAAAACCTATTTTTGATTGGTGATATTATTATAAGAAAAAATAGAATTAGTTTTTTCAATCAAAACCCTAATCCTATGTTTCCTTATAGTAATTTGTCTTATTTTTCAATCAAAACTTTAAGCCTATGTTTTCTTTCCGGAATCCATACTATATTTGAATCAAAACCCTAATCCTATGTTGTTTTTTTGGAATGTCTCTTATTTTTCATTCAAAACTCTAAGCCTATGTTTTCTTCTAGGAATTCATACTATATTTAAATCAAAACCCTAATCCTATGTTTCTTATAGCAATGTCTCCTATTTTTCAATCAAAACCGTAATCATGTGTTTTCATTTCTCAGCCTACCATATTTGAATCAAACCCATAATTATATGTTTTCTTTTCATAATGTCTCATTATTTTTAATCAAAACCCTAATCTTATGTTTTCTTATAGTAATGTCTCCTATATTTGAATGAATCAATACCATAATCCTATTTTTTCTTTTCAGAATGTGCCCAATTTTTTAATTTGGAATCAAAACCCTAAATCTTTGCTTTCTTTTAAGAATGTGTACTATTTTTGAATCAAAAACCAAACATTTTTTATTCAAAACCCTAATCAAATATTTTCTTATAGTAATGTTTTCTATTTTTCAATCTAAAGCCGAATCCTAGGTGGAATGCCTACTATATTTGAATGAAAACCCAAGCCTATGTTTTCTTCTGGTGACTTCTACTATTTTTGAAACAAAACCATAATCAAATGTTTTCTTTTGGAAATGTTCCCTATTTTTTGTTTTTAATCAAAACACTAATCCTATGTTTCTTTTAAAACACTTATAGTATGGTTTCTATCTGGAATGGCTACTATTTTTAATCAAAAACCCTAATCTTGTGTTTTTCTTAAAAGTGATATCTATTATTTTTTTCAATAAAAAAACCATAACCCTATGTTTTTTTATTTCAGAATGCCTACTATATTTGAATTGAAACCCTAATCATGTTTTTCTTTTTTTCAAATGTCTCCTATCTTTTAATCAAAATCCTAATCCTATTTTTTCTTTTAGAAATGTTTGCTATTTTTGAATTAAAACCCTAATCCTATGTTTTCTTATAGTAATACCAACAATTTATCAAACAAAACCCTTATCCTATGTTTTCTTTTCAATGTACCTACTATATTTCAATCAAAATCCTAATCCTATGTTTTCGTTTCCTAAAGTCCCCTATTTATAAGTTTTGAATCAAAACCTTAACTTATGTTTTTTTCGAACATCTCCAATTTTTTTCAATCAAAAGCTGTAATTGTATGTTTAATTTTTTTGGAATGTCTCCTATTTTTTTCAATCAAAAACCTAATCTTATGTTTTTCTTTTTCAGAATGTCTCTTATTTTTTAATCAAACCCCTAACCCTAGTTTTTTTAATGCCTCCTATTTTTTTAATCAAAAGTCTAATCTTATGATTTTCTTTATGGAATGTCTGTTATGTTTGAATCAAAACTACAATACAAATTTTTCTTTTCGTATACTTTTCAATCAAAACAGCAATCCTATTCTTTCTTTTTCAGAGTGGGCCTATTTTTCAATCAAAACCCTAATCCTATGTTTTCTTTTGAAAATGTCTGGTAGTTTTGAATCAAAACCCTAATCCTATGTTTTTCTATTTCGAATGTCTACTATTTTCTGATTTTTAATTAAAACCCTAATCCTACATTTTCTTATAGTATTGTATCCTATTTTCAATTAAAAACCTAATCATATGTTTCCTTTTCAAAATTTCGCATATCTCATATTTTTTATTCAAAACACTAATCCTAAGTTTTCTTTTTTGGGAATGCCTCCTATTTTTTAACCAAAAAATTAATCTTATGTTTTTTTTGGAATGTCTGTTATTTTTGAATCAAACCAATAATCCTATGTTTTGTTTTCATAATGTCTCATATTACAGAATCAAAACCCTAAACCTATGTCTTTCTTTTCTAATTGCCTATTATTTTTTAATCAAAACCCTAACCCTATGTTTTCTTATATTAATGTCTCCTATTTTACAATCAAAACCATAATCCTACATTTTTTTTAATGTCTCCGAATTTTTTTAGTTTTTGAATCGGAACCCCCAATACTATGTTTTTCTTTTTGGGAATGTTTCATATTTTTCAATGTAAACCATAATTCTATGTTTTTTTTAATGACATCAATTATTGAATCAAACCCAAAACCTATGTTTTCTTTTGCAAAGTAAAGACACCTCAAGCGTTGGTGTCCTGCTCGGTCGAGTCTGCTATTGCTGCTACGGATGATAAAGATGCTACTGGTGCTGGTGATGTTGGTGTTGGGGATGCTGGTGGAGTACGGGGTCTCATCCCAAAGGAAGAAGTCACGTCTCGCTCAAGTATCTGCTGTAGATTGTCGAGACACACCATCACCTCTGTCTGGTTCGCTGCCTGTGTAGCGTGATCCTCAACCAACTTTGTCTATAGGACCTCTACAGCACTCTTGAGTCTCTCAAAACGATTATATGCTCGAGATGGAGAAAACATACACACCGGAGATGCTCGTGTGCTGTAGATGGTGCCTCGGTCTCCATCTTCTCGGCTCTGGTTCGGGAGCAGGTTGTGAACCCTCCACTGCCTCATCCTCGGCTGTCTCTAACGAGGGCATGATCATCACATATACGGCCGCCCTGTATCTCCTCACCGTGCCCATCAAACGCATGGTCTCTATACTGAGGAGAGATGGTACATCATCTTCTTAGTCCGTCGAATGGCGTCCATAAGACCCATCCCGATGATGAGTCTAGTAATGTAGGAGCCTGATAAGAGGACGCTGACTCTTGTATACTACCCAGATTGATTAGCTCACTCTGTGCCATGGAATTTATGTGTAGCAGCACCTGCCGGCCCAGGATTCCGTTATTGTCACCACGGTCGTTCACTGATCGGCTAAGAATGACGTGGATATATTTGTACGATAGTCGGGAGAGGCATGTCGCCTTAGAAACACCTCGCTCGTACTGTCCCTGACCACACAACATACGGTAGGTGAGCTGTGGAGTCAAACTGCCCGGATAATCGGTCGGGAGCTACTCATACTCCTCTATGTCTGTGAATACGTCATCGTAAAAACCCAATCGGACGGCGAGCTGTGTCACACTCATGTTATAGCATTATCGAAATGCTCTGAACTGTATAGTGTCGATGCTCGAGAAACTACTGTATAAATAATCGAACTCGAATGAGGCAAGCACCTCTAAAGTGAGCATACGAATAACTGGATCAACCCCAGATCGCCATAATGTTAACCTATTCCATGAACAAAACTACTATAACAACACAAAATAATTCAATAATGAACATATACAATAACCTTATTATACAAGATCATCAATGTAACACAAGGTATGAATTATAAGCAAACCTTATAAGAACAACGCAACAACAACAACAATAACAAAGACTCCATCATGACATTTTGAAATCAAGGAAACATTTATAATTACCTCCCAAAAATACAAAGCTATGCCCTGAAATACATAATCATCAAATCGTTCCAAAATATGGGTATGGTTTCTCTGACAACACTAAACAATGGCAACGTACATGAATAATTAAGGAGATTCATATAAGTCGGTCGACAACGTAACCTCAAGGATCCCACACCCTACATGGCAAGTGCAGTAACATACATACACAAACCAAAAGAAATAAATGCACTGCAATAACCTCTTGCCAAGCACTTCATGTACGCATGGCTTCGCTGAACTAACACGTGGGCAGAAGAAAGAGTGTTGAGTAACTTGGTTACTCAGTATGGGGAATCGCTTGGAACTATAAAACATATATGTCCAAAAGAAATATAACCAATTTTGCAATAAGCAGTTTTAAGAGTTTACTAACACCCAAAATGAAGAACTTAGCAACCATTGAGCAACATTAAAATCCATAAAGGACATAGTATACCAATAAAAGTCTTTTACAATAACAATTTATCAAAGTCCAGCTTTAACTTAAATAGGAATCACTTTCCAAACATCTCAAAATATAAATGTTTGTGGAAAATGAATAGCTAAACAAAAATGATTTTCTTTCCACAATTTCAAACCCAGGTATTTGCATAACACAAGGTTTAATAGTTGTAACATGTTAAATGATTCAAAAGTGCGGCCACAATTAAGATAGTATAAGTAACGAGCACTAAACAAGATTTCAAGTTTGCGCAAAAGATATACACTATAAATAACCATTTTAATGCATAAAAAATTTTAAACCAATTATAATTGAAAAACATCCATTCCTTCCAATAACTTGACAAAAACAGGTATTTCAAAAATCTGAATCAATGACCAGATCTTAGTAAATAACCTCAAAAATTAGATTATCAAGTGGGGGACTAAATAGGAAACTATATCTCATTCGTGAGCAAATAGAAAATGCAAAAACAATAATGTGCTTTAAAAGTCAACAATGATAAAATATTGTAGAAATCAAGTATCAAAAACATGAATGTGAGCTTTTCATCAAGAAATGCAAATCAACAATCTTTTCATTCATCAAAGAACCTAAAACAAGTTTAAAATCCAAGAATCATACCTTTTACTTCAATAACTCAACAATTCGAAATGTTTAGAAAATAAATAAGTAAATAAATAAGTCATAAGTCAATAGTATAACAAATAGCCTCGAAAACACCCCCGTCACTAACCGTGGCCTTGATTAGATCGGGAGCCACCAAGATGCGCATATCTTGGTGTTGACCACTAGGAAGTTAGTGTGGTGACTCCGAACAACCCAACTATATACAAGTCAGGGCTTTACGCTCCGACCTGAAATGGCATAACCTATTTGACGGTTTTCCACGCCACCTTTGAATAGGTCAGACTGTGGAAACCATCCACTCCCTTATTTTAGTAAGTAGTGGGGATCTCCCCTATATCACCATCAACCAATAACCATATCCAGCCCGTATGCTCTGTAAGTACATCAATAGGAAAGCATAAATCTCACTGAGAGATCACAAGTGTACACAAATGCCGATTCAAGAGTGGATAACTTCCTTATAATAATTTCACTGAAACCATCTCTATCAAGAACACCATACAAGAGTATTCTTTGAAAAGATACTTCAAATATAGCATCAATCTCTTCAAATTATCACAAATTTTATCATATAAATTTTTCATTCCAAGAGTGAGTAAACTATCCAAAACATCACATTTGGATATCTTTTCATCAAATAAGCATCGGTTTGGAAAATAATAATTGAATACACATTTCAAGAATAACTGCAACAATAACACAAAATGTGTTGGAGAAATGCTTTGCATAAACTCATTTAATATCATAACAAGAGTCCCAAGTTTCATGAAACCATACATTTTAGAACCTTTGAAACACAATAATGAATTTTTAAAGACAATATGACATTCTTGGAAAGTATCTTTGAATGGACTCAGTTATAATCCCAAATATTGTTTTCAGATACCATAGAAAACAATTCGAGAAACTTTAGAAATTTTGACATATCATCCCAAGGAATTGTAAAATCATTTTCATCTTAATTTCACAACTTTTCACATAAACCATCCGCACTCCATGAGTGAGTAATTTGCACATATCAAATCAAATAAATGTTATGTTAATAGTGAAACAAATCTTTTCATATAGGAAGACACCAATTTCAATAATTCCTTGAAGATGCATTTCAAAACAAAGTTTTTAAACATAAATAACATCATAGAAAATATTCTACATATATCATTCAAAACCTCAACCATAATTTCAGAGGACTGAGTCGATTGGTCATACACCTCAAAAGAAATCCTTTTTCATCAAGAAATCATCATGTAAGAGCAACCTTTGAAAGTATAACATTGTCACAATGAAATTCAACTTAGTCTGCACAACTCATTTAGTCATCATAACCAAAGACATCAAGTTTTTCTTGAAAATACACAATTCGAAACATATGATCCAAAACATTGGGTTTGACATCACAAGTAACATATAATTTGCAAATATTCTTGAAATAGCTTAAATAATAAATCATCAATTTTTTAAATGACATAGAAAACATTTCAATAGTTTTAGCAAACAATAAATTATCATTGAAGGCCAAAGCAACTTTAACATTTGAAAACATGCATGATTTATAGTCAATAATTTAATAAATCCCACTCACAAACTTGGTGAGCTCAAAACCTCCGGTGTTACTTCTCCACCGGCTCTTTCCCCTTGATTGAAGTCTCACCTCCTATAAGCGTTTAAACAACCAAAACAAGCTATGAAACCTCATCAATGACTTGATCAATTAAAATGAAGAACAATGCTCAAAATTGGAAAATGAGTGCTCCTAGGGTTTTCTAAACACTCTGTCAATAAGATCTAACAAGAATGAAACTCTCACAACCCTCAAAACTAACAAGAAAAGAAAAAGAAACCAAACTTGGTTCGATGCTACAGTAACCCTAATTTAGAACATGAAAGATCTTTCTCAAATCTCAATGGATTCAAGGTTATACAACTTCAAAATTCTTCTATTCTTTAAATCCAAACAAACCCCATGATTATCCATCAATAACTTCAAAGAAAATCCAAATAAGAGAAAGGGATAAGAAGAAGATCAAATGAAACACATCCTTACCTCAAAGCTACTCAAAACCCTACGGAAAAGCACATCTCAAATAGAGGAAGAAGAGATCTTCAAGTTTCATCTTGATTCAATGCAAGGGATGATGGGTTTGAGAAGTTAGGATGAAGGTTCTAGAGAAGGAGGAAAGTGGAAGAGAAAAGGTCTCAAGGAAAGGTGTAAAAAGAATGAGAAAAAGATGAGAAAAAGGACTTTTAAACCCCTAATATATGCCACATACCGGCCACCATATGGCACCCATACGGCCCGTATGAACTAGTTCAACATTTCTAGAATTTTCATACAGTGGTCTATCCAGCTCATATAGACCCCGGTATGCCCATTCAACCTATACAAAAATGGCTCTAAACAACTCAATTGGTGTCCGATTGACCTCATTTTTGTTTCTATTGACTTGGGACACTCTTAAGCACACTGACACATGAAAATTTCTTAAGAAAACACATTGAAACATGAGGGCAAAAAAATATACATATATATATATAAGTCGAATTACCACCGAGGAGCTCATCAACCTCCTCAGCCACCTCATCTCCTCTCTGGATCTCTCCAAGTCCACTCAAGTAAAGGAAATGTGACTGCCCGAACATGAGCTTTGATAGATGCTCAAACCGAACTTGGTATTCGGGGATCACAAATTCTAACTTCTCCAGCTCAGAAAAAGACCCTCGTGGACGCTTGTCGGCCGCTTTCTTCGATCCGTGAGCCATATCTACAAGAATTTGAAGAGAAATCAATCAAATTAACTTGAAAGCCTAATTCTGAAAAAATTTACACCGTCGGGTGGAAATTCTACATGCCCGCATGGATCTTCGCGGTGTGAAAGCCGCATGACCACATGCATTAAACATATAAACTTGAAATCAAAGCAACATATGGAGCCATACCAAGGATTGCTTGAAAGCTATTGTTGTAGGCAAACTCCACCAATGCTAGATGTTGATCCCAACTACCTTGAAAATCTATAACACAAGCTCTCAAGATATCCTCAAATGTTTGAATAGTCCTTTCAGACTGACCATCCGTCTGAGGATGATAAGCAGTACTAAACTTCAAAGTTGTACCTAGAGCCTCCTGAAACCTTCGACAAAAACGAGAAGTGAATCTGGGGTCTCGATTTGAAACTATAGAGACTGGCACCCCATGCAACTTCACTATTTCATCAATGTACAACTTTGCCAAACTCTCCAATGAGTAATTAGTATGCACTGCTAAGAAATGTGCTGACTTTGTCAATCTATCCACTATCACCGACACAGCATCAAAACTTTGAGGTGTTCATGGTAAACCAACCACAAAATCCACTGTTATATGCTTCCACTTCTATTCTGGGATTGGAAGAGGTTGCAACAGTCCTGAAGGTCTCTAGTGCTCCGCCTTGACCTGCTGACACACTAGGCACTTAGCCACAAACTCTGCTACCTCTCTCTTCATTCCTGGCCACCAATAATTCTCCTTAATTGCTCTATACATCTTGGTACTTCCTGGATTAACTGCATAAGCTGAAGAATGAGCTTCTTCCAAAATAGCTTTCTTGAGCTCTAGATCTATCGGAACACAAACACGGCCTCAAAACTCTTGGAGTCCATCTTCTCTCAACCTGAACTAACTAACCTCTCATTCTTGTAACTTTTGTCTTTCTTACACCAATTGTTCATCATTACCCTGAAGTTCCTTAATACGCTCCAACAGTGAAGGTCTCACTATAAAACTGGACACTAACATTCCACTATCTTCGATATCAAGTTCTAATCTCAAACTCTTCATTGCTGAAAGTAGTTGCACATAGGCCATCCTCAAAGAAGATACAGAAGTAGACTTCCTACTCAAAGCATCAGCTACCACATTGGCTCTCCCTCTATGATAGTCTATGATCAAATCATAATCCTTTATTAATTCCAACCATCGCTGTTGCCTCAAATTCAATTCTTTCTGAGTGAAGAGATACTTCAAGCTTTTGTGGTCTATGAAAATCCGGCACCTTTCTCCAAAAAGATAATGCCTCCAAATCTTCAAAGCAAAAACCACCGTTGCCAACTCCAAATTGTGGGTGGGGTAATTCAACTTATGCTGATTTAACTGTCTAGAAGCATAGGCCACTATCTTCCCTTCTTGCGTTAACACACAACCTAAACCTTGCCGAGAAGCATCACTTAAGACAACAAACTCTTTCCTATTTTCTGGCAGACTAAGTACTGGGGCTGAAGTCAAACGATCATTCAATGTTTGAAAGCTCTTTTCACACTCATCGTTCCAAGAGAACTTCACTTCCTTGCAAGTTAACTTCGATAATGGCAAAGCAATTAAAGAAAATCCTTATAAAAATCTCTTATAATAACCAGCAAGTCCAAGAAAACTTCAAACTTCTATGACATTCTTCGGTCTTTCCCAATTAACAATGGCTTCCACCTTCTTTGGATCCACAAAGATCCTTTCTCCTGACACCACATGCCCAAGAAATCCTACTTCACAGAGCCAAAACTCATACTTGGAAAACTTAGCAAACAACTGCTCCTCCAGCAGAGTTTGCAAAACAACCCTCAATTGTTGAGTATGCTAGTCTTTTAAAGGTGAATAGATCAAAATGTCATCGATGAACACAATGACAAACTTGTCCAAATAAGGCCTAAACACCCTATTCATCAAATCCATAAAAGCTGTAGGAGCATTAGTCAGACCAAACAGCATCACCAAAAACTCATAATGGTCGTAACGGGTCTAAAAAGCTGTCTTTGTAACATCCTCTGACTTAATCTTCAGCTGATGATAAACAGATCGCAAGTCAATCTTAGAGAACACCTTTGCTCCCTTCAAGTGATCAAATAGATCATCGATTCTCGGCAATGGGTACTTATTCTTGATTGTCACTCAATTTAATTGCCAGTAGTCAATGCATAACCTCAAAGTTCCATCTTTCTTCTTCACAAAGAGAACTAGTGCACCCCAAGGTGATACACTTGGTCGTATAAAACCTTTGTCTGCTAGATCTTGCAACTAAGTCTTCAACTCTCTTAGCTCTGCTGTCGCCATCTTGTAGGGTGGTATAGAAATAGGAGCCGTACCAGGTAGTAAGTCTATAGCTAACTCTATCTCTCTATCTGGTGGTATACCTGGTAGTTCTTCAGGGAAAACATTTGGAAACTCCCTCACCACTGGCATCTCTTCTAAAGTTGGCTCCTTAACTCTTGTGTCCACCACATGAGCCAAAAACAAAGGGCAACCCTTGCTGACTAGTCTTCTAGCTTCAAAGGATGAAATCAAACATGAAGACAAGGTTCTTCTCTCACCCTTTAAGACCACTATAGGTCCTAAGGACCCAGGAAAAGTCACTTCCTTCTTGAAACAATGAATGGAAGCATGATGCCTATCCAACCAATCAATACCAAGGATGGCATCAAAATCCTTGATCTCCATAGGAATGAAGTCTGCATTCAATACTACTCTATCAACTAACATAGGGCATTCCCTAAACACCAAACTCCTGACTACCTCCTCTCCAAGAGGGGTTTCTATCAGCAACTCACACCCCAAGGGGGAAGTGGTACTATCGGCATGACATGCAAATGCTGTGCTAACAAAAGAACGCTCTGACCCATAAACAATCAATGCATAAGCGTCATGCTGAAAAATGGATAATGTACTTGTGATCACATTAGGCCGACACTCTGCCTCTTCCTCAATCATTGCAAAAACTCATGTCTGGGCTCTGGTCTGTGGTCGCTAGGGACCTGGCTGTGAAGTGTTGCTGGCAGCTCCAGACTTGGTAATAGTTGGAGTAGATGTTACTGGTTGTGGACACTTGGACTGGTTAGGACGGCCTTGAGATAATGGTGTAGATCCACCCCATCCTAGCTATGGACATGCTGATCTCAAGTGTCCATACTGGCCACATTGGAAACTTTTCTGAGGTGCCTGACACTGCCCTCTGTGAGACTTCCCACAGTTCCAACACTTGGAACTGGTTTCATGACCTCTGACACTAGGAGCACTGTTAGAACATGAGAAGCTCTGCTGGTCACCGCTCTGAGATAGTGGAGGTCTAGTAAGGCCTGAAGTAGAAGTGCCCGTAGAGGAACCCTCACTCCTGCTCTTCTTGGAAGGTTGGCCCATCTCCATGCTTCTTCTCTTAGCAATATTCTCTCGAACTCTCTTGCCTTCCCTAACTATTTGCACTGCCCTCAAAGCTGATTGTACCACCTCCTTGAAGTTTTGCTTGCTTGTGACTGTCATTCTTTCTCTGATGCCCAAGTTCAAACCAACTTCTAATTTAGAACAAAGAACCTCCTCAGTAGGTGCTAACTCTGGAACAAAACTAGCCAAATCCTTCAACTCTGTCTCATATTCTGTAACTATCGTGATGAAAATGTGTGTAATATTCTTCATCAAATTCTCGTAAGAAGTCTGACCAAGTAACATGCCTAAATGATCTGCTCTTCAAACTTTCCCACCAAATTCGAGCTCTACCATCTAATAACCTAGTAGCAACCCTGAGTCTCATCTCACCACCCAGACTTATATCATCAAAAGTAGCAATCACCCTCTTGATCGACTCCTTAGCAAGCATGGCATCACTAGTACCATCAAAAGAAGCACATCCAAGCTATCGGGCTTCCTTCAGGACCTTGGACAAAGCTAAGGCCTGACTGGGTCCACTGGCCTCTCTTGAGGCATGATGATCTACTTGGGCCTGTGGTGCTGGTGTAGTTGTTGAAACAGGTGCTTTGACAGTCTGAGTCTATCCCCAAAAAATCATCCAATAATCCAAGAAGTCCTGATACTCCTGATAGGTAGGCTGCCTTCCCTTGGTAGCCAAATGAGCCCTAAAGGCATCCAGTGCCTCAAGAGTTGGAATAGAACCAGGCACAGGAGCAGCTTCCTGAACCAAAGGGCCATGCACAGAAGCTGCCACTGCAGGATCATGCCTTAAACCGCCCTCCTGCCTAGGTGGCAATGGAGATGAGGGCAGGGATGGTTCTCCTCGCCTCCCACTTCTTTGAGCTCTTTGTGTAGCAACAACAGAGGAAGTAACTATTATTGTAGGCGAACTCCACTAATGCTAGGTGTTCATCCCAACTCCCTTGAAAATGTATAACACAAGCTCTCAACATATCCTCAAGGGTTTGAATAGGACTTTCAGATTGACCATCCGTCTGAGGATGATAAGCAGAACTAAACTTCAAAGTTTTTCCTAGAGCCTCCTGAAACCTTGGCAAAAAACGAGAAGTGAATCTAGGGTCTCGATCTGAAACTATAGAGACTGGCACCCCATGCAACTTTACTATTTCATCAATGTACAACTTTGCCAATCTCTCCAAAGAGTACTTAGTATGCACTGCTAAGAAATGTGCTGACTTTGTCAATCTATCCACTATCACCGACACAGCATCAAAACTTTGAGGTGTTCGTGGTAAACCAACCATAAAATCCATTGTTAGATGCTTCCACATCCATTATGGGATTGGAACATGTTGTCACAGTCCTGAAGGTCTCTGGTGCTCCGCCTTGACCTACTGACACAATAGGCACTTAGCCACAAACTCTGCTACCACTATCTTCATTCCTGGCCACCAATAATTCTCCATAATTGTTCTGTACATCTTGGTACTTCCTGGATGAACTGCATAAGCTGAAGAATGAGCTTCTTCCAAAATAGCTTTATTGCGCTCTAGATCTTTAGGAACACAAACATGGCCTCGAAACTCTAGGAGTCCATCTTCTCTCAACCTCAAGTAACTAACCTCTCCTGCATGTAAATTTTGTCTTTCTTGCACCAATTGTTCATCATTACCCTGAAGTTCCTTAATACGCTCCAACAGTGAAGGTCTCACTATAAAACTGGCCACTAACATTCGACTATCTTCAATATCAAGTTCTAATCTCAAACTCTTCATTGATGAAAGTAGTTGCACATAGGACATCCTCAAGGAATATACTGAAGTAGACTTCCTACTCAAAGCATCAGCTACCACATTGACTCTCCCTCTATGATAGTCTATGATCAAATCATAATCCTTTTTTAATTCCAATCATCGCCATTGCCTCAAATTCAATTCTTTATGAGTGAAGAGATACTTCAAGCTTTTGTGGTCCATGAAAATACGGCACCTTTCTCCAAAAAGATAATGCCTCCAAATCTTCAAAAGCAAAAACCATTGATGCCAACCCAAAATCGTGTGTTGGGTAATTCAACTTATGCTGCTTCAACTGTCTAGAAGCATATGCCACTATCTTCCCTTCTTGCATCAATATACAACCTAAACCTTGCCGAGAAGCATCACTTAAGACAACAAACTCTTTCCCATTTTCTGGCAGAGTAAGTACTGGGGCTGAAGTCAAACGATCCTTCAATGTCTAAAAGCTCTTTTCACACTCATCGTTCCAAGAGAACTTCACTTCCTTCCATGTTAACTTTGATAATAGAAAGGCAATTAAAGAAAATCCTTATACAAATCTCCTATAATAACTAGCAAGTCCAAGAAAACTTCGAACTTTTGTGACATTCTTCGGTCTTTCCCAATTAACAATGGTTTTCACCTTCTTTGGATCCACAAAGATCCTTTCTCCTGACACCACATGCCCAAGAAATCCTACTTCATAGAGCCAAAACTCAAACTTGGAAAACTTAGCAAACAACTTCTCCTCCAGGAGAGTTTGCAAAACAACTCTCAAGTGTTGAGTATGCTTCTCCTTTAAAGGTGAATATATCAAAATGTCATCGATGAACACAATGACAAACTTGTCCAAATAAGGCCTGAACACCCTATTCATCAAATCCATAAAAGCTACAGGAGCATTAGTCAGACCAAACGGCATCACCAAAAACTCATAATGGTCGTAACGGGTCTGAAAAGCTGTCTTCGGAACATCCTCTGACTTAATCTTCAGCTGATGATACCTAGATCGCAAGTCAATCTTAGAGAACATCTTTGCTCCCTTCAACTAATCAAATAGATCATCGATTCTCGGCAATGGGTACTTATTTTTTATTATCACTGGATTTTATTGCCAGTAGTCAATGCATAACCTCAAAGTTCCATCTTTCTTCTTCACAAAGAGAATTGGTGCACCCCAAGGTGATACACTTGGTCGTATAAAACCTTTGTCTACCAGATCTTGCAACTAAGTCTTCAACTCTCTTAGCTCTGCTGGCGCCATCTTGTAGGGTGGTATAGAAATAGGAGCCGTACCAGGTAGTAAGTCTATAGCAAACTCAATCCCTCTATCTGGTTGCAAACATGGTAGTTCTTCAGGGAAAACATTTGGAAACTCCCTCACCACTGGCATCTCTTCTAAAGTTTTCTCCTTAACTCTTGTGTCCACTACTTGAGCCAAAAACACAGGGCAACCCTTGCTTACTAGTCTTCTAGCTTCCAAGGATGAAATCAAACATGAAGACAAGGTTCTTCTCTCACCCTTTAATCAAAACTCTAATCATATGTCTTCTTTCGGAAATGTCCACTATTTTTTGGTTGTTAATCAAGACCGGAATCCTATGTTTTTTATAGTAATGTCTCCTATTATCCATTCAAACCAATAATCTTATGTTTTTCGAATGTGTCCTATTTTTGAGTTTTTGAATCAAAAACACTAATCCATTGTTTTTCTTTTTCGAATGTCATTTTTTTCTTATTAAAACCCTAATCCTATCTTTTTGTTTTTCGGAATCTCTCGCCTATTTTTATCTTTTTCACAATGCCTCATATTTTTTTAAATAGAAATCCTAATCTTATCTTTTCTTTTGTGAATGTCTCATATCTTTCAATAAAAATGTTAATCGTATGTTTCCTTTTTGAATCATCATATATTTTACAATCTAAACCCTAATCCTATGTTTTTGGAATGTCCACTATTTTTTAATAAAAAAATTCTAATCCTTTTGTTTTTCTTACGAGTAATGTCCCCTATTTTTTTCAATCAAAACCTTAACCCTATGTTTTTCTTTCCGAATTGCTCCTATTTTTTTGAATAGAAACCTAATCTTTTCTTTTTCTTTTTCATAATGTTTGCTATTTTTTGAAACCTAATACTATGTTTTTTTGTGGAATGTTTGCAATTTTTGAATCAAAACACGAATACATTGTCTTCTTTTAGAAATGTACCCTATTTTTGTTTTTAATCAAAACCCTAATCCTATATTTTTCTTTTCAAAATGTCCTTTTTTTAATCAAAACCCAATTTTTATGTTTTCTTATAGCAATGCCTCCTATTTTTCAATTAAAACCCTAATCCTATATTTTTTCTTTTCGGAATGGCTCTTATTTTTCAAAAAAAAGCCTAATCCTTTTTTTTCTTTTTAAAATGTCTGCTATTTTTGAATCAAAACCCTAATCCTATATTTACTTTTGGGAATATCTGTTATTTTTGAGTAAAAACTCTAATTCATTGTTTTTCGGTTTTTAATCAAAACCTTAATCTTATGTTTTCTCATAGTAATGTCTCATATCTTTCAATCAACCCCCTAATCCTATATTTTCTTTTAGGAATGTCTCCTATTTTGGAATTAAAACTCTATGTTTTTTTTACGGAATGTCTCCTATTTTTCAATCAAAACACTAATTCAATATTTTTTTTGGAATGTCTCCTATTTATGGGGTTTTAATTAAAACCCAAATCTTATGTTTTATTTTCGGAATATCTCTTATTTTTAAAATAAAACCCTAATCCTATGTTTTCTTTTCAGAATGCTTCTATTTTTGAATCGAAACCTAATCCTATGTTTTGTTTCAGAATGTCTCCTATTTGTTAATTTTGAATGAAAACACTAATCCTTTGTTATCTTTTTGGAATGTCACATATTTTTTAGTCTAAACACTATGTTTTCTTTTCAGAATGTCACATATTTTTTTAATCAAAACCCAAACCCTATGTTTTATTTTCGGAATGCCACCTATTTTTTGGTTTTAAATCAAAATTCTACTCCTACATTTCTTTTCAGAATGCCTAATTTTTTCAGTTTTTAATAAAAACTCAAATTCTATGTTTTATTTTCATAATATCTTTTTTTTTAATCAAAACTTTAATTTTATGTTTTCTTTTCATAATGCCAGTATTTTTTTTTTAATCAAAGCACCAATCCTCTGTCTTACTTTCAGAATGAGTCCTATTTTTTAATTTTTCAATCAAACCCCTAATCTGATTTTTTTCTATTCGTTATGTCTCATATTTTTTAATCAAATCCATAATTCTATGTTTTCTTTTTGTAATATCTCCTATATTTCAATTAAAACCCGAATCCAATGTTTTCTTTTCTTAATGAGTACTATGTTTTAACAAAAATACTAATCTTATGTTTTGTTTTCGTAAGCCTCATATTTTTGAATCAAAAACATAATCTTATGTTTTTTAGGAATGTCTCATATTTTTCAATCAAAACCCGAATCTTATATTTTTTTAATGGCTCATATGTTTAAATTAAAACCCTAGTCCTATATTTTCTTATAGTAATGTCCCCTATTTTTTAATAAAAACCCTAATCCTATGTTCTCTATTTATAATGTCTAAATGTCTCATATCTTTCAATCAAAGAATGAATCCTATGTTTTTTCTTTTCTTAATGGGTCCTATTTTTGAATAAAAACCCTAATCCAATGTTTTGTTTCATTAATATCTACTGTTTTGCAAACAAAACCCGAATCTTATTGTTTCTTTTCTTAATAACTCCTATTTATCAGTTTTGGATCAAAATCCTAATCTTATGTTTTCTTTTGGCAATGTCTACTATTTTTTAATCAAAACACTAATCATATGTCTTCTTTCGGAAGTGTCCACTATTTTTTGGTTGTTAATCAAGACCGGAATCCTATGTTTTTTATAGTAATGTCTCCTATTATCCATTCAAACCAATAATCTTATGTTTTTTTTCGGAATGTGTCCTATTTTGAGTTTTGAATCAAAACACTAATCCATTGTTTTCTTTTCGGAATGTCATTTTTCTTATTAAAACCCTAATCCTATCTTTTGTTTTCAGAATCTCTGCCTATTTTATCTTTTCACAATGCCTCATATTTTTAAATAGAAATCCTAATCTTATCTTTTCTTTTGTGAATGTCTCATATCTTTCAATAAAAATGTTAATCGTATGTTTCCTTTTTGAATCATCATATATTTTACAATCTAAACCCTAATCCTATGTTTTTTTTTTTGGAATGTCCACTATTTATTAATAAAAATTCTAATCCTTTGTTTTCTTACAGTAATATCCCCTATTTTTCAATCAAAACCTTAACCATATGTTTTCTTTCCAGAATTGCTCCTATTTTTGAATAGAAACCTAATCTTTTCTTTTCTTTTCATAATGTTTGCTATTTTTTGATTAAAAACCTAATACTATGTTTTTTTGTGGAATGTTTGCAATTTTTGAATCAAAACATGAATACATTGTCTTCTTTTAGAAATGTACCCTATTTTTGGTTTTAATCAATACCCTAATCCTATATTTTTCTTTTGAAAATGTCCTTTTTTTAATCAAAACCCAATTTTTATGTTTTCTTATAGCAATGCCTCCTATTTTTCAATTAAAACCCTAATCCTATATTTTTTCTTTTCGGAATGGCTCTTATTTTTCAATAAAAAGCCTAATCCTTTTTTTTCTTTTTAAAATGTCTGCTATTTTTGAATCAAAACCCTAATCCTATATTTACTTTTGGGAATATCTGTTATTTTTGAGTAAAAACTCTAATTCATTGTTTTTCGGTTTTTAATCAAAACCTTAATCTTATGTTTTCTCATAGTAATGTCTCATATCTTTCAATCAACCCCCTAATGCTATATTTTCTTTTAGGAATGTCTCCTATTTTGGAATTAAAAACCTCTATGTACGGAATGTCTCCTATTTTCAATCAAAACACTAATTCAATATGAATGTCTCCTATTTATGGGGTTTTTAATTAAAACCCAAATCTTATGTTTTATTTTCGAATATCTCTTATTTTTAAAAATAAAACCCTAATCCTATGTTTTCTTTTGAATGCTTCTATTTTTGAATCGAAACCTAATTCTATGTTTTGTTTCAGAATGTCTCCTATTTGTTAATTTTGAATGAAAACACTAATCCTTTGTTATCTTTTGGAATGTCACATATTTTTTAGTCTAAAACACTATGTTTTCTTTTCAGAATGTCACATATTTTTAATCAAAACCCAAACCCTATGTTTTATTTTTCGGAATGCCACCTATTTTTGGTTTTAAATCAAAATTCTACTCCCTACATTTCTTTTTGAGAATGCCTAATCAGTTTTTAATAAAAACTCAAATTCTATGTTTATTTTTCATAATATCTAATCAAAACTTTAATTTTTATGTTTTTGTTTTTCATAATGCCAGTATATTTTTAATCAAAGCACCAATCCTCATGTCTTACTTTTCGAATGAGTCCTACTAATTTTTCAATCAAACCCCTAATCGATGTTTTTCTATTGGTTATGTCTCATATTTTTTAATCAAATCCATAATTCTATGTTTTCTTTTTGTAATATCTCCTATATTTCAATTAAAACCCGAATCCAATGTTTTCTTTTCTTAATGAGTACTATGTTTTAACATACTAATCTTATGTTTTGTTTTTCAGTAAGCCTCATATTTTTGAATCAAAACATAATCTTTATGTGAGGAATGCTCTCATATTTTTCAATCAAAACCCGAATCTTATATATAATGCCTCCTATTTTTAAATTAAAACCCTAGTCTTATATTTTCTTATAGTAATGTCCCCTATTTTTCATTAATATCCTAATCCTATGTTTTCTATTCAGAATGTCTAAATGTCTCCTATCTTTTAATCAAAGAATGAATCCTATGTTTTTTCTTTCCTTAATGGGTCTATTTATGAATAAAAACCATAATCCAATGTTTTCTTTCATTAATATCTACTATTTTGCCAACAAAACCCGAATCTTATTTTTTTTTTTCTTAATGACTCCTATTTATCAGTTTTGGATCAAAACCCTAATCTTATATTTTCTTTTGTTAATGTCTACTATTTTTGAATCAAAACCCTAATCCTATGTTTTCTTTTTGGAATGTCTGCTATTTTTTAATTGAAACCCTAATCCTATGTTTTCTTTTGGGAATGCCTACTATCTTTTAATAAAAACAATAATCGTATGTTTTCTTTTCTTTATGTCTTATATTTTTTAATCAAAACTCTAACCTTATGCTTTCTTTTTGGAATTTCTGCTATTTTTGAATCAAAATAATAATCCTATGTTTTCTTTTCGAAATGTCTCATCTTTTCAATCAAAATTCTAATCCTGTGTTTTGTTTTCATAATGTCTATTATTTTTGAATCAAAACCCTAGTCCTATGTTTTCTTATAGTAATGTCTCCTATTTTTCTTTCAAAATCAAAATCCTATGTTGGTTTAAAGTAATGTCTCATATTTTGCAGTCAAAAATCTAATCCTATGTTTTCTTTTTGGAATGCCTTCTATATTTGAATCAAAAACCTAATCATATGTTTTCTTTTAATAATGCCTCTTATTTTTGTATGAAAATCCTAATAATATACTTTCTTTTCGGAATGCCTCCTATTTTTTAATCAAAACACTAATCTTATGTTTTCCTTTTGGGAGTATCGGTATTTTTTAATATCTCTTATTTTTGAATCAAAACCGTATTCCTATGTTTTCCTTTAAGGAATGGCAACTATATCTGGACCAAAACAATAGTCCTATGTTTTGTTTCATATTTCTCCTATCTTTTCAATCAAAACCCTAATCCTATGTTTTTCTATAGTAATGTCTCCTATTATTCAATGAAAACCCTAATCTTACGTTTTCGTTTCTAAATGTCCATTATTTTTAAGTCAAAACCCTAATCCTATGTTCTATTATAGTAATGTCTAATATTTTTCAATCAAAACCTTAAACTTATGTTTTCTTATGGGAATTTGTGCTATTTTTTTGTGTCAAAAATAATTTTATGTTTTCTTTAGTAATGTCTCATATTTTTTAATCAAAACTATAATCCTAAGTTTTTCAATGCCTTATATTTTTGAATCAAAACCCTAATCCTACATTTTTTTATTGGAATGTCTCCTATTTTGCAAATAAAAACCTGAATCCCATGTGTGCTTATTTTGAATGTCTCCTATTTATCAATTTTGAATCAAAACCGTAACCAATATTTTCTTTTTGGTATGTCTCCAATTTTTCAATCAAATCTTAATCCTTTCTTTTCTTTTTCGAAATGTCTGCTATTTTTTAGTCAAAACCCAAATCCTATGTTTTCTTTTCAGAATGTGTTCTATTTTTCAGCTTTGTATAGAAACCCTAATCCTTTGTTTTCCTAACTAAATGCCTTATTTTTTGAATCAAAACCATAGTTCTATGTTTTCTTATAGTATTGTCTCCAATTTTTCATTCAAAACCCTAATCCTATATCTTCATTTCGAAATGGCTCATTTTTTTAAATGAAAACCAAAATCCGATGTTTCTTTTAGAAATGTCTGCTATTTTTTATTCAAAACCCTAATCCTATGGGTTCAATCAAAAACCCTAATCATTTGTTTTCTTTTTGTAATGTCTCCTATCTTTCAATCAAAACCCGAATTCTATGTTTTCGGAATATATACTATTTTTTAAAATAAAAAACCTAATCCTATGTTTTATTATAGTAATGTCCCCTATTTTTCAATCAAAACTCTAATCCTATGTCTTCTTTTCCGAACGTCTACTATATTTGAATCAAAACCCTAATCATGTGTTTTCTTTTGGGAATATCTGCAATTTTTAATCAAACTTTTTATCCTATGTTTTCTTTTGAAAATGTAACTTATTTTTAGTTTTTAATCAAAAACATAAACCCTATGTTTCTCATAGTAATGTCTCTTATTTTTCAATCTAACCCTAATCCTATGTTGTCTTTGGGAATTGTCTCATATTTTTCAATCGAAACCCTAATTGCATGTTTTCTTTTGGGAATGTCTACTATTTTTGAAGTAAAACCCTAATCCAATGTTTTCTTATAGTAATGTCTCCTATTTCTTAATCAAAACCCTAATCCTATGTTTTCTTTTCGGAGTCCCTACTATATTTGAATCAAAACCCTAATCCTTTCTTTTCTTTTAGCAATGTCTCCTAACTATTAATCAAAACCCTGATCCTATGTATTCTTATATCTCCTATTTTTCAGTCAAAACTCTATTCCTTTCTTTTCTTTCAGAATGTCTACTATTTTTGAATTGAAAACCCTAATCCTATATTTTCTTATAGTAATGTCTCCTATTTTTCAAAAATTGTAGACATTACTATAATAAAACATAGGATTCATGTTTTGTTTGCAAATGAAAACATACGATTTAGTAATGTCTCATATTTTTCCATCAAAACCCTAATCCTATCTTTTCTTTTTTGAATGACTGCTATTTTTTAATCGAAACCCTAATCTTACATATTCTTTTAGAATGTCCCATATTTTTCAATCAAAAATCCTAATCTTTTCTTTTTTAACTAGGGTGAACTTCTATCGGTTGTGGTCACACCAACAAAAAGCACCAGATCGCATCAAAACTTCAAAGTTAAGCGACCTTGTTTGACAGTAGTCCAAGAATGGGTGACCTCCTCCGAAGTCCTTGTTTATTTTTATGATTTTATTAAT